>NW_006921715.1:8095367-8099053 GCF_000298275.1 Orycteropus afer afer | reverse complement strand
GTGAGACGAAGTCTGGCCATTCTTGCTTCCAAGGAGCATTCTGGATGCACTTCCTCCAGGACAGATCTGTTACTTCTTTTAGCAGTCCATGGTACATTTATGACCATAGATGCAAAAATTCTAAAGAAAATAACAAAAATAATATAGCAACGATTAAAAACAAAACAAAACACTCTCACAAGTAAGGTATATTCCAGGAATACATAGGTAGTTAGGAAATCTATAAGCATTTTATCAAAATGGAAATTATCTGATTATAGCTTAGAGATAAAAGACTATCTGGTTATATGTAAGATACTGAAATTATTTTGTTAAAATATAGCAGTTATTCCCAATGAAAGTCCCAATTAAATAACCATAGAAGAAAACCACTAAATATAATAATAAAACAGCTAGTCAAAAAACAACAGGAATATTACTCTTAGTGGCAAAGCATTAAAACTTCATAATTAAAGTCAGGAAATAGATGATCATGCCCTTTAGCAACATGATTATTTAATGTTTTTAGAGGTTATAGAAAATGCAGTAATAGAATAAAATCAAATAACTGAGGAATATGAGAAAAGATAAAATATCTCTTTGTGCTGATGATATAATTATACACTTAGAAACCTAAAACTATAGAGGAAGAAAAAATTAAAATCAATAAGACAATTTGGCAAGAAGGCTGAAGACAAGATTAACATACAAAAGTCAATAGCTTCCTCTACTTGAGCAATAGAGCATCTGAAAATGGAAATGGAAAAAACCTTTCAATTGCATTAGTGATGAAAACTATAAAACCCTCAGGGATATGCTTATTTTTAAAAAAGTTTCAGTTCCTATGAAGAAAATTATAACATTTTTTGAAGGACATAATACCAACTCTCCTAAAATTAATACACAGGATAAAAGAATCTTATGATTTACATGAAAATATGTTGTTGTTGTTGTTGTTGTTATGTGCCGTCGAGTCGGCCCCGACTCATAGCGACCCCTCCTTGGGTTTCCGAGGCAATATCACTACGGAAGTAGGATTGCCCAACCTTCCTTCCGAGGAGTGGCTGGTGGGTTTGAACCGCCAGCCGTCTGGTTAGCAGGCAAGTGTCTTAGCCACTATGCTACCAGAGCTCCCACATGAAAATATAAGTGCTCACAAATATCCAAGGAAAGTATGAGAAACAAGACTGGTGAGGGGGAATGCATCAGGACACCCCCAAAACAGTGTGGTGAAGGAATAGAAACAGACAAACTGATTCATGGAACAGAACAAAAAGCCTAAAAATAGATGCCAATAGAGACAGGAATTTTTATAGCGAAGTGGAGTTTGATTTGGTGGGAAAAGAATGGGTCATTTAAGAAAAGGTATTTGTACACAGGGCTCTCTATCTTATATCATATGCAGAAAAATTCAAATGGAATAAAGCCTTACATATTAAAAAAAAGATGACAAAGGGTTAAGATCTATATGCAATAAACTCTTACAAATTAATGAGAAAGACGAGCTTGCCCGTCTTAGTTCTCTAGTGCTGCTATTACAGAAATACCACGGGTGGGTGTCTTTAACAAGCTGAAATTCATTCTGTCGCAGTTGAGGAGGCTGTAAGTCCAAACTCAGGGTGCCAGCTCTAGGGGAAGACTTTCTTTCTTTGTCGGCTCGGGAGGAAGGTCCTTGTCCCCTTTCAATGTCTGTGGCCTGGGGTTACTTGGACATCCCATGTGTCCTGGCATCATCTTCTGCTGGGTCTAGGAACTTCTCATTGCAGAGACCCTGGATCCAAAAGACATGCTTCACTCATGGCTCTTCTTTCTTGGTGGCACTGAGGCCACATATCTCTGCCTATTCCAAAGAAAGGTGATCCTATAGAATGCAGAAATTATTAAACGATATCATTAATATCACACACAAGTAAAATTTTGCTGAAGATAATTCAAAAACAGTTGCACCCGCATGTTTACAGGAAACTGCCAGAAATGCAAGCTGGAATCAGAAAGAGAGATAGCAGTGCTGATGTCAGGTGGATCTTGAAAGAAAGCAAAAAATATCAGAAAGAGGTTTACTTGTGTTTTATTGACTATGCAAAGATATTCACCCTTGTGGATCATAACAAATTATGAATAACATTGAGAAGAATGGGAATTACAAAACACTTCATTGTACTCATCAGGAACCTGTACATAGACGAGGAGACAGTCACTCAAACAGGGGATACTGAATGGTTTAAAATCAGAAAAAGTGTGTGTCAGGGTTTTATCCATTCACCATACTTATTCAATCTGTATACTGAGCAAATAATCTAAAGCTTGAGTAAATGAAGAAGAACGCAGCATCATGATTGGAGGAAGACCCATTAACAACCTGCGATACGCAGATGACACAACCATGCTTGCTGGAAGTGAGGAGGACTTGAAGCACTTACTGATGAAGATTAAAGAGGATTGTTGCTATTGTTAGGTGCCATCAAGTCATCTTCGACTCATAGAGACCCTATGCACAGCAGAATGAAACACCACTTGGTCCCACTCCAGCTCCGCGATCCCTGCTATATACTTGAGCCCATCACGGCAGCCACTGTGTCAATCCATCTTGTTGAGGGCCTTTCCCTCTTTCGTCAACCCTCCACCTTGCCAAGTGTGGTAGTTCAGTTTGTGTGTCAACTTGGCTGAACCTGGTTGAGTGGCTGGGCAGCTGGATGTAGTATTCCCCATGATGAGACTGATAATCAACTCCATGGTGGAATCTACTGTGAGAAGCTGAATAGCTGCCTTAGGGAATGTGGTCTGCTTCCTGTAGACAAGGAGAAGCCTTGAGGAATGGTCTCTAGCCTATGACCCTTCCTGTAGCCATGTCGTTGTTCAGCAGCCTGCTGTGCTCTTCTGACCTTGGGACTTCAAATGCACTTAAATTAATGGCTTGCCATGTGGTTTGGTAATATTGGGACTGTGCCTTTTTACTTGTCGACCTTGGGTTTGTTAGCTTCAGCAGCCAGCAGCTGCCTGAGTGAAGAAATGCCTCTAGCTTCAGTGGGCCGGGAGCAGGAGGCCAAGGTTGAGGGGCTTTCACCCAGCCCCTAGAGCCTGGCACTTTGAACTTGGACTTAAAGCCTCCAAACTGTAAGAGAATAAACTCCTGTTTGTTAAGGCCATCCCATTTGTGGTATATATTCCTGTCAGCGCAGCACTAGGGAACCAGAACACCAAGCATGACATCCCTCTCCATGGAATGGTCCCTTCGGACAACATGACCAAAGTAGATGAGATGAAGTCTGGCCATTCTTGCTTCTAAGGAGCGTTCTGGCTGCACTTCCTCCAGGACAGACCTGCTAGTTCTTTTAGCAGTCCACAGTACTTTTGGCATTCTTCACCAGCACCATAGCTCAAAAGCATCAATTCTTCTTCGGTCTTCCTTATTCATCATCCTGCTCTCACACACATATGAGGCAATTGAAAATATCATGGCTTGTATCAGGCACACCCTAGTCCTCAAAGAGACATTTTTGCTCTTCAGCACTTCAAAGAGGAATTTTGCAGCTGACTTACCCAATGCTATATGTCATCTGATGTCCATTGGCGTCGACTATAGAAATAAGCAATGTGAAGTCTTTGATAACGTCAATGTTTTCTCCATTTATCATGATGCTGCTTATTGGTCCAGTTGTGAGGAATTTTGTTTTCTTTATATTGAGATGTAATCCATACTGCAGACT
>NW_006921715.1:8087442-8094088 GCF_000298275.1 Orycteropus afer afer | reverse complement strand
AGATCATATTTTGGCTCTCATGGACTTGTTTTAATTGTCTTCAACTTCATGTTGAACTTGCATATGAGCACTTGATGGTCTGTTTCACAATCAGCTTCTGGCCTGGTTTTGGCTGAAGATATTGAGCTTTTCCACTGCCTCTTACCACAGACGTAGTCAATCTGATTCCTATGTGTTCCATCTGGTGAAGTCCACATGTACAGCCTCCGTTTGTGTTGTTGAAAAACGGTGTTTGCAATGAACAAGTCATTGGTCTTGCAAAATTCTATCATGCGATCACCAGCATTTTCTGTCACCAAGGCCAAATTTTTCAACTACTACCTCTTCTTTGTTTCCAACTTTTGCATTCCAGTCACCAGTGATAATTAACACACCCTGATTGCATGTTCGGTCAATTTCAGACTGCAGAAGTTGATAAAAATTTTCAATTTCCTCATCTTTGGCTTTGGTAGTTCATGCATAAATTTGAATAATAGTTGTATTAACTGGTCTTCCTTGTAGGCGTATGGATATTATCTTCTCACTGACAGCATTGTACTTCAGTACAGATCTTGAAACATCTTTTGTGATGATGAATGCCACGCCATTCCTCTTCATATTGTCATTCCTGGCATAGTAGATCATAAGGTTGTCTGATTCAAAATGCCCAAAACCAGTTCACTTCAGCTCACTAATGCCTAGGATATCAATCTTCATGTGTTCCATTTCATTTTTGACAGCTGCCAATTTTCCTAGATTCATACTTCATATATTCCATGTTCTAATTATTAATGGATGTTTGCAGCTATTTCTCCTCAATTTGAGTTGAGTCATGTCAGGAAATGGAGGACTTGAAAGCTTTATTTTATCCATATTAGTAAGGTTGGTTCTACTCTGATGAGGCTGCTCTTTCCCAGTCCTATTTTGAGAGCCTTCCAACCTAAGTGACTTGTTGTCCTGCACTGTATCAGACAGTGTTTCCAGTGCCTAGTAATGTAACTGATAGTGTTTTTCTGCTATTCATAAGGTTTTCCCTGGCCAATTCTTTGACAGTGGATGGTCTCCTTCTTCTTCCTAGTCCATCTCAGTCTGCAAGCTGTGCCAAAACCTGTGGACCATGTGCAATTCTGCTGGCATTTGAAACACCGGTGGCACCCTCAAGCCTCTCAGCAACAGAGCCCCAGAGCACAACAAACTGACAGACAAGTTTGTCTCCCCTAGCTCTTCAAGCCTTCTCCACCCTCCCCTTATTAGGATCCCTGCTGCTACTCACTCTCTCCTGGATGCCCTGGCTTTTCTTTCCTTTCACCTCTGCTCTTCCTGCCACTTGGGGATTGGGGCCTGGGTCCCTCCTCTTACCTGGATGCCTCTGCCACTTACTTGCTCTGTCCTGGACGCCCTGCTGGAACTGGAGAGATGGGCAGAGTGCCTTGGCAGTGAAGGACTCTTTGATCTTCCTGATTCAGAATATAGCCTTCAGCATATATTACACCTCCACATAAAGAAAACAAAAGTCCTCACAACTGGACCCATAAGCAGCATCATGATAGGTGGAGAAAAGATTGAAGTTATCAGGGTTTCATTTTACTTGGATCCATGATCAATATTCATGGAAGCAGCAGTCAAGAAATCAGACAATGTATTGCACTGCGCAATTCTGCTGCAAAGGACCTCTTTAAAATGTTAAAGAGCAAAGATGTTACTTTGAAGACTAAGGTGTGCCTGACTCAAGCCACTGCCAGACAGGAAGGTAGGACAGGAGGGCTGCCCTGGTGGCAGGCCTGAAGTTAGGAGAAAAAGGAGAGAGGCAGAATATTTAAGGAGGTTAATGAGCTAACAACTGCAACTGCTTGCAACCACCTGTGAGACCTGGCCAATTAATCAGGGTCACAGGACCCTGACTTAAGAGGCCCAGCCCAACCTAAAGAATGTGCCTTTCAGGAAGTATAAAAACGAATAAGTGAGGCAGTTTGGTGTCTTTCCCTGTCTCCACGCTTCTGGAGATGCCCTTTCTTTTATCAGCCCTTCCCACTCATGGAGGCAGATCTGTTTCCCCTCTGGAAACATACGTAGCTTTTGGATCACCTGGGACTACCTGCTTGCAGATTGCTCGCTCATGGAGATTCTTCCGTAGGGTACCAGGGCTTCTTCACTTGGATAACACCATGGTATTTTCTATAGCCTCATATGCATGTGAAAGCTGGACAATGAATAAAGAAGACTGAAGAAGAGTTGATGCCTTCGAGTTGTGGTGTTGGTGAAGAATACTGAAAATACCGTGGATTGCCAGAAGAATGAACAAACCTGTCCTGGAAGAAGTGCGACTGGAATGTTCCTTGGAAGTGGAAATGGGCAGGCTTTGTCTCATGTACTTTGGTCATGTTGTCAAAAGAGATCGGTCCCAAAAGAAGGATATCACACTTAGTAAAGTAGAGGGTCAGCAAGAAATGGAAAGACCCTAGGAGAGATGGACTGACACAGCGGCTACAACAATGGGCTTAAGCACAGCAAGGATTGTGAGGATGGGGCAGGACCAGGCAGTGTTTTTTCTGTTGTACAGGATCACTATGAATAGGAACTGAGTGGACTGCACCTAAGAACAGCAACAATACTGAGGTCCCTCTGATATCTGCACTTTTCTTTAAGTTCTTTTATGTCTCAAAAGAGGTTAACTCAAGATACAACCTAATCCTCTAGATTGTATCCTGCCTCATTACCATAACTGCCCCTAATCTTGTCTCATTAACATCATAGATGTTGGGATTTACAACACATAGGACGATTACGTGAGTTCACAAAATGGAGGATAATTACATAATTCTGAGAATTATGATCTAGCCAAGTTGGGCCATATTTTTTTGGGACACAATTCAATCCCTAACAATATCTCATGGAAAAAATAAGCAGAGAATACAAACAAAGAATCCTCAGAAGAGCAATCCAAATGGCAACAAGGAAAAGAAAAAATAAAAGTGTGATAGGTAGAATAACTGAGAGCTTGGTGACCTAGTGCCGAAGGCATTTGACTGCTGACCAGAAGACTGGTGGTTCAAACCCACCAGCCACTCCCCAGAAGGAAAGTTGGGCAGTCTCGTTCCATAGAGATACAGCCTCGGAAACCCAAGGAGGAGTCGCTATGGGTTGGAACTGACTCGACAGCAGAGAGTTTGGTTTGTTTTGGTTTTGGAGGTAGAACAACTGAGTCACAAAGACACCCGCAGCCTGGGTGAGTTATGCAGAAGGAATTGTGCTGCAGTGATTAAGTTAAGGATCTCGAGAGAAGGTGTTAGCCTGGATTAGGCCCAAGGTCAGCACATGAGTCCTTGTAGAATTTTCATGGCTGAGATCAGAGTCAGAAGGAGTTGTGACCATAGAAGAATGGTAAAAGAAATTAAAACTGCTGGCTCTGAAGAAGGAAGAAGGAGCCTCAAGCCCAGGACTCCAGGCAGTCTCAGGAATCCGGGAAAAGAAAGAGGGGAATCCTTTCCTAGAGGCTTCAGAAGGCATGTAGCCCTGCTGACATCTTGAGATTAGCCAGTGAGGCCTATATAAAACATCTGTCCTCCAGGACTTTAAGATACTATATTTGTCTTGTTGAGGCCACCAAAAAATTGGCCAGTGGAAAGCTTATGAATAACAGTGAAACATTGTCTGATATAGTGCCCCAGAAGACGAACCTCTTAGGTCAGAAGACACTCAAAATATGACTAGGAAGAGCTGTCTCCTCAAATTAGAGTGGACCTTAATGACATGGATGGAGTAAGGCTTTCTGGACTTACTTGTTGATGTGGCATGACTCAAAATGAGAAGAAACAGCTGCAAACATCCATTAATAATTGGAATGCAGCATGTATGACGTATGAGTCTAGAAAGATGAAAAATTGTTTAAAAAATGAAATGGAACACATCAAGATGAATATTGTAGGCACCAGTGAGGTGAGATGGATGGTTATTGGCCATTTTGAATCAGACAATCGTATGGTCTACTCTGCCAGGGATGACAAATTGAAAATTAATGGTGTGGCATTCATCATCACAAAGAATGTTTCAAGATCTATCCTGAAGAACAATGCTGTCAGTGATAGGATAATATCTATGTGTTTACAAGCAAGACCAGTTTATACTATTTTTATTCAATTTACGCAACAATCACTAAAGCCAAAGATGAAGAAATTGAAGATTTTTACCAACTTCTGCAGTCTGAAATTGACCAAACATGCAATCAAGATGTATTGATTGTTACTGGTGATTGGAATATGAAAGTTGGAAACAAAAAAGAATCATCAGTAGTTAGAAAATAGTCTTTGTTGATAGAAATGATGCCAGAGATTGCATGATAGAATTTTGCAAGGCCAATGTCTTATTCACTGCAAATATCTTTTTCAACAACATAATTGGAGGCTGTACATGTGGACCTTGCCAGATGGAATAAACAGGAATCAGATTGACTACACTTGTGGAAAGAGGCGATGGAGAAGCTGAATGTCATCAGTCAAACCAAAGCCAGGA
Source organism: Orycteropus afer afer (assembly GCF_000298275.1). Taxonomy (NCBI): domain Eukaryota; kingdom Metazoa; phylum Chordata; class Mammalia; order Tubulidentata; family Orycteropodidae; genus Orycteropus; species Orycteropus afer. The sequence continues at coordinate 8,089,600 of NW_006921715.1, read as the reverse complement.
GCTGACTATGGAACAGACCATCACTGCTCATCTGCGAGTTCAAGCTGAAGATGAAGAAAATTAATACAAGTCCACAAGAGTAAAAATAGGACCTTGATTATATCCCTCCTGAATTTAGAGACCATCTAAAAAATAGATTTGATGCATTGAACACCAATGACCAAAGACCAGATGAGCTGTGAGATGATGTGTTAGAGTGGGTTATCTAGAGAAACAAAACCAGTAAAGCTTATATATATATATGTATATATAGAGAAATTTATCTTAGGAAAATGGCTCACACACTTATAGAAGCTGGCAAGTCCAAAGTTCCTGGATCAAACGTCAAGCTGGAGGCTTTTCCACGTCAAGCTGGAGGCTTTTCCACGTCAAGCTGGAGGCTTTTCCCAACTCTTACAGCTGCAGGGGCTGAGGAGCTCAAGGCTGGCAGGCAGTACACCGGCTGTTACTCCAACGAATGACGAGTCTAAGATCTCCAGGCTGAATGGTGGATTGTTCACTCATGGACAGTTGTAGGCAGCACAACAGAATCCCGATCCACAGAAGAATGTCTCTTTTCCCAGGATGTCTACAGATATACTGGAAACAGACCACACCCCTAGGGAAACTCCCTTTCAGCAGATTGACTGCTCAAAACATAATCATCTGATCCCATCATGGAAATAACCACATCACAACATCTTAAACTACACAAAACTGTGGTCCAGCCAAGTGGACACACAGCTCCAACCATCATAGATGACATCAAGAACATCATCCATGAAGAAAGCAAAAGGTCAGTAAAAAGACAGGAAAGGAAGGAAAGACCACAATGGATGTCAGAAGAGACTCTGAAACTTGCTCTTGAACAGAGAGTAGCTAAAGATAATGGAAAAAATGTTGAAATAAAAGAGCTGAACAGAAAATTTCAAAGAGCAGCTCAAAAGACAAAGTCAATTATTATAATGAAATGTGCAAAGACCTGGAGTTAGAAAACAAAAAGGGAAGAACACTCTTAGCATTTCTCAAGCTGAAAGAACTGAAGAGGAAATTCAAGCCTTGAGTTGCAATATTGAAGGATTCTACTCCTTGGAAGGAAGGTTGAGCAATCTATTTCCATAGTGATACCACTTCAGAAACCCAAGTGGGGGTTGCTATGAGTTGGATCCAACTTGACGACAGTGAGTTTGGTTTGGTTTGGTTTGGATGGGCAATATAGGGAATGATTCAGGAAACATCAAAAGAAGATGGAAAGAATACACAGAGTCACTGTACCAAAAAGAATTAGTTGATGTACATCCATTTCAGGAGGTGGCATGTGATCAAGAACTATACTGAAGGAAGAAGACCAAGTTGCACTGAAGGAATCAGTGAAAAACAAGACTCCAGGAACTGACCTACTGAAACGTTTCACCAACCAGATATAGTGCTGGAGGCACTCACTCATTTATGCCAAGAAATTTGGAAGTCAGCTACCTGGCCAACTGACTGGAACTGAAGGAAGATATGTAGATGACTCAACCTTGTCTGCTGAAAGTGAAGAAAACTTGAAGCACTTACTGATGAAGATCAAAGACTGCAGTATTAAGTATGGATTACATCTCAACCTAAAGAAAACGAAAATCCTCTCAACTGGACTAGTAAGCAATATCATGATAAATGGAGAAAAGATTGATGTTGTTAAATATTTCATTTTACTTAGATCCATAATCAACACTCATGGAAGCAGCAGTCAAGACATCAGACATCGTATCACACTGAGCAAATCTGCTGCTGCAGTGGATTGCTTGATGTGGCCCTTCTAGCCATTGTCCTACATTCCATGATGTTCTGTAAATCCCATTATCCATACCTATTTGAGGTGGTGTGTTAGTTAAGGTCGGGTATCAACTTGGCTGGGCAGCTGGTAGTAGTCATTCCCTATAATGACTGGCAATCGACTCTGTGATGGGATTTAGGTTAACTCTGTTGGGGCAACACAGGCGGAATGTATCTTGAATCCTGCCTTGCTGGAGGGTATAATTCAAATCACCACTCTTAGCTTCCCTGAAGGTATACCTACGAATCTCCTGGGAAGATTCGCTCTCCTCTTGCTCCGGCTTTGTGTCTTGGATCATCCTCATCTCACCCCTGGATTTGGGACAGCAGCCGTCATCTGATCTGCTGATTGAGGTTCATC
>NW_006921715.1:8061738-8087247 GCF_000298275.1 Orycteropus afer afer | reverse complement strand
GTTAATGTCTGAAATGATGGAGTGGCATGGTGGTTTGGACATTTGGGACATCTTTGACCTCCGCCTCATGGGGACCGGCCTCATGCTGATCTTTCTAAGAGAAATTGTTCAAGCAGCTGCCAAGGACCTCTTTGAAGTGTTAAAGAGAAAAGATACAACATTCAAAGTAAGGTGTGCCTAACCCAAGCCATGATATTGTCAATGGTCTCATATGCATGTGAAAGCTGGACAATGAATAAGGAAGACCACAGAAGAATTGAAGTCTTTGAATCATGGTGTTGGTGAAGAGTACTGGAAGTACCATGGACTGCCAGAAGAATAAACAAATATGTCCTGGAAGAAGTACAGCTGGGACCTGAAGTTGCATTCCGTGTGAGGTCGGATTGGCATAACCCTGCGCTCCGAGGTTTATATGGGAACACCTTAGCCAAAGACCCACTGAAACCTTCATAAGAAGGGTGGATGACCAGGCATCAGAGAGGTCCTTGGGACTTGTCTCTTGTTTTGTGTGCACCACTGCCACTATGGGAAGTAACCCCAGTAAATCTACTGTGTTAGAATACATGATAAAAAATTTTTCCAAAGTGATTGAAAGAAGATTGTGGTGTTAGCCTCAGTGCATCTAGATTAAGAATCTTTTATGAGACCCATCCACCAGAGCATCCAACTTCCTCTTTTTCTGACCACCTGAATCTCTTTCATCCCCACTTTATACAACACCCCCTTATTCAGGACAGGCACTTTCATCTCCACGTCCTGTTAACCCCACTGCACCCTCTCTGCCACCCCCACCTTCCTCTTCACTAACATCTCCAGAAATCACTTCCCCAGCGTCCTTTTTTACCCTTCCCAGCAAGCAGACACACCCATTCTCAACAGCCCCTTCTCTGTCCCTTATGTGAAATGGCTGACTTTGAAGGTGTTATCCGTGTCTATATTCCTTTCTCCCTCACCAACTTATCTCAGATTGAAAATGTCTGGGTTCCCTTTCTCACAATCCCACCACCTACATTAAGGAATTTCATTACCTCTCTCAAACCCATGACTTAACTTGGCATGACATTTATGTCATTCTTTCTTCCACTTTAAATTCTGACAAAAGGGAACGTGTTCTTGGGGCTGCTCGGGAACATAGCAATCTAACTCCTGTAACTGACTCTATCATGCCAGTAGGTCCAGAAGCTGTTCCTGAGCAGGACCCTGGATGGGAATACCAACTAGACACCCAATCTTGGCAGAATGGCCTCACTCACAGGGACAAAATGCTCCAGTGCCTCCTAGCTGGCCTACAGGCTATTTCACATAAAGCTATTAACTTCGATAAACTGCAGGAGATTATTCAACTCCCTTGCGGTGGTCACTTTTCAGAACAGGAGAGGATTAGACTTACTAACAGCAGAAAAGGGAGGTCTTTGCCTATTTCTGGGAGAAGAATGTTGTTTCTATATAAATCAGTCAGATATAGTACAAGATGCAGCCAAAAGACTCATCGAGAGGGCAACTAATATAGATCAACGTCTATCCACTGACAATGGTCCACCTTTTTCTTCCCTCTTTTCGGACTCCCTACCCTGGCTCCTACCATTCTTGGGCCCCCTAATCTCCATCGTGTTGATTGCTACCATTGCCCCCTGTGTTCTCTGTTTCCTTCAATCACAGGTCCGCCAGATATCTACCCAAATTTTGCAACAGACAGCAAACCAAATGATCCTTCAAGCCAAAGACCTGGAAGAGATTCCCTTGTGCTCATGGAGACCACCCAACTAATATGATACCTTGGCCACCTAGGCTCCACTGTTTCCCTGTTCTCGCTTCCCTCCCCTAATCGTTGCAACCCAGCCTGTCTTACAGGTCCCAGAACACCAGATGCCAAACATGTCCAGCCGACCCCTGGGAGTCGACACCTTTAGAAGCCTCTTCTTCGAGGACCTCTACATACTACAAATCACCAACCAGGCAAAACAACACAGCATCTCTGAAGTTGAAGCAAAAGGAAGCTGGTTTGGGCACTACAAGAGACAAACTCATGCGTGGATAGAAGGAAGGCTCCGCTTCCAAAGATGCCACACCCCTCCCCAGCAGGAAGCAGCTCCAGAAGATTGACCTGAGCCCCTTTTCCCACAAAAGTGGGCCCTTCTTTTTTTCCTTTTAAAAAAACCAAAGAGGCGGGGAATGTTAGAGATATGCCACGCCATCTTGCGTGGCTCTTCCAGGTTCTTCATTCCCTGCTGCCCCACCCAAGGTCATAAGTCAGTTAAAGGAAGTCAAAACTGAGCTTCCTGCAAGGTGCGAACTTTAAAACACAACATAGCTTCTGATAGGTTAAGATCCCTTCCCCCAGCTCTGACGTACAACCTCCTAACCCAGGTCTATATAAGACCACCCTCTCCCCTGCTTGCTCTCTTCTTCTCTTCTTCCCTTCTTCCTCTTTCTTTCTTCTCTTCTTCCTCTTCTCCTCTTCTTCCTCTTCTTCTTCCTCCTCTTCTTCTTCTGTCCTTCCTCAGTGCAGGCGCCCTTTTGCCTCTTCAATAAAATCTCCTGTTGGGTAAAAAAAAAAAAAAAAAAAAAGGAAGAAGAAGAGGTGCAGCTGGAATTCTCCTTGGAAGACAGAGTTTGTCTCCCCGACTTTGGTCGTGTTGTCAGAAGAGACCATTCCCTGGAGAAGGATGTCATGCTTACTGAAGTGTCAGAGAAAAAGGGAAAACCATCACGAGGTGGATCTACACGGTGGCTGCAACCACAGGCTCAAGCAGAGCAGGGATTGGGAGGGTAGCGCAGCACCAGGTGGGGTCTTGTTCTGTTGTGCAGAGCTTTGCTGTGAGTTGGGGCCAGCTCGACGGCACCGAACAAGAACGACAACTATAACAGAAATACCACAAGTAGATGGCTCTAACAAAGAGAAGTTTATTCTCTCACAGTTTAGGAGGCTGGAAGTCCAAATGCAGGGTCAGCTGCGGAGGGAGGCTTTCTCACTCTGTCAGCTCTGGGGGACATCTTTATCTCCTTTCAACGTGGGCCCGACATTCCTTGGAGATCTCCATTTGTCTTGGCATCAGTCTTCCCCTGGGCCTAGGAGCTTCCCAGCATAAGGATCCTGGTCCTAAGGATACACTGTGCTCCCGGCTCTTCCTTCTTGGTGGTAATGAGGTCCCCTTTTTCAGCTCACTTTTCTCCTTCTATCTTTTGTAAGATAAAAGGTGATGCCAGCCATACTCCAGGGAAACTCCTCTTATATTGGACAGGGCTGTGACCTCAGTAACGGTGTTGCACATCACCCTAACACCCTTACAACTGACTGGATGATCACATCAGATCACATCATGGGGGATGATGACAACGTCATATAACTGCCAAACCACTGAGAATCGCGGTCCAGCCGAGCTGACACACATTTTGGGAGCTACAATTCAATCTATGACAAAGGGCCTTTTTTTTTTTTACTTGAATATCCAACTGTTCCAGCATCCTTTGTTGAAAATATTGTGCTTTATCCATGAATTATCTGTAAATTGCCTTTGTTAAAAACCTTTATGGCAATACCACATTGTCTTGGTTACTGTAGCTTATAACAAGTCTTGAAATCTGTTAGTGTTAGTGCTAGACTTTGTTCTTTTGCAAAGTCCTTTTGGCCATTCCAGGTCCTTTGCAATTCTATATGGAACTCAGAAACAGTGTGTCAATTTCTACCAAGAAACTGTGCTGGGATTTTTTAATTTTTATTTTCAAATAATTATAAATTCATGAGAAAATTGCCAAAACAGTGGAAGAAGGGCCTGTGTTCTTGTCACCCTGCTTTCACCAGTGGTGACATCTTAATACTGTATTGCATCATCAGAACCAGGACACTATTGGCATGGTACAATTAACTAGAAGGTCAGCAAAAAATAGGGGAACACTCAGCTAGATAGATTGACACAATAGCCCAACACTGGGCCCAAACAAAGCAACCGTCGTGAAGACGGCATAGGACTGAGTGACCTTTGTGTTATACATAAGATTTCCCTGAGTTGGGGAAGACACAGCAGTGACTGACAACAACCACAGACTTCACTCAGACCTCCCCAGGGTTTCCAGGCATTCTTTGTCACGTGTCTCTGTGTATATGTCTAGGTCCCTGGGTGGCACAAACAGCTTGCAACCGACTCCTAATGTAGACATTGGCAGCTCGAACCCGTGCAGTGGTGCCATGGAGAGAAAGACCTGACAATTTGCTTCTGTGAAAATTACAGCCAAAAAACTCTGTGGGGCTCAGTTCTGCTCTAGCACATGGGGTACCACGAGCTGGAACCACCTGGACAGCGAGGAGTTTGTTTGTGTGCAGGCATATGTCTCTGGCATGCCACCACATGTACTGATTGACATGTCCACCTCCACAATCAAGTTAGAGAAAAGCTTTGTAATCACAGAGATCTTTACCTACCACCCCTCTACAGTCACCCCTCCCTCCCCTTCCCTCTCCCCTGACAACTACTAATCTGTACTCCATCTCTATAATTTTGTCATTTCTGGAATTTTATAGCAATCTAATTATACAGTCTGTAACCTTCTGAGACTGGCCTTCTTCACTTAGCAAAATTCCCTTGAGCTCCATCCAAGTTGCTGTATCAATAGCTCATTTCCTTTTATCGTTGAGTAGTATTGCGTTGTATGGATGTACCAGAACTTGTTCAACCTTTCACCCTTTGAAGGAGGTTTGGGTTATTTCCAGTTCTTGGACATTCATGTACAGGTTGTTTGGGGGGGGTGTGAACAAGCATGTTCATTTCTTTGGTATAAACGCCCAGGAGCTCAAGTGCTAGGTCACACAGCAAGTATGTATTTAACAGTCTAAAGAACTGTGCAGCTGATTTCCAGAGTATCTGTGCCACTCCTGCTAGGATTTTGATTGGGATTGTGTTGAATATACAGATAAATTTGGAGATAATTGAGTCTTTGGAACCATGAACATGGTATACCTTTCCATGTGTCTTGGTTCTTCAGTGCTGCTATAACAGAAATATCACAAGTGGATGACTTCAACAAACTGAAATTTATTCTCTCTCTATTTAGGAGACTGGAAGTCTGATCAGAATGCTGGCTCATGGTAGTTAAGGTTGTGTGCCAACTTGTCCGGGTCATGATTTTGAGTGTCAGGGCAGCTGGATGTAGTCCCCATGATGACACTGTAATCACCTCCATAGTGGAATCTTCTGTGAGCAGCTAAGTAGCTGCCTTCAGGGTGTGTCCTGCTTCCAGTATATAAGAAGAAACTTTGAGAAATGTCTCTAGCTTTTTGGTACATCTGGATCTTGTGTTTGGCCAAGCATGCATCTCCAGTTCCAGTGGGCTGCTGTGTTGCCTGCCAGTCTCAGGATTGTGCCATTTTACCCACTGACCTTGGGTTTGTCAGCCTCAGCAGCCTTCAGCTGCCTGAGTTAGAAAAATCCTCCAGCCCCAGTGGGCCTGGAGTAAGAGGCAGAGCTGAAGCCTAAGGTCGAGGGGCCTTCACCCAGCCTCTGGAGCCAGCACTCTGAATTTGAACTTCTAACCTCCTAAACTGTAAGCCATCTACTTGTGGTATTTTGTGGTATATAGCAGCACTAGAGAAGCAAGACAGGGCTGTAGGGGAAGTCTTTCTCTATTGGCTCTGGGGGAAAGTTCTTGCTTCCTTTCAACATCTGTGGGCCCAGCTTTCCTTGGAGATCTCCATGTGTCTTGGCATTGATATTGCCCTGGGTCTAGATGCCTCTCAGCAGAGGGACCCTGGGTCAAAAGAATGCTCTGTGTTCCCAGCTCTTCTTTCTTGGTGCTGTGAGACCCTTGATCTCTGCTCACTTGCTTGATCCTTTTTTATCTCAAAAGAGATTGACTCAAGATACATGCAGTTGATTGTTTATTACCTCATTAACATCATAGAAGTTAGGAATTACAGCACAGAGAATAATTACATCAGATCACAAAATGGAGTGTAACAATACTGAGAACCATGGCCTGGCCAAGCTTACACATACTTTGTGGGGCACAATTCAGTCCTCAACACGATGTATTTAGGTCTTTGCAGTTTTCATTTGACGGTTGGGCACATCTTTTGTCAGGTTGATTTTAAGGATTTCATATCACACAATGCCTTTGTAAACGATATTTTTAAATTTCTATTTCTAACTGCGTGTTGCCAGTACATAAAAATTTTGCCTGATCGTGTGTCCTGAAGCTTGCTGTTATGGATAGAATTGTACCCCCATACGTGTGTTGGAACCCTAATCCCTGGGCCCATGAATGTGCCCTTGTTTGGGCCTTTTGTGTCATTATCAGTGAAGTCAAACGAGGTCATGCAGAGTAGAACAGGTCCTAATCTGGTGCCTTCTGAGCGGTGTCTGATAAAAAGAGGGGCACACACAGGGAAGGACAGATACTGACAATAGAGGCAGATGCATTTATAGCAGTGAATGAATGCCACAGGAAGATGGAAGTGCCCGGAAACCAGGAGGAGGCCTGGCACAGATTCTCCCTCCGAGCCCTCAGAGAGAATCAACATGGCTGATACCCTGACTCAGACTCTAGCCCCCAAACAGTGAGACAATAATTTCTCTTCCTTAAAGTCCTTCCCTTTGTGGTATTTGATGAAGGCAGGCCGGCTTAGTTACCTGGGGCTGCTGTAACAGAAAAAGCACAAGTGGGTGGCTGTGCAGAACAGAGTTGATTTTCTCACAGTCCAAGAGGCTAGAAGTCTGAATTCAGGGTATGGCTGTAGGGCAGATTCCTTCTTTGTCTGTTTCCACTTGCAGTAGCTGGCGTTCCTTGGAGCTCTTGGGCTTGTGGATGCATCCACCTCTGTCTGCCCATGTGTGTGTTCTTTTGTCTATTCTGGTCCTTTTACAGCTCAGAAGGGATTAGGTTCAGGACCCACTCTGTGCTAAGATGACCTCATGCATGTAGCAGAAGAAAACACATCTAAACAGGGGCACATTCATGGGTACAAAGACCAGGAAGTCAACACATATTCTGGGGAGCCACAATTCGATCTGTAACATGGTCCCAGGACACTAAGACACTTGCTGTATCCACTTATTTATTCCAATTGAGTTTTAAAGTTTTAGAAAACTGGCACAGCTCCATTATTCCTCATGGAGGTGCCAACTGAATCACCCAACTGAATCCTATATGCTCTGCCATTGGGCCATGGGGCAGGGGGAGGGGAGGCCTGATGCCAAGGCACATGGAGATCTCCAAGGAATGTGTTCTTAGCTGTTGTCGCGTTGGCCCTCAGCTCATGGGAACCCCATGCACAGTGGAATGGGCCTGTTGGGATCCATAAGCAGAGCACCAGGCCTTTCATTCAAGTCCATTGTAGTCTGGAGGCTCTGCTGAAACCTGTTCAGCATCCTGGCAACACACAAAGCCTCACTGACACACGGCTGGTGACTGTGCACAAGGCGCACCGGCCGGGAAGCAAACCTGGATCTTCCACATGGAACGTAAGAATTCTACCACTGAACCATCACTACCCCAACATTCTGAACAAATGCTGGCACATTATGTCCAAACACAGGTTGCTAACTGTCATGGATGGAATTGTGTCCTTCAAAAATACGTCAGCTAGGTCGGACCACGAGTCATAGTGGTTGGGCAGTCATGATGCAATCATCCCCCATGAGGTGGTCTGATGTGATCAGCCAGTCAGTTGTAAGGGTATTAGGGTGGGAGACAACACCCTTAATTCCATCACAGCCCTGATCCAAGGTAAGAGGAGTTTCCCTGAGGCATGGCCTGCATCACCTTCTATCTTAACAAGAGATAAAAGGTGAGAGAAGGAATAACAGAGAGAGAGACTTCAGTACCACCAAGGACAAAGAGCTGGGAGCAGAGGTCCTTGGGACCCAGGCTCCCTGTTCTGGGAAGCTGCTAGGCCCAGGGGAAGCCTGATGCCAAGGCACATGGAGATCTCCAAGGAATGCTGGGCCCACGGATGTTGAAAGGGGATAAAGACCTTCCCCCAGAGCTGGAAGAAAGAAAAAGCCTCCCTCGGGAGCGGGAGCCCTGAAGTTGGACTTCCACCTCCTAAACTGTGAGAGAATAAATTTCTGTTTGTTAAAGCCATCCACTTGTGGTATTCTGTTGTAGTGGCACTAGAGAGCTAAGAAACTAAGGTATCCCACATGAGGCTTTTTTTTTTTTTTTTAATTTTATTGTGATTTGGGTGAAAGTTTACAGAGCAAATTCATTTTCTGAACAGCAGCTCACATGCACTTGACTCATGACATTGACTGTCATCTCCCACAACGCAACAGCTCTCCTCCCACTTCCTCCCCATAGCCACCTCTTCCCTGTGTCCTTCCCTCCATGCATCCCTGCCCCCTGAGCTGCCTCCTTGTGCATATACAGATCTTCTGTTCTCCCATGATTGATCTCTCCAAGGAGTACACCTACCTAACATAAATGTTTGGCTCATATGTCTGTCTTTTGTTTGGCTGGAGTCTACAGGAGTGGGTTTGTGGTATTGTAAATTGCATAGTGTGGCTTTTCTAGCCATAAGTCTTTTTAAACTCCATGGTGGAATTTGCCATGAGCAACTGAATAGCTCCTGATTGTTAAAGTTATTCAGTTGGGCTATTTCTGTTGGGAGCAGCACAAAGCAATCTTCTTGGAAGTTCACTCTCAGGTGTATAGAATTCTGATGTTGGGATTGGTTGGTTTGGGCCACTCTGCCAGGCTCAAAAGGAGCCCTCCTAGAGGCAGAAGGAGTCTCTCTGACTGCTGGCTGAGAAAGACATGCTGCTGAGAGAAACATGTTCCTGAGAGACATACACTTGCTGAGAGAGAGATGTGAGGGACACATGCTGCTAAGAGAGACATTTCTGGCTGTTAAGTGAGACAGCTGGCTGTGAGACAGAGTGCATTTCTGAACTTGAACTGTAACCTGTTGCTTCCCTAATAAACTCCATAGTCTGTGAGTTCTGTGTGGCCACTGCAGTGAATTACTGAACCCAGCAGAAAGGTGGTGGGTGTCGTGGGAGGAATGGTTGGTGTCAGGGTTGGTCAAAGGGCTGGAGGGAGGCAGCATGTCTGGCCTTGCAGGAATAGGCCTTGGGCTACTTATGGTGATTCTGTCTTCCTCTTGTGGGGTTAGAGGAGGTAAGAAGATGCAGCCTTCCTGCCCCTTTGGCAGGGTTCAATTTCAGACCTGAAGGGCAACTAAGGGCCATAGTCTCAGGGGTTCCACAAAGCTCTATCAGACTAGCAAAGCTGGTCCTTATTTATTTATTTATTTAATGGTGTTTTCCACATTGTTCTCCCACTCTATCCAGGATCTCTTACATAGATCCTCCTCCAAGTGGTTGACAGTGGTAGCTGGGCACCATCTAGTTCTTCTGGTCTCATAGTCATATAGGCTGAGAATCACATGATGTACCAGTTGTGAGGACTAATTATTTCCATGAATCTTTGGTTTTCTTCATTCTTCTTTGCTCTGGATGAGGAGAAACCCATCCTTGCATCTAGATGGTCGCTTGCAAGCTTTTATGATCTCAGATGCTACTTGCCAAAGTAGGATGTGGAACAATGTTTTGTGTAGTATGTTATGCCAACTGAGCTTGATGTCCCCTGCAACCATGGTCCCAAGCCCACAGGTCCAACTACTTGCTCCCTCTGGGTAGCTGGTTGTGGCCAAAAAGCGACTATAACCTTGTCCCTTGTCAGTTCTACTATATACCAAGAAATCCTTACAGAACATACACTTGTAGAAACATTGTCTGCCAACCCTATACATGGTCATGGGCACACTCCCCCCTGCATAGACATTCTTAATAGTTCAGCCTTTCCACCCCTTTATCCACCCATATATCAACATTTGCCTTCACTGACAACGCAGTACTGTACGTACAAAAGGGTTCATCTTTGTTGTCTGTACCTCCATGTACCTCTCTATGTCTTCCTCTTCCTCAATGTCACCATGTTGATCACTCACATTTGGTGCATTTCCCTTCTCTTCACCCAAATCAACACATATCTCTACCTATCTAACAGTGTTCCCCCCTTCCCTCCCCACCCCTGGTAACCAACAAAGAAAATTTCCTTCCATAGATAAGCCTTTCCATGACATTTTTACAATAACAGATTGATACAATATTTATCCTTCTGTGATTGACTTATTTCACTCAGCATAATGTCCTCCAAGTTCATCCACATTATGTGATGTTTTGCACAGTCTACATTATTCTTTAGTGTTGCATGGTATTCCATTGTGTGTATGTACTGTAGTTTGATTATCCATTCTTATGTTGATGGGCACCTAGGTTGTTTCCATCTTTTGACTGTTGTAAATAGTGCTGCAATGAACATGGATGTGCATATATCTGTTCTTGTCCTGGCCCTCACTTCTTTAGGATATATACCTAGTAACGGAATGGCTGGGTCAAATGTATTCCTAATTCTAACTTTTTAAGGAATCACCATGCTGCTTTCCACAGTGGTTGTATCATTTGACAGTCTCACCAGCAGTGTATGAGAGTCCCAATCTCTCCGCATCCTCGCCAACATTTGTTATTTTCTGTCTTGTTGAACTTTGCTGCTAGTGCTGGGGCAAGATGGTATCTCATTGTTGTTTTGACTTGCATCTCTCTACTGGCTAATGATCATGAGCATTTTTTCATGAGTTTCTTGGCCGCCACAGGGGGCATTCTTGTCTCCTCACACCACCTGACCCAGGTGTGGAATCTTGGGCAGAGGGACTGGTTAGCCTGGTTAAAGGGCTGTCCCCTCACCACAGCTCTGTCCTGCAGCACTGGTATGGGCCTCTCATCCTTTCTGTGTAGCCTTATGGACTTCTCAGAGTAGTAGACAATCACAACAAGCACCTGTGTGAGTTCGTGTCTGTAAGATGCTAACATCATTTTAAAAGGGCATGTTTGTGCTAGTCTCTAACCACAAGTAGCTGGAAGTGCCCTCTGGATCAGCTTTGGACAGCACAGTGGGCTGACTCTGGTGAGAGCCGAGGAAGTGGCTCCTGCCCACCTGGGCCTCATTGCAGCTGAAGCAGTCAGTTATAGCATCGTTCTTGCCCTGTCATGTTGATTCCATGCATGTTCTGCTCTGTCACTGCCCCTTCCAGCTGGGTCAGTGGCCTTTTCCTTATGAGACTGGAGCATGTGCAACAGCCTTTTTCAGGTCAAAACAGTTGAGTATCAGCAATTTCATAGGCCCCACCACCTGACTGGAGAAGCTGGTGCTCCCCACAGATCTTCTCCAACAAGACTTCCCGATTCCCAGCCAATTACAAGGGCCTGCCAGCAGAGTGACCTCCCCAGTGGCAGTTCAGCATCGACTGCTGTCTAATCTGGCACACAAGAGCTAGGAGACCCAGCGATGTCTGACCCACCCGTGATGCCCGTTCTGGTAATGTTTCTCTTTCTTCTCCTCCTGCCCCACTCCCTTCCTCTCCTGCTGCTGCTTTTCAGAAATGTTAAAACTCTCCAATGACTTTTCATTTTAATCAGAGAAAATGTCGAAGTCCTTAAGTGGTCTTCACAATTGGTCTGCCATGACCTCTCTGCTGTCCTTGGTTCTCTCTCCTGCAGCCTCGTCAGCGTCTTGCCAGTCCCTTAGACAGCCACACACAGGCTTGCCTCAGGGCCTTTGCACTTGCACCTCCTGCAAGTTCTTCAGCTTTCTCTCACCAGCCTGGCACTCCACACCCTGCTGGCCCTGCCTTATTTTCTACACAGCCCGTGTCCCCACAGTATATCTCTATTAATGCGGTTGTTCCTGGTCTGTCTCCATAAAGGCAGGGACTTGGACTGTTTGTTCAGTGCCCTTTCCTCAGGTTTAAATCACTGCCTGTGGCAGTTAAGGCTGTGTGTCTACTTGGCTAGGTCATGGTTTTGAGTGAATGGGCAGTTGGGTGTAGTTACTCCTCATGACAAGATTGTAATCAAATCTCTGGTGGAATCTGCTGTGAGCAGCTAAGTAGCTGTCTTCAGGGTGTGGCCTGCTTCCTTAATCCTGACACAGAAGTTTTGAGAAAGGTCTCGAGCTTTTTGACACATCTAGATTCTGCATTTGATCAAGTCTTCATCTCCAGTCCCTGGACTTGAATCGGTGGTCTTCCATGTTGCCTGCTGATCTTGGGATTGTATCATTCTATTTGCCAACTTTGGCTTTGTCAGCCTCAGCAGCTAGCAGCTGCGTGAGTTACAAGAAGCTTCCAGTTCCAGTGGGCCTGGAATAAGAGGCAGAGCCGAGGCCCAGGGTTGTGAAGGCTTCACCCAGCCCCCAAAGCTGGCACTCTGACTTTGGAGTTCTAGCCTCCTAAACTGTAAGACCTCACCACATGGAATGCACAAAAATCAGATTGACTACACCTGTGGAAAGAGGCAACAGAGAAGTGCAATACCCAGCCAAAACAAGGCCAGGTGCAGACTGTAGAACAGACCACCAATTGCTCATATGCAAGCTCAAGCTGAACTTGAAGACAATTAAAACAAGTCCATAAGAGCCAAAATATGACCTTGATTATATCCCACCTGAATGTAGAGATCATCTGAAGAACAGATTTGATGCCTAGAATACCAATGACCAAAAACCAGATGAGGTGTGGGATGACATCAAGAATGTCATACACAAAAAAAGCAAAAGGTCATTTAAAAAACCAAAAAGGAAGAAAAGACCAAAATGGATGTGGGAAGAGACTCTGAAACTTGCCCTTGAGTGGAGAGTTGTTGTTGTTGTTGTTATGTGCCGTCGAGTCAGCCCTGACTCATAGCGACCCCTCCTTGGGTTTCCGAGGCAGTATCACTACGGAAGTAGGATTGCCCAACCTTCCTTCCGAGGAGTGGCTGGTGGGTTTGAACCGCCAGCCGTCTGGTTAGCAGGCAAGTGTCTTAGCCACTATGCTACCAGAGCTCCTTGAGTGGAGAGTAGCTAAAGCAAATAGAAGAAATGACAAGATAAAAGAGCTGAACAGAAGGTTTTAAAGAGCAGCTTGAGAAGATAAAGTCAATCATAATGAAATGTGCAAAAATCTGGAGTTAGAAAACCAAAAGGGAAGACCATGCTTGGCATTACACAAGCTGAAAGAACTGAAGAAAAATTCAAGTCTCGAGTTGTGCAATACTGAAGGATTCTGTGGGCAAAATACCGAATGATGCAGGAAGCATCAAAAGAAGATGGAAGGGATGCACAGAGTCACTGTTCAAAAGAAGTGTTGGTCAATGTCCAGCTCTTTCAGGAGTGGCATATGGTCAGGAATCAATGACATTGAAGGAAGAAGTCCAAGCTGCACTGAAGGAAGTGGTGGAAAACAGGCTCCAGGAATTGACGGAACACTCACTGAGATGTTTCAACAAACGGATACTGTGCTGGAGGCACTCACTCATCTATGCCAAGTAATCTGAGAGACAGCTACCTGGTCAACTGACTAGAATAGACCCATATTTATGCCCAATCTAAAGAAAGATGGTCCAACAGAATGTGGAAATTATTGAACAATGTCATAAATATCACATGCAAGTAAAATTTTTCTGAGGATAATTCAAATAAGATTGCAGCAGTATATTGACAGGGAACTTCCAGAAATGCAAGCTGGATTCAGAAGAGGACGTGGAATGAGAGATAACATTGCTGATGTCAGATGGATCTTGGCTGAAAGCAAAGAATATCAGAAAGATGTTTACTTGTGTTTTACTGACTATGCAAAAGCATTTGATTGTGTGGATCATAACAAATTATGGATAATATTGAGAAGAATGGGAATTCCAGAACACTTAATTGTGCTCATGAGGAACCTGTACATAGATCAGAAGGCTGTCGTTCAAACAGAACAAGGGGACACTGCATGGTTTAATATCAAGAAGGGAGTGTGTCAGGGTTGTATCCTTTCACCATACTTATTCAGTTTGTATGCTGAGCAAATAATCCAAGAAGTTAGACTATATGAAGAAGAACATGGCATCAGGATTGGAGGAAGACTCATTAACAACCTGAAATATGCAGATGACACAACTTTGCTTGCTGAAAGAGAGGATGACTTGAAGCACTTACTGATAAAGATTGAAGAATACAGTATGCAGTATAGTTTACATTTCAACATAAAGAAAATGAAAATCCTCACAACTGGACCAATAACCAGCATCATGATAAATGGAGAAAAGATTGAAGTTGTCAAAGACTTCATGTTACTTGGATCCACAATCAATGCCCATGGAAGGAGCAGTCAAGAAATCAAATGTCATATTGCACCAGGCAAATTTATTACAAAAGACCTCTTTAAAGTGCTGAAGAGCAAAGATGTCACTTTGAAGACTAAGGTGCACCTAATCCAAGCCATGGTATTTTCAATCACCTCAGATGCATGTGACAGCTGGACAATGAATAAAGACCAAAGAGGAGTTGATACTTTAGAGTTGTGGCGTTAACAAAGAATACTGAAAATACCATGGACTGCCAGAAGAATGAACACATCTGTCCTGGAAGAAGTGCAGACAGAATGCTTCTTGGAAAAGAGAATGGCCAGACTTCGTCTCACCTACTTTGGTCATGTTGGCAGAAGGAACCATTCCCTGGAGAAGGATGTCATGCTTGGTAAAGTGGAGGGTCAGCGAAGAAGAGGAAGGCCCTCAATGAGATGAATTGACACAGTGGCTGCAATGATGGGCTCAGGTATAGCAAGGATTGTGAGGCTGGCACAGGACTGGGCAGTGTTTCGTTGTGTTGTGTGTAGGGTCACTATGAGTCTGAGCCGACTGGATGGCACCTAACAACAACAACAACAACAAACTGTAAGAGAATACAATCCTGTTTGCTAAAGCCACCCAAGTGTGTTATTTCTGTTAAAGCAGCCTAGTGAACCAAGACAGGGCCTGATATGTTGTAGAGATGTTTCTTGGATGAATGATGAATATAAAATATCAGTTTTCCCTTTATAAAAGTTTATTTTTGTTATCCCTGTTTTGCCTAAGGAGCTGTGGTGGCAAAGTAGTTAAAGGACTTGGCTACTAACCAAAAGATCAGTAGTTTGAACCCACCAGCCACTCTGCAGGACAAAGATGAGACAGTCTGCTTCCATGAAGATTGACAGCCTTGGAGACCCTTTGGAACAGTTCCACTCTGTCCTCTGGGGGCGCTGTGAGTTGGAATCGACTCCAGGGCAGTAGGTATGGTTGGGGCTTTACTTCTGTAAGGATTGACAGCATTGGAAGCACTGCTCTACCCTGGGCAGTTCTACTCTGTCCTCTGGGGCAATGTGAGTCGAAATAGACTCCGCGGCAGTGGGTGTGGCTGGGGATTTGCTTCCATGAAGACTGACAGCCTTGCAAACTCTGTGGGAAGTTCCACTCTTTCCTCTAGGGGTGCTGTGATTTGGAGTCGACTCCACCAGAGGATTTGGTGGTGTGTCTTTTGCTTCCGTAAAGATGACAGCCTTGGAAACCCTGTGGGGCATTTCTACTCTGTCCTCTAGGGGTGCTGTGAGTGGAAATGGACTCCAGGGCAGTGGGTGTGGTTTGGGCTTTGCTTCCATGAAAATTAACAGCCTTGGAGACCCTGTGGGGCAGTTCCACTCCGTCCTCTAGGGGCGCTGTGAGTTGGAATCGACTCCACAGCAGTGGGTTTGGCTGTTCTCCTTGTGCACAAAGTGAAACTGTTGGATTAGCCAGGATTTCTGTTGCTAGTTTACTTGGATTTTATTGTTCTTGTTAAATTTCAATAGCAAACTCACATGTGTATATATGTGTGCATGTGTATGTATATGAGTGTGTATACATGCATGTATGTGCAGATATGTGCAGATATGTGCACATGTGTCAACACGTCTACATGTGTGCGTATGTGTGTATATACGCACACATATGTATGTATGTGGGTATATGTGTCAATACATGTATGTGTGTACACGTGTGTTTCTTTATTGGTATATGAGTATGTGTGTATCTGTGCATGTACATTCATACCTGTACATATGTATGTGTGTATGTGTCTGTATGTGTGTATTATGTACATATGCATTGCATATGTGTTTGTGCTTGAGTTTATATATTGTGTGTACATATGTATACATGTGTATATGTGCTTATATGCATGGATGTGTATGTGTGTCCTTGCACACATGTATATGCACATGTGTACATGTGTGCATGCATAAATGCATGTATGTGTGCTGTGTGTATGTGTGTGTGCATGTGTGCATGTATGTGTATATGTGTAAATGTCTATGCCTGTGTACATACATGTGTACATGTGTGTACTTGTGTGCATATATGTATGTGTGTGCATGTGTGTGTGTGTGTAAATCAAGATCTTATGGGTGTTCTAGCACCTGATGGAGTTTGATCGCTTGAAGGAGTCACAGAAAATTCTTAGACCACTCATTATAGATTGCACTGTGTCCCCCAAAAGGCATGTGGCCTTGCTTGGAAATGAGGTCTTTGCAGAGGTTATCAGCTGAGTTAATGTGAGGTCATACTGGGCAGGGTGAGTCCTCACCCCATCTGAGTGGTGTCCAGTAGAAGAGAAGAGACACAGAGCAACACAGAGAAGAAGCCATGTGAAGACAGAATGATGTTGCAGCTGTAATCTGAGTGCTCGAGGCTGCCAGCTGGGAGAGAGAAGGGAGAGTGGTTCCCGAGAGCCCCTGGAGGGAGCTGGGCCCTGCTGACATCTGGTTTCAGACTCCTGGCCTGCCTCCAGAACTGGGAGAGAGTACATTTCTGCTCTTTTAGGCCTCCAGCATTGCGGTTCTTTGCCATAACTGCCCTAGAAGACTCACGCCCCGTCGTCCTCAGCACTGCATGTGGCTACGGGGAAGTCTGGGGCCAGCCGCTCTCCTCCTTGTGGGTAACAGGACTTTCCTGCTGGGTGCCCACAGGATTCACATCAGATTCTGTATTCGGGCACGTAGCCCCATCTCAGCCCTTGTCTGGCCTCCCCTGTCCCACTGGGGCTAGAAGCCTAACTACATTGCCCAGTTCCCTTGCCAAATGGGTTTCTGTCAGGTTCTGGGATTGGGAAGCACTTGTGTGGAACTAGGGCACAGGAGTGAGACAAAAGCAGCTCTGCTTTTGGCGCTGGCAGGAGGGCAACAGGCACCGTGAGTGAGCCCTGTGGCCGTGACGGTGGCACCTGAGACTCTGCAGTGGGGCATGGTGAAGACCCGTCAGGAGAGATCGAGCACTGGAAAAGGACATTGTGGTTGATGAAGTGGGGGGGTCACAAAGGCCGGGGGGTTCTCGGCAAGATGGGTGGGCATGGCAGCCCAAACAATGGCTTCCGACATGGCAACAACCAGGAAGATGGTGGAGGACGGGGCAACGTTTCGTTGTTACACACGAGGTCCCACAGAGCTGGCACAATGCCACCCAGCAACACACAGCCTCTGATGGTCGCACACACTCTGTGGTGGAGAAGTGGGAGTTCCCACTACATTCCCTGGCACCACGGTGGGGGGTATTTCAAGCTGTCGCTGCAGGAGACACCTGGGCACGAGTGTTCCCAAGGGACAGGTTTAGTGGTGTGGGTGTAGCGTGTCAAGAATGAACATGCTTGAGATGTTGTGGGGTGGCCAAGCAGCACTGCAAGGAGGCCGACCCATGGAAATCTCCCAGAGAGGGACTAGAGTCCCTGGCCTATGAAGGTGTGGGGCTTGCACGATGAACAGGAGCATGTGACCCTGTTTGTATCCCGAGCTGGGGGAGCAGGTTGCACCACTTAGGTCTGTTGTATCTCTTGCTACATGATACTTTTAATTTTACAGGGTGAAACCTGTCACTCCATCCATTACACGTGTTGCAAGCATTGTTTTCAAGTTTGGAGAGGCGTCCTTTGCTGAAAGGACGTTTTCATTGCAAATGGTCAAATCTGCCCAGTGTTTTGGGAAATGTTACAAGAAACATTTCCCAACTTGCTGTCATGTGTGGCATCATTTGCTGATCAATCATTTTAAATTTTAGTGTGCCACACCCATCAGTCTTTCCCTGCAACTTTACCAACCATGTCTTGCCTTGGCAGTTTATGGGGACCCCAAATCATGCCCTTTCTTTCCCTCCCAAGTGTGGGAGCCATGGAGATGTGAGACCCACAAGCCAAGCTAGAGAAGGTGGAAATGCTGGGTTAGTGTCTCTTGGTGCTATATTGAGACCGTGGCTTGGCTATGGCAGTGGGTTATGAGCAAAGGGTGGTCTGTTCCACAGTTGGCTCCTGAATTTGTTCTGACTGATGACATTGAGCTTCTTCATTGCTTCTTTCCACAGATGGAGTTGATTGATCAGTGTACTTCACCTGGCGAGGTTCACGTGTGTAGCTGCCATTTATACTGTTGAAAAAAGGTATTTGCAACGAGTAAGTCGACTTGACGGCACATAACAACAACAACAACAACAACAAGAAGTCATTAGTTTAGCAAAATTCTATCATGTGATCTCTGACATAATTTCTGTCACTGAGCCATATTTTCCAACTACCAATGATTCTTGCTTCCAACTTTTGCATCCCAATCACCAGTAATAATCAATAAATCTTGATTGCATGTTTTGTCAGTTTCAGACTGCAGAAGTTGATAAAAATCCTCAGTTTCCTCATCTTTGACTTTAGTGGTTGGTGCATAAATTGGAATTATAGTAGTATTAACTGGTCTTCCTTGTAGGCGTACGGATATTTTCCTGTCACTGACAGCATTGTACTTCAGGACAGATCTTGAGATGTTCTTTTTGATGATGAATGAGACACTATGTCTCTTTAATCTGCCATTCCTGGCATAGTAGACCATATGACTGTCCAATTCAAAGTGGCCAATGCCAGTCCATTTCTGCTCACTAATGCCTAGGACATCAATCTATACAATTCATTTCACAGTCCAATTTGAAAACTTCTAATTTTCCTACACTCATACTTTGTACATTCCATGTTCCCATTATTAATGGGTGTTTGCAGCTGTCTCTTCTCATTTTGAGTTGTGCCACATCAGCAAACGGAGGTCCCGAAAGCTCTACTCCATCCATGTCACCACGGTCGACTCGACTTGAGGGGCAGCTCTTCCTCTAGCTGTAGCCTGAGTGTCTTCTGCCCGGAGGGGTTCATCTTCCGGTGCTGTAGCAGATGGTGTTCCACTGCTTTTCTAAAGTTTTCAGGGGCCTTTTATTTTTTCAGAAGTGGGTGACCCAGTCCTTCTTCCCAGTCTGTCTTAGTCTGTAAGCTCTGCTGAAGCCTGCCCACCACGGGTGGGTTTGAAATACCACTGACCCAGCTCCCAGCACCACAGCAACGCGCAAGGCATCGCTTTACGACAAAGGATGAACAAAATCAAAGCTGATTCGCCAAAAAGTTTCTCTCAAGATGGATTGTTTTAAAAAGAGGGAAATTAACAAAATATAGAACAGAGGGAAGAATCAACTATACCCATAGGAGGTATTTTAATTGCAGAAGCCATTTGTTAAAAACATAGGCACCAATACATTTGAAAGCCTATGCAAAATGCACATATTCAAAGGAAATTTTACAAATACTGACATTGGGGCAAGAATAGATAGAAAATGACGGTTTAATGATTATTTAAGAAGTTAAAATAGTAGCCAAGACCTTCTCCCAACACACACACACTGCCCATGGCCCCCAGCCCAGTGGGTGTGGCCAGTTAGAGCTACCAAATCTTTGGGGAGAGATAATCTATGTGATGTACAAGCTGTTCCAGCGAAAGTACGAGAAGAAGAGGGGGCCAACCCCCCACGTGACGCCCGTGCACAGCCAGTGGTTGAGCCAACCCCCCATGTGACGCAGGATGCATAAGAGAATTTCAAGACAGTTTCTTTTATGAGCATGAATTTTTTATTATGGTGAAAAATACGCAACAAAAACCCAGCCACTCAAATTTCAGCACGTTGTATTCAGTGACACTGATCACATTCTCCATGCTGTGCAGACATTCCCACGATGCTTTTCCAGTTATCCCATCATGTGAGGCAAAAACTCCCGAGTGTGAGCTCAAGTCTGAAAGTGACACCAACTCAAATCCAACAGTGTCGAAAGTCACATCCAGTTTTATCTTAGGAATGCAAGGACAGTTTGAATCAGAAATTTTAACACAGTGATTCACTAGGGTAAAGGAGAAAAAAGCATAAAATCATTGCAATTGACACAAAATAAAATATTTGATAAAGTTTAATACATGAGTATGATTAAAAAAAAAAAAAAGGCTCAGGAAATGAGAATTGGAAAGTTGACAAAAATCTTGACAAAAATCTCCCTCGACTGCTCAGTGAACCTGTGGGATACCAGTAAGGCTGGGAACAGCACAGGGCTGCACATGTTCAGTATCATCCCAGCAAACTCCAACTCACTGCCATCGAGTCAATTCCAACTCACAGCGATCTCCACAGGGTTTCCAAGGCTGCAAATCTTTATGGAAGCACCTCCTACTTTGGCAAGTAGTGACCAGGATCTTAAAAGCTAGCAAGCTGCCACCTAGATGCAACGATGGGTCTCTCCTCATCAAGAGCAAAGAAGAAAGAAGAAAACCAAAATTAATGGAAACAATCAGTCCTTACGACTGGTATGCCATCCAATCTGCAACCTATACAACTATGAGACCAGAAGAACTAGATGGTGCCCAGCTACCACTGTCATCCACTTGGAAGGGATGTAGGAGATCCTGGATAGAGGGAGAACAATGTGGAACAAAACTCAAAATCATTTGGAGGCAAAAAAAAAAGAAGGTGGGGACCAGGTTTGCTGGTCCAATAGAGCCCGATGGAACCACTGAGACTATGGCCCCTAGCTGCCCTGCAGGTCTGGAATTGAACCCACACCTGTGGTTTCCAGCCAAACAAAGTATAGGCATGTGAGTTAAACATTTACTTCAAGTAGACACATGCCCTGGAGAGAACAATCATGGGAGAAAGAAGGGCTGCTTATGCACAGGGAGACAGCTCAGGGGGCAGGAGAGTATGGAGGGATGGACACTGGGAAGAGGTAACTATGGGGAGGAAGTGGGAGGGGAGCTGCTGCATTGTGGTAAACTGTGGTCAATGACATGAGACAAAGTATATGTGAACTGCTGTATGAAAAGTGAATTTGCTCTGTAAATCTTCACCCAAATCACAATAAATAATAATTTAAAAAATTAAAAAAAAAAAAATCTTTATGGAAGCAAATTCATCTTTCTTCCACAGAGCAGCTGGTGGGTTTGAACCACTGACCTTTTGGTTAACAGCCAAATGCCTTAACCACTACACCACCAGAACATTATTCTGGCAGCTCTGCCCAATGCAATAAGGCAAGAAAAATAAATCCATAGTTTCAGAATGAGAAGGAGGAAGACACAGTTGTGTGATCATGTATTTTCAGACAGCAAGAGAGTTGACAGTGAAGCCCCAGAGTAATCAGCAGACCTTCAGTACCAATCAGAGTTCTGCACGGTCCCCAATACAGAAGTCAATAGCATTCTTTCAAGCCAGCCAAAAAAAAAGAGGAAGAGGAAGAAAGAAAGAAAGAACAGGCTGAAAGACGACAGAAAACGAGATGTGGTTTTCACAAGGAAAACAAAGTACAAACTTTCTAGGACCTAACCTCTGACTCCACTGTCTTTACAGATGATAAGGAGCCTAAGGGGAGACCAGGAAAGGGCACTCTCCATGTCCGTGGCCAGGGGCCAGGGCAGGAGGGCCATGGCGGTGCCCTCTGGGCCCACTGCCTCCTTGGCTGAGCTTGCTGGGCCCCAGTGCCTAAATTCCTGTGGCTTTGGAAGGCTGGAGGAGGCTCAGAGCCGTCAGGCAGGTCTTTGCTTTGCTGGCATCAAGGTCCTGGGAGTACAGAGTCCCTGGGCCCCTGGTTCTGCCTTTGACCCCAGGTGGCCTGCCCCCAGCACCCTATGGGCTGGGTGCCAGCCCCTCCCCACCCAGAGCCTCCTCTGGCTGTGGTACTGAGCCCTGGCCTTCCCCAAGGCCTCTGCTCCCATGCTGGACTCTGTAGCTCCAGGACAGGATGCCTTGCCCCTGTCCCCACACTTGTTCACAGGCTAGGGCAGTCTACTGGCATCCCTGCTAGACCCTCTGTGGCCTGAGCTCCTGAAGTGTGGGGTGCTGGCCAGGCCTGCCTGGGTTCTTCTCAGCCCACCAGGCTGTGAATGCCAGAGCATGCTGGAGCATGCCTGCCTGCTGCTGGGCTCAGAGAGCTGCTTCGTGGGGGCACAGGGTGGCAGACCAGGCTGGCCGGGGTGGGTCCTACAGGAGACCTGAACCCAGCAGGCAGGAAGACAGACACACCGGAGATCCCAGGTAGACTTGCAGGGGCAAGCAGGGGATTCTTCCTCACTCCTGCTGAGCCCCAGACGCAGACTTGCTGTGTGGCCCTGAGCTGGTCACCTGACCTCTGGATCTCATGTGCAGAGACATGGCTCAGGGTTCGAGTGTGCAGATCTTGAGGGCACTGATCCAGGAGAGGCCAAAGAGACAAGGGCCTTAGCTTCTCAGCCACTTTAGACTCAGCGGGAGGGGAGCAGCCCATCTGTCATGGGGCAGTGAGGCGAGTGTGGGGTTATGGGGGAGGGCCCCAGGAGCAGCCAGGCTGGGAGCCTGGAGGGCGGGGCAGGGGTGAGGTGGGCAGCAGCACGACAGGGTTTGCACACTTGGCGATGCTGGAGTTCAAGCACGGGGGACGGACCCACAGGGGGTTCCGTGCAAAAAGATGAGCCTGGGCACGGGTGTGGTGGGGCCGGGACCAGTTCCAGTGAGGCCAGGGCCATGACAAGGAGGCTGTGTGACCCTGAGGGCACTGGGGAGCTATGGAGGGCTTTAGAGCAGGGGAGAGCGGGTCAGACGTGTGCTCAAGGGGCTCTCTCGGTGGCCAGCAGGGCAGCAAGTGGGAGGACACTGGAGTGGTGATGCTCAGGAGGGCACATGGCCAGGATTGGGCGTGGGGAGAGGAAGAGGTGACTCCCTGCCTGGCTTCTGGCCTGAAGGGCCAGGGGATGGTGCGCCCCTGGCTCGATGTGGGGAGACTAAAGATAGGGCCTGTGGGTGGGCCCCAGGGGAGGGGTCCTGTGGAGTGGGGCCCTTCCTGGGAGAGGTGGGAACAGGCAACTATACACATTCCCCTGGCACATGCCCAGTTAGAGTAGCTTCCTATATGTGGTGCTGGCTGCCCTGATTAACCCTCACATCTGCTCCGCAAGGGAGGCCGTTTTACCCCGACGTAGAGCAGGGATGCTGGAGAGGGTATGGCCCAAGGTCACACAGCCTGGGAAGGTCAGGACCAGGGTCCAAACCTGCCCCTTCCTCTCACTGTGAGTACCAGTGGACTGAAGAGCTCAGTGTTGGTTTAAATCCATGGTCAACATCGACTGTAAGAGGTAAACATTTACCGGGCTACCGGCAGGAATACATCAGCACACTCGGAGCCGTAAGAAGAGCTCACACAGAACCACAGGAAGACACCACACAAGAAAGAGGACGGACGCTTCCACGGCTCAGGACCTAGGAGAGAAAGCCGCTTGACTCGGGGCCCTGGGGAAGGGCTGCAACAACCATGGCAGTGGGCAGACATCCTGAACGCAGAACAAACCTGTGCTCCTTCCGGTGACAACAGCAGCTGTGACATCAGCCACAAGATGCAGAGTGGCTCGCACCTGACAGAGGTTCACTTTGGGCAGCAAAAGCCTGACCTGGTTGGCTTGGGTTGGCAGGCGGCTCTCAGCAAGAAGTGTCGGGGGCCCGGGTCCTGCCCGCGAGCCTCATGAGCAGCGTGTGGCCTTCGAGGCCCAGACACGAGGAGAGAGGGACAGAGGGACAGGTATGCTACCAGCCAGGAGGTGATGCACAGCGCGGCTGCCCACGTTCCCCAGTGAACCAGTCACAGAGGCCCACTGGGGTGGAAGGGGGCTGGGGGACACAGGGCCCACGGGGCAGCCCCAGGGCAACCCTGACTGGTATAGAGCACACACTTACAGGAACTTGTCTTAGTCCCCTGAGGCTGCCTAACAGAACACCACACACTGTGGGCTTAGACGAACGGAACTTGATTGCCTCAGAGTTCTGGAAGGCCTGGCCTGGGTGTCCCCTGTCCGGACCTCGGGTGGCTCCAGGTGCCCCGTCTGCCTCGTCCCCATCTCTGTGCTGTGCTGTAACAGAGACA
This sequence comes from Orycteropus afer afer, assembly GCF_000298275.1. Lineage (NCBI taxonomy): Eukaryota > Metazoa > Chordata > Mammalia > Tubulidentata > Orycteropodidae > Orycteropus > Orycteropus afer. The sequence continues at coordinate 8,063,160 of NW_006921715.1, read as the reverse complement.
TCTTCTGTTACAGCATGCCTCTCAGACGGGACTAGGCCCCACCCCACTCCAGGGTGACCTCTAGTGGACCGATAACATGTGCAAAGACCCTGCCTCCAACCAGGGCCATGCTCACAGGTGCAGGGCCGGGCTTCCTCAAGTCTTTTGGGAGGAGGAGACGAATCCACCCACAGTGACCTCCTGAGGGCACTGTGAGTGCGTCCCAGGAGGAGAACCAGAGGTGCCTGGAAAACCGTCACGCTCAGTACTTCTCAAAGAAATTCAAGTTTATGTGTGTACCATTTCAGAAGTCAGTCCCCTGCCCACAATGAAGACGTGGCTGTGAGCCAGAGACCTGGTGGGGAGTGTAGCGACCACACCAACACTTCACTCTGGGCCAGCAACTCCGCGTCTCGAACTTGGTCTTCATGATGCAAGATGCAAACAGTAAACAGGGAGGCTCGTGGCAGAATAACCAGGAACCACGCAACCATCCAGCATTGGGGGGTCAGCACAGAAACCCGGCCACGGCTGTAGATGGTTCCAATCATGCCTCCACTGTGGCGGCAGGGGATGGTCTCTGACCTGGAGTCACACCTTCCATGACTCCCCACTGCCCGTAGGGTCACTGGGACCAACGGTCTGCTCCTTTGGGCTGCTCTGCCCGGAAGGCCCTTCCTGTTCTTTCAAGACTCACCTTAGACCCCTCTGCCCTCTGGGCACTTCCCCCTTCTCTGTGCCTCTGTGCATTGGGCTCCAACCTCAACACCTTTCTGCAATAGGCGCCCTCCAGTGCCTTTGCTGGGCCTAGGCAGGGGTGGTATCTGGAGGGGCTGGGGTGGTCTGCACAGATTCTCTGGGAGCAGCTGGAGTGGCAGGCTCTGCCCCAGGCTCAGAGGGAGCAGCCCAGCCTGGTGGGCCATGCCCTCCGGCGCCCTCTGTCAGTACTTCCTACTCCTGCTGCACCTCTGGGGGCAGGGATGGTGAGCGCGTTCTTTGTCCTGTTTCGGCTGTTTTGTACCCAGCTCCACGCTGGCACAGCGGGTGGTTGATCCGTGGATGGATGCCGGGGGAGGGGCGCCGCACGGCGCGCTGGCACAGGCCTCCCCACAGCCGGCGAGCCCTCTCAACAGCGGCTCCGCCAGCCCTGCAGCCCATCCCCTGCCACTGCTTGCTGCAGCTCCTGGCTTCTGCGACCACACAGGCCGCCTTGCCTCCGCCTCTCTGTGTGGAGCCTGGCTGGGAAGCACCCCAACAGGCGCTCCGGGCTCAGCTGACACCTGGATGGGCTGCCCGCTGCGGCCACCCCTGCTTTTGGAAGCCAAGCCCGGGGCCTGCCAGCGCGCCCAGCGTCCGTGCCTGCGGCGGCCAGGAGACAGGCACCGCTCCTGGGTCGCTGTTGTCGGAGGGGCTCCGGGTGGGATGCGTCTGCGTCTGGAAGGC
>NW_006921715.1:8052257-8061461 GCF_000298275.1 Orycteropus afer afer | reverse complement strand
GTGGTCCGGGCCCCGATCCCCGCCTCTCCCGCCCGAGTGGGCGACGAGCCTGGGCAGGGCGCGCAGGCGAGGGCTTGCCCGACGCGACGCAGGAATCCGCTTCCGACCCAGCCCCCGCCCCCGTGCAGCGGGCGGGCCTACGGCCGCGACCCGGGCCAGCCTGGCGGGAAAGCCCGGGGCCCTCGGGGGGCCCGCCGCCCTCAGCCTTCCCACTCCCGCGCTGCGTGCCTGCCCAGGAATCCGACTCTCCACCCCAGGGACCGCTCCGTGCCCCTTCATCCAGGGTGCATTCCTGCCCGGCGACCCCAGGACCCGGCTGACCCCTCCCCTATGTCCAGAGAGGGCGGCGCCCCGAGGGGAAAGGAAGGTGACACCCGAGATGTGTGTGGTAGCTCCGTGAGCAGGCGGCGGATGGGGGTCAGGCTGCCCAGGTGGGCAATGCCCACCACATGAGGTGGGCAGCAGAGCGGGTCCGGAGCCCACGTCCGAGGAGGGCGAGAGGCTGGGTCGGGTGAACCTGTGCGCTTGGGTTCCTCACTGCGCCCGAGCCCCCAGGCCTCCCCTGTGCTGCGCGGGGCCACGTGGAGCCCTGCCTTGGTCCCAGCCGCCCCCATAACGGTTGCCATTTCACCTGTCAGATGAGGAAATTCCGGAAGAGGCGCTGGCCCGGAGGGCAGAGCGGGAACAGCCCCCTGGAGTCCCCTGCTGCGGAGACCCCGCCTCCCTCAGAGCCCACTATGATCTGAGACTCTGCCCCACACACACCAGGCTGTAGAGTAAGCAGCCTGGCTCCCCCTTCAGCCTCGTGCCCCAGGCTCTGAGATGGTTGGTGGCTCTTGACACAGGTGGATGAGCAGACCACTGTCACTGGGTGGGTTGGGGGGGGGGCAGAAAGCACCCTGGGGAGAGTGCCTTGGAATGTGTGCTGAGCCCCTGCCACCGCTGGCCCCTTGGCCAGCAGGGAATCAAGTCCAGGACACCCTGAGTCCCTCACACAAGGCAGTCAAATGCCCCCAGCCAGGCCTGGTACCCCAAGGGTCTCAGGGTGGATCAGTGGTGGTGAGGGGTTGATGGCCTGTGGTCAGGGGTGGAGGGGAGCAAAGCGGGGTGGGTGACAGGAGGGGCTAGAGTTGCAATCACACGGTCGGCCCCCTGGTGAGAGTCTGGACTGACCTGGGCACCATGCCAAGGAGGCCAGCCCCAGGGCCCAGCTGGCAGGAGGGGTGCAGGACCTCGGAGCACAGTGCAGGGTGGGGGAGGTCTGGGCTGGGAGCTGTGCCGCTGCGAAGGCTGAGTGCCCCGCCCAGCCCGCCTCCAGCCTCTCCTGTGGTCTGGCTGGCAAGGCCTGGGCGTGGCCGACCCAGAGCTGGCAGGGATCAAAGGGCGGAAGGCCACCTCCGCCAGCGCCCACTGAGACAGGAATCTGTAGCCCCAGGGGACGGAATCTACAGCCACATTCCGGGTGCCTGGTCCCCACACGGCAAGGGTGGGGCAGAGCTGGGGTGCCAAGATCGGCACTGTGGAGCGTGGGAACGGCAGCGATGCCAGCACCCGGCCGGCTGCCTGGGCAGAGCCAGCCAGCACCCTCTGCCCCTGCCAGCTGCAGCCCTGCCCCCTGCACCTGGAAGGCCTCGGGCAGCGGGTCTCAGCCGGCCAGCAGGTGGGGTCCTGCTCTGGCTCCATGGAGGCCCAGGAGGCTGCAGTCCCTGAGCAGTGGGGCTTGGGGCTCTGCTGCCCCTGCCCCCCTGGAGACACAGCCCTGCCCAGCCAGCACCGTGGGCCAGCAGACCCTGCCTGCTCTGGGCCGACGGGGCCACAGGAGGGAGAGGGTGTCGTGAGGGGCTTTCCTGGTTGGGGTCACACCGAGCACCTGGCACCCTGACACACTAGGACGGGCTTGCACACATGCTGGCACACGTACACACAGCCTGCGGCGGCTTGCTCTGGTGAAAGGCAGCCTTGCCTGTCCTGGCTGCAGCCCCACAGGTTCCCTGGAGGGTTTGTCCTTAGCTGGCCGAGTGGGGAGAAACTGGGCCCATGGACCCCACTCCCATTCCATGGACACAAGGCCACAGCCTGGGATAAAGGTGGGGGTCCCTGTTCCCACTGCTCTGAGGCGCAGAGATCAGCTGGCTCTGGCTGTAGTCAGAGCCCAGTACCACCCCATCGTCCCTTTACAGGTGGGAACGCTGAGGCCCAGAGACAGCAGATGACTTTTCCAAAGTCACACAGCAAGCTGGAAGCACAGATGGCAGATTCGAGGTGGACTTGCCAACATCTCCGAGACCCAGGCTCCCACTTCTGGGAGTCGTGATCGGTGGCAGCCCCTTCTCTGGGTCTCAGTTTCCTCATTGGGGATGGGCTCCCAGTTACCACCATGCAGAGCGTCTTGCCTGCCACCCCCACCCCTGCTCCTAGACAAGGGGCTCTGGCCCACTCCCAGCCTTCATTGCAGCATGGTGCCCCCTGGTGGCTGCTGGCTGTGCACCAGGACCCATCCTGTGCCCTTTGGGAGATGGACCAGCTTTTATGGGTGAAAAAGGGGATGTCTCTGATCAGCTGTGGTTAAAGCAGTGGGCTAAGGCATCTGCCTGCTAAGCAGAAGGCTCGCAGTTCAAACCCACCGGCCACTCCTCGGAAGGAAGGTTGGGCAATCTACTTCCGTAGCGATACCACCTTGGAAACCCAAGGAGCGGTCGCTGTGAGTCAGATCCAACTCAATGCAGTGAGTTTGATATTTTGGTTTGGGTGCTAAGGAAAAGGTCCGTGGTTCAAACCCACTAGAGTTCTGGGGGAGTCTGCTTCCATACAGACTTACAGCCTTGGGAACCTGTGGGGCAGTTCTACTCTGGGAATCAAATGGCAGCATGTTGTGTCTTTTGAGGGGATGTCGACATAAACCATGGTGGGCACTTCCTGGGGCAGCTGCTTCTGTCAACTCCCCTTCCTGGACTCTGTTGTCCCATGAGCCTGCAGGATGCCATGGCCTAGAGACAGCCAAGCTGGGCTGAAGATGGAACTCATAGAACTTGGGTTGCAGGCTTGCAGAGAGCTGGGCCCCAGGCTCTCCTGGCCCCAGATGGCTAAGTGCTCCGTGGAGGCATGCTGGGAGGGGGCTGTGCAAGCCCTAATGTTCCTGGGCTGACATCTGAGACCTGTGCGCTTACCTCACTCTCACAAGAGAAGGCTGGAGTAGCCCATGTGTGGATGTGTGCTCTGGCACGCCCCCACATACACACACACATACATGCATGTGTGGGTGTGCACATTCACAGGCTCATACACACCTACACACATTGTGGGTGTGCATACACACATCCACACATATGTGCACACATGTGTGCATGGGCATACCCACACAGTCACACATAAATACACATACATGCATGCACATGTGGATGCATGCACACAGAGTACACACATGTGGATGTGCACACTCATACACACATTGAGGGTATGCACACACATTCATACATACATGCATGTGTTCTTGGGCACACCCATCCAATCACACACATATACACACATGTACTTGGGCACACCCACACTCACACATACCCATACATACAGTCACATGTGGCTGTGCATATATATACACAGAGGTGGGTGTGTACACATGCACACACATACATAAACACATATGTATGTGGGTGTGAGCTTGCATACATACATACACAATACATCTTTGGGTGTCCCCACACACACACACACACTCACATACATAAACACATGCATGTGTGTGTAAGCACACACAAAACACATGCGCATAAGTGGGTGTGTGCATGCACACACTGCACATGTGTGGGAGCACACATGGGCATGTATACACACACACGAACACATACACATGACTGTGCACATGCACACACACCCACATACATAAACACATACACACGTATGGGTGTGTGGACACAAATAAACATACATGTGTGGGAGCACATGAGTGCACACACACATACATAAACACATGTGTGTGTGGGTTTGTACATGGACACACTTGTACACACATGCACACACATACATGTATGTGTGAGAACAGGATCTCTGGTAGCATAATGCCTAAGGCATTTGCCTGCCAACCAGAAGGCTGACAGTTCACACCCACCAGCCACTCCTCAGAAGGAAGGTTGGGCAATCTACTTCCGTAGTGATACTGCCTCTGAAACCCAAGGAGGGGTTGCTATGAGTTGAGTCTGACTTGACGGCACATAACAACAATGTGTGAGAACACACATATGTGCTCAAGTCACATATGTGAAGACACATGTTGGAGCACATGTGTGTGCAGGCACACGAAGGGACACTTGTACAACACACCACCCACACACATCCACGTATGTGCGTGCATGAGCCTAGCAGTACCCCTAGCCAGGCCTCCTCTTGCCTCAGGACCCCAAGAGCACCGTCAGGGAGCACCCAGGAGGGACATTGAGGAGAAGGGCAGGCTCTGTGGGGGCCACTCTGAGCCTCAGTTTCTCTTCCATAGTCTCTGGGACCCTTATCGGGTGGTTCCCAGGCACTGTTCCAGACACCCTGTGTGTGTTTGCTCTGAGACAGGTGATCCTCTTTGCCCAGATGGGGAAACTGAGGCACCTCCATTTGATAGTGTGCCTGGGTCAGGTGAGGTAGGGACCTAGGACTCTGAGTTCGGCTCTGCAGCCGAGCCGCTGGGATCTTGGGTGGCTGTGGGTGACGTCACATCTGTCTGGTACCCCGATGTCTGGAGGAATGTGGGCTGGGGCTGACTCCAAACAGAGAAGCGAGATGGCGTGCTTGCAGCCCAGGTCTGGAGAACCCATCCGGGCCACCGACCAGCTGCGGCCCGCCCAGCGCTGGACGTGCCACCCACCCCCGCAACCGAGCGAGCGGCTCCCCTGGGAATTCCAGGCGCGCGCGCGTGTGTGCGTCATAGCGCCTCGGCCTCACTCCTCCCCCTGCCCCCAGCCCCTTCTCACAGATGGCGGTTCGGAGCAGGGAGCTGGATTCCCACGGGGAGAAAGACGCTCCCAGGGTCCGTCTCCTTTCCACCTGAAGAGCGCGCAGCGCTGCGCTGGTGGGAGCCGCTGCCCACTCCAGCTCCTCCAGTCTCCGAAACAAAGGCTCGCCATTTCCCTGGCAGGGAGCTGGGGCGGGCTGGGCAGGAGGGTCCCACAGCGGGGCAGTTCCAGGAGGGGACCTGGGGTGCCACGACGCTCTTGGCCCGGGGCATGGGCGCGTGGGCCCGAATACTCACCGCCGGCTGGGACGCCGGCATTGTGAGGGCAGCTTGTTTGTATGCGGACCCTGAATGCAGGCAGCGGGCGGGGGCTGCCTGTAGTCTGGACTCGAATCCCAGGGGCGCCCGTTCCCACCTCTGGATAACGGGACACTAGCAGTCCCCACCGCATGCGGCATCCCAGGAAACCAGGGCGGGACAAACCTTCCAGAACTGGGCAACGGGAGCGGGGACGCGCCCCTGTGCACCCTGGCTGGCTGCGAAGGGGAGCTGGGCCGGGAACCCCTCCCAGACGCCGGGACCAGGGCTCCCCGACTGCTCGTCCAGGGTGGCTTTGCCGAAGGCTCCAACCGTCCGCGGCCCACCATAGGGTGATGGTGCACAGGCGCTGTCGCGGGGAGCCTGCCCTGTTGGGCGAGGACAGACCTGCGACGGGGAGCAGGCGAGGCAGGGAGCTGTAGGCCGGCATGGGGGTGTGGGGAGGCCCTGGACGCAGAGCCTGCCGCATCCTCCCCTCACCTGGCGCGACCGCTTAGCCCTGGACGGGCCCGCCCCTTCTTGCTCACCTGGGCGCAGCACCCCCATTTCACTGCCAGAAACCAAGGCTCCAGATGTGAGTGGGCCTGGTAGGGGTGGGGGTTTGAGGCTCAGAGAGCTGTCTCACCTAACGGGGTGCTGGACACCCCTGAAGAGCCCATGGCGAGTCCTGAGCGGCAGGTGAGCTGGCGGTCCTGGGGCACGGCCTCCCCCTTCCTTTCGGCTGCCGGCTGCTGGAGACTGAGTCCCCTCCTGACGGCGGTGCTGCACCAGGAGCCCCGGCGCGCTCAAGAAGCCAAGCAGCAGGTGCGTGCGCGGTGGCCACCAGGGGGCAGGACAGGGGCTGCAGAGGAGGCACGGAGCAGACCCAGCTCCGGGGTGCTAGCCCACCCCACCCTTGCTGGAGCAGCCTGGTTATCTGGCCAGTGGGGACCCAGGCCCCTGCCGCCCATACCTCACGTTGGAGTCCCGGTGACAGGAGGGGCTCGGGAAGGTTGTAGGTGGGAGAAGCTCCCCCAGCCTCGCTTTACCAGGTTCCTGGTGCCTCAGTTTAAAATGGGGATGGGGTGGTGAGACCCCCTAGGCAGATGGTCCTCCTTGTCCCCAGGCGAAGTCGGCTGTGGCACATTGGGGCCCATCTGGAGGGAAGAGGAACTGAGCTTGAACACAGAGAGGGAGCAAGAGTGGAGACCCAGGGCTCAGCGGGGGTGTGGCTGAGCCAGGTGGGGGTCCTCTGGGACCAGAGACCCCTGAGCTTGGGGCTTGGCAGTGGCAGGACATATCCCGACCAGGACCTGCCCACTCCCAGAGCCCCACTCACCCTTGGAGTGCAACCCCCACCTAAGCTTCCTGGAGGCACCATTGAGCATGTCTGGACTCACCTCAGGCCCCCAAGCCTCCGTCTGGGAGGGCCCAGTGGCCTGGGGCATGTTGTCTCCACCGCCCCAGGCACTAGGGCTTGACAGGAAGGCAAGGGTTCCCCACCCCCCAGACTCAGCCAGGAGGTACCATGGGGGCTGGAGGAGGGTCAGGACTCATTGCACCTCCCTGTGCCTGTGGGGAGTGGACTTGGAGACGGGCAGCAGGCACAGGTGTGCAAGGGTGCTCACAGGTGCTATGGGCCAGATGCCCTGCCCTGCCCTGCCCCTGCCCAGGGCTGCTTGTCCTGGAACCAGCACACCCCTCCCCCTGTGGTTCAGAGAGCTGCAGTGGCTGTGAAAACGCCTAGGAGACTTCCTGACTGAGGGTGGGGCAGGGGTGAGATGGGAGTCATCTGAACCAAGAAAAGCCCCCACAGTTACAGACGGATTAGTCATTCACTGTCTGGGAGCTCAAGGGAGAGCCTGTCCCTCCTGTCTGGGTGGGTGGGGTGTCACAGCTGGCAGGGGTTGGTGGGCTCTGCCCCCAAGACCAGCCTCAGATTCCTACCTGGCTCCTCCCCAGGGCCCACAGCACTGGGCTCCCCTCCACAGGAACTCACCACCCGCACCATGGTCCCGTGATCATGGGTAACCACCTCACTGGACCTGCCACTGCAGGGAACACGGGAGGGAGCCTCTAGGCTCCTAGTCATGTTCTCACAGTGTTGGGCTTCAGCGGAGAAGGGGAAGTTGCTGATTACTGGGATCTGGGGCTGTCATTGGGGACCCCAGAGCCCACAGAGGGGATTGCCAAGGGTCAGTTTCACACTGTCACAGCTGGGAATCCTGGGTGATGGGTATAGGGTGGAGGTGGCCCTATGTGGGAGGCCTGCAACCACACCCCCTTCCACTCCCCAGAGAATTGTGGGAGCTCAGAGCCTCAGTTGCCCCTCATGGGATGTGGCTGAGTGGTGCCCATCTCTCGCACCACTGAGAGGAGCAGAGGTCCTGTCTGTGGTCCAGCCACACAATGGAATATTCAGCACTAAAAAGGACTCCCAGATTCACACACCATGATGGACTTCAAAGGCATCGGGGCTCAACAAAAGGCCGAAAAACCAGGAGTCCTGACTCACAGCGCCCCTAGAGGACAGAGTGGAGCTGCCCCCCAGGGTTTCCAAGGCTGTAATCTTTATAGAAGTTGACTGCCTCATCTTTCTCCCATGGAGCGGCTGGTGGGTTTGAACCACTGACATTTTGGTTACCAGCCCGAGGATTCAACCACTGTGCCCCAGGGCTCCTCTAAGAGAAAGAAATCAGACTCAAAGGCTTTTCAAGGTATGGCTCCATTCATGGGATTTTCTGGAAAAGGCAGAAGTTGTTGTTGTTAGGTGCTGTGGAGTTGTCTCTGACTCATAGCAACCTTATGCACAGCAGAACGAAACACTGCCCAGTCCTGTGCCAGCCTCACGATCCTTGCTACACCTGAACCCGTTGTTGCAGCCGCTGTGTCAATTCATCTTGTTGAAGGCCTTCCCCTTTCTCATTGACCCTCCACTTTACCAAGCATGATATCCTTCTCCAGGGAATGGTCCCTTCTGACAACATGGCCAAAGCAGGTGAGACAATGTCTGGCCATTCTCACTTCCAAGGAGCATTCCAGCTGCATTCTTCCAGGACAGATTTGTTAGTCCTTTTAGCAGCCCATGGTACTCTAAGCATTCTTCTCCAACACCACAACTCAAAAGCACCAACTCTTCCTTATTCATTCTCCAGCTCTCACATGCACAAAAGAGGCGATTGAAAATACCATGGTTTGGGTCAGGCACACCTTAGTCTTTAAGGAGACATCTTTGCTCTTCATTACTTGAAAAAGGGCTTTTGCAGCAGATTTGCCCAAGGTAATATATCATCTGATGTCTTGACTGCTGCTTCCGTTGTTGATTGTAGAACCAAGTAATATGAAGTCCTTGACAACTTCAATCTTTTCCATACATCGTGAAGTAGTTTATTGATCCAGTTGTGAGGACTTTTGTTTCCTTTATATTGAGATGTAATCGTCTTTAATGTCCATCATCCGTAAGTGCTTCAAGGCATCCTCACTTTCAGCAAGCAAAGTTGTGTCGTCTGTGTTTTGCAGGTTGTTAACGAGCCTTGCTTCAATCCTGATGCTACGTTCTTCTTCATATAGTCCAGCTTCTCAGATTATTTGCTCAGCATACAGATTGAACAAGTATGGTGAAAGGATACAACCCTGACACACTCTCTTCCTGATTTTAAACCATGCAGTATCCCCTTGTTCTGTTCCAATGACAGCCTCCTGATCTATGTACAGGTTCCTCATGAGTTGTTGTTGTTGTTGTTGTTGTTAAGTGCCGTCGAGTCATTTCCAACTCATAGCCACCCCATGCACAGCAGAACGAAACACTGCCCGATCCCACGCCAGCCGCACAATCCATGCTATACTTGAGCCCATCATCACAGCCACCGTGTCAATCCATCTCGTTGAAGGCCTCCCCCTCTTTCGTCAACCCTCCACCCTACCAAGCATGACATCCTTCTCCAGGGAATGGTCCCTTCTTACAACATGAC
>NW_006921715.1:8019703-8050854 GCF_000298275.1 Orycteropus afer afer | reverse complement strand
TCCTGAAATGGATGAAGATCGATCAGTTCTTTTTGGTACAGTGACTCTGTGTATTCCTGCCATCTTCTCTTGATGTTTCCTGCATCATTCAATATTTTATCCTCATGAGTACAATAAAATAAATAAATAAATAGCCAAACTTACTGCTGTTGAGTTGATTCAACTCATAGTGATCCTTCCTTGGGTTTCCAAGGTGGTATCTCTACGGAAGTAGATTGCCCAATCTTCCTTCCGAGGACTGGCTGGTGGGTTTGAACCTCCAGCTTTCTGGTTAGCAGTCAAATGCCTTAGGCACTACACCACCAGAGCTCCCTGAGTACAATGAAGTGTTCTGAGATTCCCATTCTTCTCAATGTCATCCATAATTTGTTATGGTCCACACAATTGAATGCTTTTGCATAGTCAATAAAACACAAGTAAACATCTTTCTGGTATTCTTGCTTTCAGCTAAGATACATCTGACATCAGCAATGATATACCTCATTCGACATCCTCTTCTGAATCTAGCTTGCATTTTTGAAGTTCTCTGTCAAGATACTGCTACAACCATTTTTGAATTATCTTTAGTAAGATCTTACTTGTGTGTGCTATTAATGATACTGTTTAATAATTTCCACACTCTGTGGGATCACCTCTTTTTGGAATGGGCACAAATATGGATCTCTCCCAGTCAGTTGGCCAGGTAGCTGTCTTCCAAATCTCTTGGCATAGCTGAGTGAGTGCCTCCAGTGGGGCATCCATTTGTTGAAACATCTCAGTGGGTATTCCATCAATTCCTAGAGCCTTGTTCTTCAGCAATTCCTTCAGTGAAGCTTCGACTTCTTCCTTCAGTACCATTGGTTCTTGATCATATGGCACCTCCTGAAATGGATGAAGATCAACTAGTTCTTTTTGGTACAGTGACTGTGTATTCCTTCCATCTTTTGATGCTGCCTACATCATTCAATATTTTGCCCATAGAATCTTTCAATATTGCAACTCGAGGCTTCAGTTTTTGCCTCAGTTCTTTCAGCTTGAGAAATGCTAAGTGTGTTCTTCCCTTTTGGTTTTCTAACTCCAGGTCTTTGCACATTTCATTATAGTAATTGGCTTTGTCTTCTCAGACATGTCTTCTCAACCTGCTGTTTGAAATCTTCAGTTCAGCTCTAGAACTAGGGGGACTGAAAGTTGATCAGAGGTTGCTGGGGACTGGGGCTGAAGGAAAGGCTGACTGCAGACAGACAGTCTGAGAGAGCCTTTGGGGAAACAAAACCATATGGTGACTGTGGTGGTGGATATGCGATTCTGCACCTGTCAACACACAGAGCTAAACACCACCGAGCAGATGTCACTGCAGGTGAAGCATTGTTTTTCTAGATGGAAAAACAATTCCAAGAAAGGTAACAGGCAATTACTATCAGTTACTGTATACCAGCAGTTTTGTAAACATGGATGAAATGACACATCAGTAGAAAACTATAACCAGCCAGATGAAATGAAAAGTGTGAGTAGTCCTGTAACCATCAAATAGGTAGAAGCAATAGAGACAGAATCTTTCTGTGCACCGGGCTGGGCCAACCTGTGTTGCAGTGCACTCATACCCATGTCTTGTGCACACTTACACGTATGCTCTCAGCAGCCCTGAGCAATGGACTGGAAGGACCCACTTCACAAAGCCAGAGGAGGGTCAACCCTCCTGATTACTGTGAGAGGCTCCCTCTCCTGGCTTGCAGCTGGGAAGAGCTCAGCCTGGGCCCCCACCCACAGTCTCATCACAGCTTATAACATCCAAAGCCAAGGTAGGGCCCTGCCCAGGGTCGCAGCATACTCCTATCCCTCCTAGAATGGCCCACCACCTCTCTGTACACAAAGCTATTGGGGTGTGGGGAAAGGCTTGGGGGTGTCTGGTTCATGGGACCCTTGGGAAAGCCCTAGGCTGCAACAGCCTGACCCTTTGAACCAAGGAGGGCCCTGGATCTGATGTGCACATGTGATGTCTGCATGCTTATCTACATGTGTGCACGTGTGTCTCTGTGTACACATGTGTTCAACATGTACCTGTGTTCATTTGTATGTGCACATGTGTCTCTGTGTACCCGTGGGTACACACACACACCTGTGTTCATTTGTGTGTGCACACATGTCTCCGTGTACCTGTGAGTCCATGCATGCACCTGTGTTCATTTGTGTGGGACTATTTATATCCATGTGCGTTTGTATGTGTGTGTGAGTGTATGTATGTAAGGGTGAATGAGACTTGGTCCCATGGGTGGGGTGAGGAAGGCAGTGGGGTGTTAGAAAGAGGGGTGTGTGGCTAACAGAGTGAGGCCCTGTCTGGGTGGGGTTCATCCTGCCCCAGGAAGGAAACCTCAGCCCCGGGCCAGGTGACACAGCAAAATGTGTGAAGTCTGCAGGTGAGGGGGCAGGAAGTGGCGTCTGCTCACATATCCTGAGCTGTGAGGTGGGAGAGGAGTGGGCGCCACTGCCTGGAGGGGCCAATCTGTGTGGCAAGTGCACTCACACCCCTACTCATGCCCACACATGCTCACACACCCATATCACACACACACACACACACACATTCATGCACGCATAACACATGCACACACGCAGCCCCACATCCATACAAATACAACAGTGCACACACACACTCTGGTGCACGCACACACAGAGCTATTTTCACACGTGTGCACACATACACCAGTGCACACACATGCAAGCACAGCCATTTTCACACACATGCATGCACACACACTCTGGTGCACACACATGTGCATGCATGCACACACACACACCCTTTCCCTTCTAGCCCCTGCCTCTGCCCTCTGTCAGCTTTGAACACAGCCTCTTTAGCGGGTCGGTGGCCCCACTGTCCCAGGAGTGTGCCCCCCCTTGCTGCTCAAGCCCCTTCAGGCTGGCTTCCTGCCCACCCCCCCAGCGCCCCTGTGGTCCAGGGCCTCCTCTTCTCTCCTTGGGCAGGTGACTATGGAATGTCAGTTTCACTTGGCCTCCAAGGTCTTGGGCCCTGGGACCCACCAGACCTCCAGACCCTTCAGAGCTTCTGTCTGAACGCCTCCACCTTCCCAATGCCCCTGGGTCACCTGCCTGTTCTCCTCCAGCTCCAGAGCCTCATACTCGCTGCTGGGGTGCCAGGGCCCCCCCTTCTCTTCTCCCGCTCACATCTACTGGTCCGGAGCCCTGTCCCAGCTCCTAGCCCCTCCACTTCACCTTCTCTCTGTCTCCTGGCATGGGGCCATACGAGACCTGGGTCTCAGACCTGGAGGCTGCCCCTGTCTCCCCTCTCCAGCCCCCAGATCGGACCCGGGGCCAGTGACGGGGCAGGGCCCAGCCTGGTGCTCCCCAATCTACAGAAGAATCAGACTGTTTGGGGCATGAGTTCAGCTGTGACGTCACAGGTGGGAAGCTTCCCTCTGGGCCCTGGGGAAACATCGCGGATGGAGGAGGCAGTTGGGTGGGGCCTTGTCACAGCGCCCACAGGCTGCTCCCACCACAGGCTGCAACCCACATGTCCCCTCCCTGGGGTGCCCCTGCTTCTCCATGGAGGGAGCCGTGGGTGGGAGGGCCCATGTGGTCCCATGCCTCCGGGGCAACAACCATTCGCTGTGAAGAGGAGGAACCTCTTGGCCATCCCTCCCTCCACAGCCTCCCCTGCAATGTGGGCTCCCCAGGCCTGGGGTGGATGAGGATGTAGGGTGACCCCTCCCAGCAGTCCTTAGGCTGGCAGCCCTGGGGAGGACGGGTTGGGCTGGAGGGAAGACGACCCAGTGCACTGCCCCCTGGGTGTGCCGGTCAACCAGAGGCAGCCTCCAGCCTCGCCCTCCCAGCCACAGCACCTCCTTGTGGGAGCTGGGGCTGCTCGCCGGCATTCTCCTGCACCCATGTGTGCATTGGGCACAGTGGATCGATCCGGGTCAGGGGGCATCCTGTGCACTGTAGGCTTCTACCTGCCAAGTAGCAGCAGCAGCAACAGGGGTTCTGAGCTGTCACCCCGAGTTGTGAAATCCAGGCATCCCCTGGAGGCAGAATCACCCCCACCCCCATTCATTTGTTGAGAACCAAGGAGGGAGGAGGTGAAGGCAGCCGTGGGGAAGCCATTCTGAGAGCCCTCCCCCACAAGGTCTGGGAGACCTTGTCCTGGTGGCATTTCCTATGTCACAGGGACCTCTAAGGCCAAAACAAACCCCTCAGGTCAGCTGAGGGTCACCCTCATGGGAGGGACTGTGGTAAGAGGTCCGTGGGGGTCTGGAGAGGGCAGGCCATGAGGGAGGAGGGAGGCCTGGCGTGGGAGGGTGGGTCTGAGCGGACCCACAGGGTGCATCACTGGGTGGGGGAGCACAGACCCCTGCTTTGGACCTAGCACCCAGCGAGTAGTTCCTCCAGTGGCCAAGCCAGGTCGTGAGGGAGGCTGCCCCTGGCTCCTAGCCAGGTCCTGGACAGGCAGCCCGAACAGGGCCCCAGGACTGACCCGCCTGGCCCAGCTGATCTGGTAAAGACCATAGGCCACGTCACATCCGTCCACCAGGGGAGCCTGGAAGCAGGGAGCCCCGGCAGGGCTGCTGGGTTGGGGGCCTGAGCATCAGGAGGGTGTCCAGGCACAAGGCCCAGGCCTCTTCCTCAGAGAAACGCCTGCCCTGCCCCCATGCTCAGTGCCAATCCTCTAACCTGGGCCTCTTAGAGCTGTGGGGGTGGGGTGGGGTGGGGTGAGGTCCTAGAAAAGAGAACTGGCAGTGGCAGTCCCCAGAGAAGGGAGGGCAGGAAGTGCAGTTGGGAAAGTCCCCAGGGCCCAGCAGGCCCCAAGGGGACCCCCATGGTAGACTGGGATTGGGGGAGGGGGCCCCAGGTCGTAGGGGAGGGGGCTGGCTCCTACGTTCACCCTGTGCAGGTGAGAGTTGGGCAGCTGCCTCTACTCCTGGCTAGAAGCTCCCTCCCAGCCCAGGGCTCAGCTTCAGAGGGTGGCCCCTCCTACGGTCCCTGTACAGTGACACTGGCTGGCCGCAGTGACTTGGAGCCTCTGTGGTTTGCCAGACTCTCAGTCGGGCCCCTGGTGCTCACAAGGGTCTCCATTAACTGAGGAGGTCACTGAGTGGTGGTGTTGGCCTCGCAGCTGCAGAGACTGAGACCACGGACCATGGGATTGAATGTTATGGGTTGAATTGTTGCCCCCTAAACATGCTGATATCCTCACCCTGGGCCTGGGGGTCTGCTTACAGATAGGACTTTCCTTCTGTTGGGTCCCAAAGGCCGTATCAGTGGCACAGACCCCCTCTACCTTCACCATGAGGAGATGGTCAAGGTCCCCATGAACTGCCCAAGGCTGGTTCCTTTGACTGGAGGTCACACATGCCACCACCTCCAGTGCTGACCCCAGCCATCCCTCCCTCAGCCTTTCCACTTATCTGCTGGGGTCAGTGTTTCTGCAGTGGCCACACAGAACCCAGAGACAATACTCATGATTTTGGGGTTTATTAGGGAAGTAACAGGTCACAATTCAGGATCGGAAACAACTCAGGATACAGTTCTTCAACCAGGACGTCTCTCTGCTCTGGCCGTGTGGCTAAGCGCTTTTAGCTTTCTGATGCCCAGAGGTAGCTCCTTCTGCTAGCACGTCTCCCCTGAAGGCCCCAGCTTCCTAGCCCCCTGGGCCGGAAAGACCTCCAATCCAGCCTCTCGGTTCTGCCCCCTCTGCTGCCGCCTCTTTGCCATTGCTTCTTGCTGTGTCTGTGCAGAGATCTCGGGTCCCAGGACGCACTCCACCCCTGGCTCTTCTTTCTTGATGGCAGTGAGATCCCCTTTCGGTCTCTGTTGTTCTGTCTCCAGGAGGCCTCATTTTAAGGCTAGTGGGATGCCACTACTGACCGAACCCCGTGTTAAGGTTCTGTACACCTTGTTTCCATGGTCCCAGCTCCATAAGGGTGCCCGTACCTTATTCACAGTATTAGCAAGCTCTCCAATCCCCTGGGTGGCCACAGGCACCCGCATTTGCACAGTCCCACCCAGTCATTTGGCAGAAGAGCTGCATTAAATAGTTCACTGCACTGCAGCAGGACGGGTTCTCGATCCAACTCTTCTGAGCTACAGGGAGAGCAGAAGAGACAGACACGTGGACACGTGAGACAGACGCCCAGATGCAGGGGAGACAGACGCTGTGTGTCTGTGAGGATGTCATCAGCCCAAGGGACCGGAGCGGCTGGTCCCAGGACGAAGGAGTCCCAGGTGGAACCCTGACTTGAATGAACTCTTAGCCTCAAGCCTGGTGAGATGAGATCCACTTTATCGTTGTTGAGTTTTGTTTTTGCCCCATTGACTCAGAGTCAAATTGGCTGTAATCCTCACGGGAGCAGACCGCAGGCTTGGTTCTGCCCTGGTGCTGCTGGACTGGTTCAAACTGCCAACCTTCTGGCCAGCAGCCGAGTGCGAACCCTGGGTGCCACCAGGGACCTTTGACTTTCTTGAAAGCCACCAACTCCTGTTTGTGTTGCAGTAGGATTAGGTAACTAAGACCCTGGGCTAACAGTCACCTGGACTGTCCCCAAAGCTCTCAGCGACACTGGGCGCACCCCACACACACATGGCTCTCAGGGCACTGGGTGCACCCTTCCTCTGCAGCCTTCCCTCATCAGCTCTCAGGGCACTGGGTGACACCCTCCCCCATCAGCTCTCAGGGACACTGGGTGACATCCTCCCCCTGCTGCTCTCAGGACACTGGGTACACCCCACACACACACGGCTCTCAGGGAACTGGGTGCACCCTTCCCCCTGCAGCTCTCAGGACACTGGGTGACATCCTCCCCCTGTAACTCTCAGGACACTGGGTGACATCCTCCCCCCTCAGCTCTCAGGACACTGGGTGCACCTTTCATCCTGCAGCTCTCAGGGCACTGGGTGCACCCCCTACACACGGCTCTCGGGGACACTGGGTGGGCACAGATGGCAGTGGAGCTCAGCATGTTGAGCGCGGAAAGGAATGTCGGCGCGAGGAAGTCACCACAGACACGATAATGCAAAAGCAAAAGGAAAGTTTATTAGCTAGCTCAAGCTAGGGTCCCTGCTCTTGCCAACGCACTGGCCAAGGCAAAAGACCTCGTGCTCCTTTACTATCACATTTTTATAGAAAAATATAGGGTGGAGTAGCACCAGGGCAAAGGGGTACAGATGATTGGTTGTTGCTAAGGGGTTTAGGGCAGGGATCTGAGATGTTGGGGGACGTGTTGGAATCCCCCGGCTCCAAAGTCTACTTAGGGAACTATTATCTAGGGAGGATGCAGAGCCCTGATACGTGGGAGACTTCAGGAGCCAGGTAAATCTCTGATACGCACTGAATCCGGAGGAAATCTCTGATACATGCTGAGTCTGGAGGGTAGATAAAAGCCCTGAGGCATAGGGAGTGTTAGAATCCCCAACACTGAAAGACTTCTGGTTAAAGATATACCTGGAGGCCATTAGGACTCAGGCCTCACAAGCACAGGGCAAAGAAGGCAGGGAGGAAGAGGGGGTTCAGCAGAGGCATCCTTCCTGGTGCCACCAACCCAAGGCAGGCTGTCATGGCTCTGCTTCCGAGCACTAAGTCTTCCCTCCTGGGATTGTGCAGGGTTCTGGGACTCTGCTTTGCAGGGCTGCACCTGCCAGTTTCTGCCCCTGCCCCCACCCCAGCCTTCCCCAGCATCGTGGAGCTGAAGGCTCCCGGCTGCCCCACTGGGGCCCCTTTCTCCCATCCCCGCCCAGTAGGTGTTCCACACTTGCACCACCCTCTGGACCCTCCTGACCCTCCCTGAGCCTGCCAGGCTGCAATACCATCCACCACAGTTCCAGTGTGCCCGCCCCGTGAGGAAGCCGTCGGTCCAGTCATCCTCCCAGTGAGGATCCTGGGCCCATGGCATCTGGCGACCAGCCCAGGTGTCCGGCATGTGTGTGGTGATCATACCCCCTCTTCCTGGCAGCAGATCCTGGGCCTGGGAGGAGTCCTCCTTCCCAAGAGGGGTAGACGTGAAAGCAGATGAGGATCCCGGGACAGCAGGGACCCTGGGGCTGTGGGAACAGAGGGAGAGGGCCCTGTCTGAAGGGTGGCAGAGAAGGCTTCCCAGAGGAAGCGAGGCCTCTGAGCTGATTCTGGAGGGTCACCGGGAAACAAGCAAAGCCAAGCGGGAGGGGCAGAGTGTCTAGACAGAGATGGAAGCTGCCAAGTGGCCAGAGTGAGGACCCCAGAGCACCAGATCACTCAGGACGCCAGGAGCCGGCAGCAGGGAGGGGGCCCTGGAGCCGAGCCCCGGAAGGAACATGGGAATGAACCCTTGGGCTCACTCCCTTGAGAGAGCCAATGCTGGAGTGGGCCAGCACTCAGAAAGACACCCTGAGTCTCAGGGGCTGGGAAGACGGGCAACTTGGGGGCAGGTGGCCTGTAGGGAGCATGGGCAGTCACTGAGACTCCAACCCTGGGGACAGATCCACTAGCAGGGTTCCAGAGAAGAAGCAGGAGGAGAGGGGCCCTCAGGGACCTGGCTGCTAGCTGAGTAGTGGTGGCTGTCTGAGGGGGAAGGGTAGATGGGTATTGCTGTGTGGATTGGAGCTCCATTATAGTGATGGGTGAGTTGGCACTCTCTTGGGCCTGGACAGCCACAGTGCAAGTCTCAGCACCCCCAGGTCTTTGCACCCCCGCTGTGCTGGTGACTTGCTCTGTGGCTGTCCAGGCCCAAGAGGGTGTCAACTCACCCATCACTTTCCTGCTGAGACCGAGAAGGGAGCTCCCGCACCCGAGCCAGGCTCTTCTGTTTTCTAGTGTGTATTTTTGCGCTAGTGGTCTTCGTGTCTCCTCTTCCTGACCTCATCACTTTTCTGCTGAGACAGTGGCCCCACCCTCCCCAGCCTGTGGTCTTCCTCCAGGAAGGTGAGGGCCATTGGCCCCAAGCCCCTTTCCACCACCACCCGCCACCCACCACCCACCAGGCTCCTACTGTGCTCTCCAGCTGGCCTGCCGTCTCCGCACCATCTCCCTGCCCGTATCCCTTTAGAGCTACACTGTGCTTGAAGTGAAGGCAGGATGCCCACGTCCCTGGAGAAACCTCACTGGCCTGCCCTCCTGTGTGCCAGGTGCAGATTTCGTCTGCTCTCGGGGTGCATCTGCATCTGGGGAGATGACACAGGATGGGGACTCGCTGGGCCCGCAGGACATGCACCTGGGCTAGAACTCCACGGATCAGCTGAGCGCCATGACCCCTGCTCTGCCTGCTGGACCTCCCCTGGGCCTCCTGGGACTCAAGTTGTCCCTGAGAAGTCTGACTTATCTCCTTTTGCCCAGTGAACCTTTGTAAAAGGCTGGAGCCCCTTTGGGGAAGGCTGGAGGAAGACTCACAGGATGCATGTTTGGCAGGGAGGTGGGGGTTCTTCCTCAGGGGGATCTGGCTTCCCCTCCCTTCATGAGGTATGGGTCTATAAAGGGGTTCAAGTCCGGGAATTGACCATGACTCACGGTTTTTTACAGCTCCAGTTAGATCTCGGTTCAATTGACCTCAAACTCTTCCACTTGTACAGATCAAGAAAGAGTCAGTCGGCTTCCTACTATTTCACTCTTAGAGACCTCATGAGCAACCAGCCAACGCTGTCTGTCCACGCAAGGCAGATTAGTCAGATTCCTGCTTTGACTCTGGTCCTCAGTGCGAACCTACCTCACCCACCCTGTCTTTGGCAATTAAGTGCTACCAACTGACCCTGCCACCTGGGACCCGGTCACCCCATTGTGTGTCTGACCTACAGAGAAGAAAGCCAGAGCTCCTCAGGGACACTGGGCGCCCCCACAGGCGTGTCACTGTGACGGATGTCCCAGTTCCTTGTCAGCCCTGCCTAGACAGACTTTCTAGCAGATGCATCTTCCGTTTGTACCTGTTCTTGCAAACAAGCTGGTGTGTTGCTGTAAGAGGGTGTTTTAAGGAAGTGCTATTGTGCTATCTCCGTTTGTTTTAGGGCCCCCTGAGTTACTCTTTCCACGACCCACTGCTTCTAACTGTTGCTCCTAAACACTGTGGTGCGCCTCCACTGTCAAGAAAGAACAACCACTCTGTGTTGTTCTTCCTTCCCCTTTATTTGCAGAAGCTCCTGGGGTGGGTGGAGATGGTCATTTCCTGCTAATGTCACACGTAGCAAATTCTTCCTCCGAATGGTGAACGGAGGTCCTTCCTTCTGTTCTCTCCAAATTCACCAACTCTCACTCCCCACCGTGTGTGTCTTTGGAATTCATTTAAAGCCTTCAAATGGTCTTTCTCTATCCCAGGTCTCTGTACATTCTTCTGCTCACTTTGTAGTTGTGCCGTTGGGTCTGCAGTGAGGGGCCAGCAGTGACCAGAGGCCACCAGGAGGGAAGCAGGCAGGGCTCCTTGCTGTCGCCATGTGTCCCAGCCCAGCCGCCTCCAAGTGCCCCTCTCCACCTCAGGGGAGTCTCCCAGCTTGGTAGCATGCACTTGGCTGGTGGCTGAGGAAGGTGAAGTGTCTATTCAAGTCTTTCACCTGTTCCTCTGTTGGACCGTCTTTGTCTCATTGACTTGAAAGCTTTCTCCCTGTGTTCAGAACCGGGCTCACCGTTAGATCTGGATCCCACACCTCTTGTGTCACACTGGGAGGGGCTCACTGTGTCACTCTTTCTGGAGTCTTTGACAAACACATGTGTTCCAACCATAACGTAAGCTGACCTAGGGATCTTGGCTCTGAGCTCCACACACCTGTGTGCTGTTGAGCACCCTGGGCCTGGGTCTCTGTCCAAGGACCTGGAGGTCCCCTCCTCTGTTTCTTCTCCAAACGGCCTCAGCTGCTGCCCCTTCAGCACTAACCCCCTGCACACAGTCCTCCCATGCACCGTGAAGAAGTCCCTCTTTATTTCCTAAACGCCATATAATTGAAATAGGACCAAACGCGGGTCCCTGCCCAGTGTGCAGTCAGACCAAAACAGTTTACACACCGAGTGATTAAGAGGAGAGAAAATTATTTATTGCAAAGCAGCAATGCAAGGAGTAGGGGTATCCGTACCCAGATCTGACTCCCCGAAACTCCATCGAATTACAGTTTTGTAGGTTTCAGAAGAGAAGGTTATGCATATTCATAAAAATTTCAGGAATGTGGGTGTGAGATGGTTGATGATTGGCTGAAATGTTAATTCCCAGTAACTTTGTTCCTCTCTGCCCCACTGCATGTCTGTGGACCAGAGTTAATTTTCAAGTTTTTTTCTAAGACACATTAATGTGTTTATTACCTGTGCCTAAGGAAATAGTGGGAAAGAATGTTTTTCCTTTCAGTTCTTAAGGAACTGAGCTTATCATATTTACTCATTGTTAGGCAGAAGCATGGCTGGCCAGGCAGGTGAATGATTGAGCCGGAGGGAATTATAAGAACTGGTCAAGCAAGGAGGCGCCTGACCAGAGCCCATACCAAACCCCAGCACATAGCCCTTGCTTACGAAAGACCCCAGCACCTGACGCTTACTCACGAAAGCCCCCAACCATTTCCTGCCCACTATTTTAATGAAATACTTCAACTCTACTTCCTACCCCCATGCTATTAGGGTACTTTAACCTTATTGGTCCCTGTAGCACATACCCTGCTCTCACTCCGGTCCTCTAAGAACCAGGAAGAAAATCACTATAAAAAACACTTTCTTTCACCTGGGCAGCACGACTTCTCTGGCCCCTCTCAGGGACCCGTGAACCTTGCCCGGGCCCCTCTCAGGGACCCTTAAACCTCTCCCGGGAGCTCAGAATAAAAACTTCTCTTTAACCCCACTTTTGTGCATCCTCTTCTTCCTGCGACCTTACACTCATCTGTCTCCAACCCGAGTCCTATGTGTTTACTCATCTATCTCCAACCCTGGGGTGGGGAAAGAGTTGAGGGTAATTAAGTTTACTTATCTACTCCCATCCGGGAGCTCTGGTAGCATAGTGGCTAAGACACTTGCCTGCTAACCAGACGGCTGGCGGTTCAAGCCCACCAGCCACTCCTCGGAAGGAAGGTTGGGCAATCCTACTTCCGTAGTGATACTGCCTCGGAAACCCAAGGAGGGGTCGCTATGAGTCGGGGCCGACTCGACGGCACATAACAACAACAACTCCCATCCGGGGTCCTACCATTTCTAATTATCTTCCTTAACCAGAGTGGGAGAAATAGTTTTGACTTTACTCGGTTTCAATTCCACATTCTTGGGGAACACTTTACTCAGTTTCATAATCAAACTGTGGTTTACTCTTTTACCCTCTCAGAATCATTAATGTCCAAGAAACTGGATTGAAATAGAATCCATTGTAAGCAACTTCCGCTCATGGTGCATGTCTCCGCTCTCTGATGGTGCAGTAACAGAAATACCACAAGGGGGTGGCTTTAAAGAACAGAAATTTATTTTTTCACAGGTTAGGAAGTTAGAAGTCTGAATACAGCGTGTTGGCCTAGGCAGAGGTGTTCTCTCTGTGTTGGCTCTGGGGAAAGGTCCTTGTCTCTTCTGAGTTCTGCTCCTGTGTGATCTTCACGGGGCTCCCACATACCTTCCCCCATCTTGCTAGAGTTGTTTAATCTCTGGTATCTCAGACTCAAGCCACAGGAATTCTGCCTCGTTAACATAACAAGGCACCCCACTCCCAATGGGATTTGCCACACTAATTCTGTGTTAACAAAACAAGGTACCCACTCCCAGCCACAGTTACAAAGAGTTAGAATTTACAACACTTATTTTGGGAGGACACAATTCAAGAGGATTTAAGGGGCAGGGACAGGCGGGGTGGGGGGGGGTTGGCTGGAGATGCCTTCAGAGATGAGGACTGTCAGATCAGCAGGATGTGGGGTGTCTGTGACACAGGGGCCTGGAAACCTCTTCCAGAGCCTCCAAAATATCATGGAGACCCCCTGCTGAGAGGAGGACCCTGGGTTGGCTCTTGCTTCAGAGAGGGGAGTCTCCCTGAGGCCAAGCTCGGAGGCACTGAGGGTAAGGCGAGGCCAGGCCCCTGGGCTTGGACGGCTGCTTTAATGTGTGCACCGTGGGAAGGGCTGGATAGGCCTGGGTGCAGACTGCGATGAGATAGTTTGGAGCAAAGAGCTCAGAATCTTGGGGAGCAAGTGTGGTCTGAAGCTTTCTACGACAATCAGCGGGGCTTTCTGAGAATTCCCGGAAGGACCAAGAAGGTGGTTTGGCAGCTTGATCACCGTGGGCCAGAGGCTCCAGGAGAGCAAAGGTGTGTGTTGAAGAGAAGGGGGGCACTGGGTAGATTCTAGGCAGATGGGAGGGAGGGAGAAAGGAGGGAGAGGGGAGGGAGAGAGCGAGAGGGAGGGAGGGAAAGAGAGGCGCCCACACCAGGTGGATCTGTTCCTCTCCAGGCTGACTGCCCACAGCAGGTCTGCTTGTATTCCTATGTCTTTGGGTTTGTGCCTCTGGGTCCAAGGGCTCTTTCTGAGATGGTTGTGTGCATTAGGGATCAATCTGACAGAAAAAGAAAGAACAAAACAAGGAGAAATCCCAGTGGCAGAACCCCTGCTATTGTCAGGAGCCCATCAGCATGTGGGGGTCAGCACGGGGGTAGGTGGTTTGAGCTCTGCACCCTGGTCCTGTCTCCAGACACTTGCTGGCGATGGGTTTCTGGGGTGACAGCTGCAATCACAGAGAACGGGTCCAACCTCCCCACTGGGCTGCCCCTGACTCTTCATCTTGTCTGTGGCTCCTCCCCTGCCCTGAACCAGGCTCCTGTGTCTGACCCCCACACTCCCTCTCCCCAGCCTCTCTGGCCTCCAAGGCACCTCCTCCCGATCTCCCTTCATTGCAGCTCCCTGGACCTCTTACATGGTGACAGTTTGTGTCTGAGGAAGCATGTGCTCCTTGCTCCTCCAGAGCAGCCAGGAATGGTCCGGGGGATGGAGCGGAAGTACCAGTGAACTCCCGGGAACTCTCCTCAATGGGCAGGCAGTGCTGTCCTCTCCTTTCTGACACTTGGAATGCAGACTCAAAGACTGGAACACAGGTCACCATCTGTGACCTGAGACAGGCCCTGGGGTTTCCAGCTGCCACACCAGCCCGGACAAGGAGAAACTCGGGTGACAAGCTTGGTTGCCTGGGTTTCTGGGCTACATGCAGCAGTCTGTCCCCACCCTAACTAGGACTCAGGACAGCACCACGGCAGCACAAGGGTGAGTCACCCTGGGGCCCCTGGAGGAAGTAGGCCGGTGACAAGCACTTCAGAGCCACCGAGCCACCACGTGTGATGCATCTCAGAAGCCCCACTCCTCCCCAGCACCTCCTCCCTCTGGAGGTCTCTGCCCCCACTGCCCTGCTTCTACCCCCACTCGAGCTTCAGCCAGGAGTGAGCAGTCAGAGGAATTTCCAGAGAAGTCTGGGGATACTCATTCTAAAATTGTCATCTCCGCCAGCAGGTCCAGCAGCCTGTCATCAGACCTGACAAAGCAGGGCCCTCACATGGATGGGCTGGGCAGCAAGCCGAGAGGATGACGTGCCATGATCGACGCAAGGGTACAGACCACACATCATCCCACAGGGACTTGACATCTGTTCTTGATAAGAGTTCTGAAAAAGGTAGGTGTAGATGGCCCTTCGTACAGTCCAATGTTCGCCAGATGGACCCTCCTTCGTACACTCAAACATTCGCCAGACTCAACTGTGAAGGAATATCAGGCTAACACTATGAAGAACGGGGGTTCCCGACACTGATTGTACTCACACGGAACCTGTACATAGACCAGGAGGCTATCGTTCGAACAGAACAAGGGGATACTACACGGTGTAAAATCAGGAAGGGTGTGCATCAGGGATGTATCCTTTCACTATACTTATTCAATCTGTATGCTGAGAAAATGGACGATATGAAGATTGAAGGAAGAACAATTAACCACCTATGATGTGCAGATGACACAGCCTTGCTTGCTGAAAGCAAAGAGGACTTGAAGCACTAACTGATGAAGATCAAAGACTACAGCCTTCAGTGTGGATTATGCCTCAATATAAAGAAAAGAAATATCCTCACAACTGGACCAATAGGCAACATCATGATAAATGGAGAAAAGATTGAGGTTGTCAGGGATTTCTTTTCTTTTCTTTTTTAATTGTGATTTGGGTGAAAATTTACAGAGCAAATTCACTTTCCATACAGCAATTCACATACACTTTGTCTCATGACTTTGACCACAATTTACCACAATGCAACAGCTCCCCTCCCACTCCCTCCTGATAGTTACCTCTTCCCTATGTCCATACCTTCACAGCTGTCTCCCTGTGCATAAACAGCCCCTCTTTCTCCCAGGATTGTTCTCTCCAAGGAGTGTATCTACCTCAGGTAAATGTTCAACTCATATGCCTGTCTTTTGTTTGGCTGGAAGCCACAGGTGTGGGTTCAATTCCAGACCTGAAGGGCAGCTAGGGGCCATAGTCTCAGTGGTTCCACCAGGCTCTATTGGACCAGCAAACCTGGTCCCCACCTTTTTTTTTTTTTCTCCAAATGATTTTGAGTTTTGTTTCATGTTGTTCTCCCTCTCTATTCAGGATCTCCTATGTAGACCCCTTTTCAAATGTTTGACAGTGGTAGCTGGGCACCATCTAGTCCTTCTGGTCTCATAGTCATATTAGGGATTTCATTTTAGTTGGGTCCACAATTAACACCCATGGAAGCAGCCGTCAAGAAATCGCATGTCATATCACACTGGGCAAATCTGCTGCAAAAGACCTCTTAAAGTGTTAAAAAGTAGACACATTGATTTGAAGATTAAGATGCCCCTGACATAAACAATCATATTTCCTATCACCTCATATGAATGTGAAAGCCAGACAATCAATAAGGAAGACTTCAGAACAATTGATGTCTGTGAATTATGGTGTTGGTGAAGCATACCATGGACTGCCAGAAGAATGAGCAAATCTGTCTTGGAGAAAATACCAGCCTTTATCTCTAATATTTTGAATGTATTATCAGGAGGGACGAGTCCCTAGGACCTCATTCTTGGTAAAGTGAAGGTCAGTGAAAAAGAGGAAGCCCTGCAACGAGATGGATTGACACAGTGGCTGCAATGATGGGTTCAAACCCAGCAAGGATTGTGAGGCCGGCATGGGACCTGGCAAGGCTGGCACGGGACCCAGCAGTGCTACCCTCTGTTGTGCATAGGGTCGCTATGACTCAGACCTGACTTGATGGCACCTGATAGCAACAACCACACGGGCATTTCTGTGAAAGTAGGAACAACAACAAACAACAAACAAACTCACTGCCATCAAGTCAGTCCAACTCATAGTGACCTCTCCTTGGGTTTCTGAGGCAGTGTCTCTACGGAAGTAGATTGTCCAACCTTCCTTCCAAGGAGTGGGTGGTGCGTTTGAACTGCCAGCCTTCTGATTAGTGGTCAAGTGCCTTAGGCACTACACCACCATGCTCTCAAAACACCAGCCACCCTCACTGGATGGAAGAAAGTGGGGAGGAGGAAGCCACCTTGTCATTGCTTGAGGTCATTGCCTGGGACCATTACCTGGGACCATTGCCTGAGCCCACTGCCCGAGGCCACTGCCTGAGGATGGCATGATTGCACCCCTAGGGTACTGAAGCCACTCAAGGGAAGAACCTGCCATAAACGATACAATCAACCACATGTAGAGCCCACACACCAGCCCACGCCAACACACAACCAGCTGTAGGCCCAGACACAGAAGCCAGTGGCCGTCTTCTGAAGGGTGGGATCCCCCCGACCGCCTGGTGGCCCGGTAGCTGAGCGAGCCAGCCTGCCTGGAAAACACGTACCCTCAGGAAAGAAGTCCAGGACACCTGGCCCCAGGGAAGCCTGTCCCTGGTACTGTCCTGCCTAGAGCCCTCAGCACCGCCAGCCCCACTCCTCTCAGCATGAGTTTCTACTGGCCTAGGTTCAGTGGGCAGGGGCCGTGACGCTCTGGGCGGATGGCCATTTCTGTGCCTGGGCCATCTCGGGGTGCCTGGGTGTCTTTCTCTGTGTTGTCTGCTGGTGAGAAGCGCAGAAGCTCCTGGAGGCACACAGTTCCCCGGGGGTGATTTGCTCCCCAGATCAGTGCACAGCCCGTTGCTGTGACAGATTCTCTGAGGAGGCCAGCACACAGTCCCAGGGCCACGGAACCCAGCCAAGATGGCCAGGAACTGGATGGCCCCGCGGAGGCCTGGGGCCCTGCAGTTTTTTGGGGGGTGCACCTGGAGCTGCCCTGGCTGTGCCAGTGTCCTGGGGATATAAGGGGCCTGGCCACCAGTTCTGGGGTCTAGCACAGACTGTGGGGCAGCTGAGGGCAAAGAGGAAGGAGAGGGGGGCCAGTGAGGCTGTCAGAGGGCCTAAACAGGGCTCAGAGGCCAGGCCCAGAGGAAGGCCACCTTGCGTCCCACGAATGGCCAGAACACTGAGAGCTGCCAGGAGGACAGACAGCAGGAGGTCAGGCCTCCGTTGTGCTCCTCCTCCCTTGGATGGGTCAGCCGTGAGCCCAGCTGATTCCGATGGGCCCACAAGCCCAGCCCTCAGTGGTGGGACTGAGGGGCTCCTCACCTCCCACCTGGCTCAGCTGCCAACAGCCCAGCTCACGCCTGACTGCTCTCATCATGGCAGGGGACCCATTTTCCTTTCCCAGGGCCCCATTGAAGAGCCCAAGGTGAGGGCTTCCATTGACCTCACGCAGTTTGCCACTGCCGGACACCTCAACAACAGCCAGAGGGTGAGGAGGAAAGAGTTCCCTGCCCTGGACGCCCCCCAGCAGCCAGGGCTCTGAGGAGGCTGCCACACACATGGCCCCTGCAAGCCACCAGTGCAGGCCCCACAGGAGAGGGCTGGGCTGTCCCCTGGGTCTGGCTGCCTGCTGGGCCACCCAGAGAGCCCGGGCTCCATCTCTGACCCTCAATTTGGGGGTGCACAAAGGGCATGAGGGCAGCATAGGCTTCCAGCATCCTCTACCTTCACTGTGAGGAGAAGATCATGGTCCCCATGAACTGCCCAAGGCTGGTTCCTGTGAGTGGAGGTCACACATGCCACCATGTCCTGTGCTGACCCCAGCCATCTCTCCCTCAGCCTCTCCACTTCTCTGTTGGGCTCAGTGTTTCATCGCAATGACCACACAGAACCCAGAGACAATGCTCACGATTTTGGGGTTTATTAGGGAAGTAACAGGACACAATTCAGGATCGGAAACAACTCAGGATACAGTTCTTCAACCAGGACAGCGTCTCTCTGCTCTGGCCATGTGGCAAAGCTCTTTTAGCTTTTCGATGCCCAGGGGCATCTCCCTCCGCCAGCATGTCTCCTGCCTGAAGGCCCTCAGCTTCCTTGCCCCCTTGGGCTGGGAAGCCCTCCACTTGGTCTCATTCTGGTCTCTCAGTTCTGCCCCCTCTGCTGTCGTGTCTCTCTGCCATCTCTTTGCCGTCTCAGCAGACTGTTACTGCTCTCTTTCTCCTGGGTCGAGGTGGTCCTGTCTCTCTCTCTCTCTTCCTGGGTTGAGGTGGTCCCCTCCCTCTCTCCTGGATCGAAGTGGTCCAGCAGAGGGATTCAGGTCCCAGGATGCACTCCACTCCTGGCTCTTATTTCTTGATGGCAGTGAGATCCCCTTTTCCGCCACTGGGATGGCTCATTTGAAGACTAGAAGGATGGCAAAAGTGACCAGTCCCCACATGAGGGTGCCATACATCTTATTTGCATGGTTCTACCCCCGCAAGAGTGCCTTGTATCTTATTTACATTATTAACAAGCTGTCCAACCCCTGTGGCAGACCACAGCACCTCACATATGCATAGTCCCATGGTGGGGGTCACAAAGACCACAGGCCAGAAAAGGTGCAGTAAGCAATTGACTGCACTGCAGGAGGGCAGATGGGTCTCCTGGGAGGTGGCCCAGGGGGACTCCCTTGGGGATCAAAGCCCCTGGGGCAGGTGCTTGTGGACAGTTGAGGTGCCTGTGGACAGCTGAGGTGAGCCCCTGACCCACGGGCTCCTCCCTGCCCTCAGCACCCAGCTTTGTGGATACTTACAACCAGAAGCCCTTTGAAATGGCTGATGGGCGGAGCCAAGAGGGAGTGGCAGCAAGCCCACCACATGTCTGAGGGTACAGCAGGAGGAAACTCCTTTCACCACGTGCGCCACCCCTGGCACGGACCTGGCACCGTGTCGTGGGAATCACAGCCCCCGGCCCTTCCTCCCACACGTGCCCCCACGGGCCGGGAGTCTGCGTGGGGACTGGCACCCTGTGCCTCACTCCAGAGCCAGAGGCAGTCCTTTGTCACAGAGCTGATCCCCACCCGGTGGCCCTGGGTGTCGGGGTGGAACTCTGCTCGGTGAGGCTCTCCGGGGCTGAGCTGTCTGATGTAGGTCACCACAGTCTTTCGTCTGAGCTGTTCCAGGTGGACTTGACCCTCCGCCTTCCAGCTACCCTTCGAGCTCACTCACTGTTCCCACGGCCCGGGGACTCCTGCCTGATGGAGGGCAGGGTGAAGTGAGGGCCAGGTTTGTGGGAGGCAAGCCCTTTCCTATATTTGGATCCAAGGGTTTGCAGCCTGGCGCATGGAGAAGAAGACGAGTCCTGAGCCCTCGGGCAGGTGAGGGGAGCTGTACCCCAGAGCGCTGCCCACTCCCTTTAGCAAGGACCCTTCCCTCAGGGGCTGCTGGGGACTCGTGGAAGGAAAGGGGGTCTGGAGCCAGAGCAAAGGACGGCAGGGCTGGTCCCAGGGTGAAGCAGCGCTGGAGGGTCCGGGTGCCGTGGCCAGGCCTGTCCCACATGTGTCCCTGGGGACAAGGTCTCTGTGTGGGAGCTGGGGCTGCAGCAGGAACCCCTCTCCAAGTGTCTTTTGAATCTGTCTGGGGAGGGCACAGCCCAACTCACTTCGAGCTGGTGGGGAAGCCGACCTAGAGCAGGTTGGGGTGTGGTCAGCTCAGAGGGAAGTGTGTCTGGGGCACTTCCTGGGCCCCACCCCCAGGAAGGTGATGAGGCCAGTGGAATGACACCTCGGGGTTTGCCAGTCTCTCTCTGCGGTTGGGGCCTTCGCTTCCTGAAACCCTTGCTGGGTGCAGAGAGAGAGCAGTGTGCTGCCGCCGGGCAGAAGGAGCCCAGGCCTGGCCCCAGAACAGGTGGGTGCCTTGAAGCCACCGAGGTTGGCTGGCCTGATCATGGGGGGGGGGCACAGTCAGGGGCTCCTACCCGAGAGTCCCTCGGAGAGAGCCCAGGGGCATGGACCCAGCGGTGTGGTTTCGGGGAGGGAAAGAACAACAGCCATCGGACCCTGTGCCTGAGGCTTCTTCCTGTGCAAGTCCCTCCCCCCGGTGGCCGTCGGGGGGGGGGGCGGGAGGCCAGTGTTACCCTGGGCACTCTCCTGGCCAGCCTTAGCGGCACTGGGGGAGCTGGGCCATGGTGGATTCTGGGGCGTAGGGTGGGGGGCACATGGGGACATGAGGAAGGGCAGGCTGGCCAGCAGGGCCGGCTGGGTCAGGAAGCACGGTCCTAGGGCAGCACAAGGCAGAGATTCTGTAGACTGCTGGCTATGGAGCCCCCGGGGTGAGTGACTGCCGGGTACGGATCCCGGGGACCTTCCGTGTCTCTCTGCCCAGCACGGAGGGAGACCTCTCTGTGGGAAAGTGCAGCCTGCCCAGTAATCGAAGGAATGCAAATGAGGACCCGAATAGACGTTGAAAACTCTCCACGGGGCCAACCCAGCAGGTGCCTTCAGAAATTCTCCCTGACATTGAGAGGGTGTGATAAACAGAGCCCCCGGCTCCCTACTCCGGTGGGCATGTGGGTAATAGCGTTCTTGAGCAAGAGGCATTCCTGCCGGTGGAACCAACAAGCGTGCGATCCATGCCCACGGCTGCCACGCGGCCACAGCCGGGCTCTGGGCAGAACAGTGAGAGAGTGCCCTGCCGGGAGGACCAGAAACACCAGGTGCAACGGACAGGGAAGTGCTCCTCCAAACACCAGCGAGAGAGAAATACAGCACGCGGGGGGCCGCCATCAGTCTGCGCTCTGTGCTCTGGCGCAAGCTGGAACGGGGCCGGGAGGAAACGCTGGAGCCACCCGTTCTGTCCAGTTGGCCCAGCCCACGGTGACCCCACGCGTATCACTGTAACACTGGGCTCTGCAGGGTCTTCGAAGGTCAAGTTTTCAGAAGCCACTCGCCAGGCCCTTCCTCCACAGAGCTCTGCGTGTTCTCGAACTGCCCACCTGGAGGGTTATAGTTGAAGACAAATGGCTCGTGGCCCCTGGAACCCTTGAAAATGCTGACATATGTGTTTCCAAAGACCGGAAGGACGCACAGCCGCTTGGAAAGTGGGTCACTGTCGTACCATGACCTCTGTCAACGTGAGCCGCTTTCATCATCTGCAAAAGAGGTTGACTTTGTTCATATTAGATGGAAGTGACTGACAGGTGACTGTGGCCTGTGACATTAAACTGAAGTATATGGACAGGGGAGCTGTGGCTGTGTGTGACATTAGACTGAAGTGTATTGATGGGGCTGTGGCTGTGTGACAATAGACTGAAGTGATTCACAGGGGGCTATGGCCATGTGTGACATTAGACTGAAGTGTATTGACAGGAGGCTGGGCTGTGTGCTGAAGGTGGGAAATGATGAAGCAGGGGCATGGAGGGTACGGAGGAGAGGCTGGGCTGGCGAGCTGTCTGTGGACCAGTGTGGATGGATGGGCAGCGTTGGGAGGGCTAGGCAGGAGATCAGAGGCTCTGTGGCCTTTGGAGTCATGACCAGGGCCAACAGGGTAGTGTAACTGGAACCTGCGGTCGTCAGGCTGACCCCTGCCTGCCTGCCCCAGGGCCTTGTGGCTCAGGCTGTCTGAGGATACTCACCTTGACATCAGAGCTTCTTCGGCTGCAGGGGAGGGGACAATGACTACAAGGGCAGCAGCATCCACAGGCCCAGGGCTGCCCAGTGGGTGTCCCTTACCCAGTCTTGGGGACTAAGGACACTGAGGGTGAGTTAGGGCCAGTCTCCTAGCCTGCTGGGCAGCCCGACCCTCCTCTGTGTGGACCTGAAGGCAGTGACAAAGGATGGCCTGGTCCTCAGGACCAGAAGGGAGGCCCACCCCTTGAACAACATGTGACGAGTCGCTCCTGCTGGTTCCCTGACCTGACTGCAGACCCCACTGCAGGGCAGGAGAGGACCACCAGTGTCCCTGTTCCCACCCACAGGAGACTGTATCTGGAGGTGGATGGCCCCTCACCCAGCTCTTGGAGCTGCCAGGCGTGGGACGCTGAAAGGGGACAGTGTACTGTCCCTCAGTGGGCGGGACACTGTGCTCACCACCCCCACTCCACACACAGGCAGCCCCTCCAGGAGCCGTCCTGCCCACATCCTGGCCCCTGAGGTCTGGGTCCTCCAGAGGCCTGGGCCCAGATGAAGCAGAGAGAGGGGAAGAGGAAGGTGGGGGCGGGCTTTGGAGCAGGGTGATGGTGGGGGCATTGGAGGCTAGATGGGGGCCCCAGGGTGTGGCTGCAGCGAGCACAGGGCCGGGGAATGACAGGGCTGGAACGTCTGAGGGTGGCCATCAGCGTGAGGAGGATCTGACAGCCAGCCCCTTCCTGCCTAGCTCCCTCCCAGGTGGTTCGGGTCTGGGCGCCCCAGAGACCTGGACACCAGCTGTGTTGGACAGTGGCCTTCTCCCACCGTCTGGGACTTTCTGAATGCACTCCAAGGGCCCAGCACTCCTGCTAGGGCCACTTCCTCTGGCTTTTGCAGAAGTGGTTGCAGACAGGGTGGGGCACTGGGTGGTGGGACAGTGAGGGCCCTCCCCCTCAGCTCCTACATCTGGGAGACTCCCACGAGCCCGACTAAGTCCCCGCTAACCCGCAGGCAGCTGTGAGGTCCCCACGTGTACCTTCAGGGCCACGTGCCTGTTCCCAGCTCCTGCAGGAGAAAGAAGGTGGGCTGGCAGGCCGGTGCTCAGCAGCGGGCCGGCAGTGGGGCAAGAGTGGGCTGGGATGCCCTCACCCAGGGCTGCTCCCTCCTGAGCTACTGGGCCTCCACATCTGGGGGAACCCAGAGGCCTCCACCCTGAAGCATCAGACGGAGGCGGTGCCTCGCAGGCCAGTTGGAGTGGCGTGGAAGTGGCCATGGGCCCCGGGGCAGAGTCTACAGAGGTCCACACAGACCCCAGCAGTAGGTCAGCTGTCACCGCCATGCACCTGGACTCCCGGCCACAGGGTCTTCAACTGCTAACGTTTCGGAAGTTGGTCACCAGGCCTGGCGTCAGGGCCCGCACCTCTGGGTAGACTCAAACCTCTGATCTTCCAGTCAGCTCGCTTACTGCTTCACCACCTTGGACTCCCTGCTCAGAACGAAGGGTCATAAAGACCTTGAGTGCTGGCCTGTGACCCAGGCACACATCCCACCACCAGTCTGGCAGAGGCCCCGGGTCCCCTCTGTGCACTCCCGCCCCGCCAGCCCATCAGAGACACCCATCTCCAACGGTGACATCACCAGACAGCCATCCTCTCTCTCTGGCCTCCACGGCTCCCCATCTCATGGCTTTCAGCCATGTCAGACCAGGAAGCAATGTGAGCACAGGCTTCCTTGTGCTTACTTATATGCCTGGGGGAACAGTTTCATCTGGTTTTTCTTTATGTAGCAAAACCCACGTGCAACTTCCCTACGGGTTCCTAAGTGAGCACAAGACAGCTTGCGGACTGGGCCCCACCCCTGGTTTTCAGGGTATTGTGTAAGAACCCCTCCTCGGCTAATGAACTTCCTGTCATTTCAAGTAACCAGACTGCTTCCCGTGAGTTCCAGACACACATTTGAAGAAAAGAAACCCTGGTGCTGATTGCTGGGAGCACTCAGCGGGAAGGCCGGCTCTGCTGGGCGTGGGTGGGACTCTAGGCTCAGGGCAGCCATCCCAGAAGGCCCCAGTGAGGGTTTCAGTCTGTCCCAGCGTGGCACTGGGCATGCGTGGGGGTCAGCAGGGGTTGGAGTAGGCGCCCTCTGCCAGCTCGAGCCATGGAGCCAGCACCTGACTCCCTCAAGGTCCCAGGACAGAGAAGTGGCTCAGTTTGGACCCGTAGCACCTCAGGGCTTTGCCAGAGCCATCCTCATGTCTGAGGGAGGGTTTAGAACCCTCCCCCAGACCCTCTGATTGACTGGGACTGAGCCTGTGCCAGGGACATCACTGGCCCTGAAGGGTCAGGGAAGGAGATCCTTGATAGAGAGGGAGAACAATGTGGAACAAAACTCAAAATCATTTGGAGAAAAAAAAAAGGGGGGGGGGACCAGGTTTGCTGGTCTGATAGAGCCTGGTGGAACCATTGAGACTATGGCCCCTAGCTGCCCTTCAGGTCTGGAATTGAACACACACCTGTGGTTTTCAGCCAAACAAAATACAGGCATATGAGTTAAACATTTACCTCAAGTAGATATGCTCCTTGGAGAGAACAATCATGGGAGAAAGAAGGGGTGCTTATGCACAGGGAGACAGCTCAGGGGGCAGGAGTGCATGAAGGGATAGACACTGGGAAGAGGTAACTATGGGGAGGAGGTGGGAGGGGAGCTGTTGCATTGTGGTAAACTGTGCTCAATGACATGAGACAAAGCATATGTGAACTGCTGTATGGAAAGTGAATTTGCTCTGTAAATCTTCACCCAAATCACAAAAAAAAAAAAAAGGATCAGGGAAAGGATGGCCCTCCTATGCCACGCCTCAGGCCTGCCCACACGAGTCGTGGGCACTCAGTGCCCTGGGGACACTACTCTCACGTCCTTGCCGGACGCACATGCTGGGGCCCGGCTAACCAGCACGCTGTGTCAACGCGCTGTATCAAGGGTGATGATTCCCTTGGAGAAATTCCTTGAAGGGGTTCTGCAGGGTCAGGAGCTCAGCACGTCAGATTTTTGGAAGCATGTTTCACGACCACGCTCCCAAGTTTGCCCCAGTTCCTAATCTTGTCACCGGAGTGAAAGCGTATGCCTTTCCTCATTTGCACCAAAGCTGTACTTCTGCTGACCTCATCATGAAACACAAAGTCGACCGCAAGTTCGATTTGCGTTTCTTTTACATAAGTGGGGTTCAGCATTTTGGGGGCTACTTTTATTTCTTCTGTGAATTTCCCACTCACGGCCTTTGACCATTCTTCTATTAAGTTGTCTTGTGTCAGTGCTCTTTGTATTTGACAGAGCTGTCATTGTATCCCACAGCACTAACGCAAGTCTTGGTGCTTAATTCATGCCCAATACCCATTCGTCGAGTGAAGTAATTTGTGTTTAATCTGGTTTTCCCAAAAGCAATGCCAGCTTCCTTTCTTTTCCAGATCATTTGAACTCTGGGAGTAACTATCTACTCAGGATAGACAAGACACACGCAGTGGCCTGGAGCCCTTACTCCTGAGCCACCCCAAAGTGGACCCCACAAATATGCCAGGTGAGTGACCCTGAGGAATTAAGAGTCATTCCTACAACACACCCTGTCTTGGGATGGGGATAATTACTTCAGACGCGAACACGTGAAAATGAAAACTGCTGGGACAGTCCATCTGGACGCTGCCCCATCGGGAAGCTGGAGCATGCCCGCCTCTAACTGTTAACTCATAACCTCCTGGCCTCGGAAACGTTAACTCATAACCTCCTAGCCTCGGAAGCATTAGAGCCACTAGAGAAACCCAGGAAAGGGAGTGAGGACACAGGGGTGGTCTCAGTGTCCATTGGGACTCATCTGCCCCCATTTCTGTGAGAGTCCCAGAGCTGAACCTCAGAGCCTCCATGGAGCCCTGCTGGTACGGAGGAGTGGGTCTGCTTCAGGGGCGGGTGGCCGTGAGGAGCTGGCCCCCCCAGCCTCCCTCTCCAGGCCTTTGCTGCTGCCGGTTGGCCCCTCTCCTCCTCCCACGGACTCTGCCCACCCCCATGGCTCTTTCCTGGTGATCAGGGTCCATTGTGTGTGCCCACCTATGGGGAGCTCACCTGGGCACCCAGGGTGCGGGCCATCAGAAGGTAAAGACCTGTTCAGTGGGTGCATTGGCTGGCTGCAGGTGCCACACTCCAGTGACCACACAGCGCAGGCTGGAGAGCTGGGGCCACAGGGTGACCAGGAAGCAGGAGGTGGCCAGAGCGCTGGGGGACCTTGCACACAGCCACACAACCCCCAGGTGTGTAACCTGAGTGCCATCCCAGGACAGGGCCCATGTGGTAGCCTAGGGAGTGTGGCAGGCTCTGTGAGGAACCCACGCAAACACAGGCTGCTCACAGCCTCCGACGTGCTCCCTATGGCCCAGGTGCTCACACACAGAACTGAGGGTGGTCTGGGGCCTCCATCCTGCTGCCCATAAGTGGGGTGTCAGAAAGGTGCCTGAAGGACCCAGGACTTCCCACAAAGAACGCAGCAGCTCTCTCTTGGGCTGTGCAGCTAAACCCCAACCGAGTTTAACGCGGGTGTTTGCAACAAGAGCCCTGGGAGGCAGCACATGCTGTCCACGGGGGCCCTGAACAGCCAGCCACAGGCACTCAAGGTGATGTCAGCATCTGGGACGTGCTGAACCTTACCTGCCAGCTGGACACTGAGTGGATGTCAAGGAGGAAGGAGACAGGGGAGCTCCAGAGAGAGGCTGAGGGACAGGAGCTGGCCGTGGGCAATGCCTGCAGTCAGGAGACTGGACATACCTCCAAGGCACGCCCGGGCACCGGCCCTAATCTGAGGAGCAGACTATCTACAAGTGAAAGTTGTGTTCCCCATGCCTGGGCTCCCACTTTTCACAGGCAAGAGGAGCCCCTGGGCTCAGGGGTAACGCCACTTCCTGTGTCCTCCCTGAGTCTGTGGCCGGAGGTGCCTGTGACAAGCACGTGTGCGATTAGTGCTGTCCCCTTTCATGTCAAGTGGTGAAGCCTGCGTTGCTGCGGCCCTGTGGCTGGAGAAGCCACCATAAAGCACCGTGTAATCACAGCCTCCTGCTGACCTGACAGGGAGCTGGAATCAGAGAGAATGCTCACACAGGAGTGCGGCCAACAGCGTTGTGCTGGTTCCCTAGTGCCACTCTGACAAGAATATACCACAAATGGGATGGCCTTAACAAACACGAGTTTATTCTCCTACAGTTCGGGGAGGCTAGAAGTCCAAGTTCAAAGTGCCAGGCTCTAGGGGTTAGGTGAAAACCCCTCAACCCTGGGATCCATCTCTACCTCCTGCTCCCAGCCCACTGGAGCTAGAGGCATTTCTTCACTCAGACAGCTGCTGACTGCTGAGGCTGACAAACCCAAGGTTGACAAGTAAAAAGTCACAGTCCCAATGTTATGAAACCACATGGCAGGTCATTTAACCCAGTCCATTGAAAGTCCCAAGGTCAGCAGAGCATGGCAGACCGCTGAACAACAACACGGCTACATGCAGGGTCCAAGCGTGCCGTAAGCTGGAGACTGTTCCCCAAGGCTTCTGCTTATATACTAAAAGCACACCACATCCCTAAGGCAGCTACGCAGCTGCTCCCAATAGATTCCACCATAGAGTTGATTATCAGTCTCATAATGGGGAAAACTTCAACACCTCAACGCCAAAAAGACAAACAATCCAACTTAAAAACGGGCAAGGGACATGAACAGACACTTCACTGAAGACGATATGCTGGTGGCCAACAAACACATGAGGAATTGCTCGCGATCTTTAGTCATTAGAGAGATGCAGATTAAAACAAAGATGAGATATCATCTCATCCCAGAAATAATAGCCAAGTGCAACAGGACAGAAAAAAACAAATGCTGACGCTGCAGAGAGACTGGAACCCTCATTCACTGCTGGTGGGACTGTAACATGGTACAACCACTGTGGAAAATGGTATGGTGTTTCCTTAAAAAACTGAAAATAGAAATATCATTTGAATCAGCAATTCCATTATGAGGAATATATCCTAAGAGGTGAGAGACAGGACACGAACAGACATATGCACACCAATGTTCATCAAAGCACAATTCACTATGGCAAAGAGAGGGAAGCAACCTAAATGCCCATCAACAGATGAATGGATAACCAAATTGTGGTACATTCACACAAAGGAATACTATGCTACATTAAAGAACAATGAAGGACACATGAATCAAGTCACAATGTGGATGAGCCTGGAGGACGTCACACTGAGTGAACTAAGTCAACTGCAGAAGGACAAGTACTGTATGAGCCCATTACTGTAAAAAGATAGGGGTTTGCTTAGGGAAGGGGACTCACTTTGTAGCTTACCAGGAATGGGAGGGAAGGGGAAGAAAATTTCCAGACTAGTTGGGGGCCACACGCTGAGGTAGCTAAGGGGAGGAATGGTATGGAAAGACTCTGACCAGCATGATAACATTGGGGAAAGGGAGGACACTGAATTGTGCACATAAGATATAGATGACAGGGGCTAATACCAGTACATCCACAATACTGCATTACCACTAACACCAAACACCAGGCTACAGATAAGTACATAAACATCTGAGAAGATTAGATGGGGGTCGGCGAACAGGAATATACCCTAGACTAACGATAGATTTAGCTGAGGATAATCTTACACAGATACTTGTTGTTGTTGTTGTTATGTGCCATCGAGTCGGCCCTGACTCAGATACTAGTGACACATAATAACCACAATCATTACAGAAGCAACTGAAGACAGACTTGGAGTAATCCCTCAGAGAT
Organism: Orycteropus afer afer; assembly: GCF_000298275.1. Classification (NCBI taxonomy): domain Eukaryota; kingdom Metazoa; phylum Chordata; class Mammalia; order Tubulidentata; family Orycteropodidae; genus Orycteropus; species Orycteropus afer. The sequence continues at coordinate 8,022,262 of NW_006921715.1, read as the reverse complement.
AGCCAGACACCTTAGGAGAGAAATCCACCAGATCTGCCGACTCAGAACCATAGTACTGGGGGACACAGGCTCAATTGGCACCACATAGTACATAAAAATCTTGTTCTACTACCTACTTTCGTGAGTAGCAACTGGGGTCTTAAAAGCTTTCGAGCAGCCATCTAAGATGCAGCTAATGGTCTCCTGTCACTTGAAGTGAAGAAGAATGAAGAAAACCAAGGGCATTTGGAAACAATCAGCGCTAGGATATGATGGCCCTTGAGACCAGAAGAACTAGATGGTGCCCGGCTACCAATGCCAACCACTTGGAAAGGGATCAAAACTGGAGATCCTGGATAGAGTGGGAGGAAAAATGTGGAACAAAATCCAAAAACACAATAATGATCAGAATGACTGGTAGGATTGAGTCTGGTGGGACCCACAAGACTATGGCCCTGGGATACACTTTGGGCCTGGGATAAAACTCACTCCCAAGGGCTGGCTCTCAGCCCAACAGTAATAAGACTGGCATGCAGAACACTGAACCCAGGGCAATGCACTCACTTACTCTATGGAGAGATGGCCCTTGGAGCATTTGGCCAGAGGGGCGGCATTCACATGGAGGAAAGCTAGACAGACAGGAGTCCATAACTAAGAAGGGCACAGGGATGGCGGCTCACTGGGAAAGGAGAGGAGCAGAGTGGGTTAGGGTTGGGGATGGTAATTGGGGAGTGAAACCAAATGTACATGAACTGCTGAATGTAAAACAAATTCTGCTCTGTAAATTTGCACCCAAAGCACAACTTTAAAAAAGGATTGGGGGGGAAAAATCAGCCATGAAAACCCTGTCGCCCCCAGCAGTCCATCCACAATGGGTCATGGGGGGCACAGGACTGGGCAGTGCTTCCATCCTCTGTGCAAGGGGTTGCTATGAGTTGGAGGCCTACTCATGGCAGCTCACATCATGGCATGGGGCTGAAAGGTAGGCTGAGAGCCCAGGCTGGGAGAGCAGCATGTTGCCTGTCCCCATGCACAGCCTCAGGCCCTGTGGCTGAGCAGGAGGCGAGAGAGGTCTCCACGGGGTGCGGCAGGGAGGCCCCAGAGCTGGAAGCTCTCTGACCCCAGGAGGTCCAGAGCTGGAGGTGTTGGAACCGCCCGGGACTCTCTGCAGACTTCAAACAGCACCTGAGACACCAGCACCAGCAACAACGATTCACACAGCACCTGAAACACCAACAACGATTCACACAGCACCTGAAACACCAACAATAGCGATTCACACAGCACCTGAAACACCAACGATTCAACAGCATGTGAAACACCACCACCACCAATTCACACAGCACGTGAAACACCAACAACGATTCACACAGCACCTGAAACACCAACAATGATTCACACAGCATGTGAAACACCACCACCAACTATTGACACAGCACATGAAACACCAACGATTCACACAGCACATGAAGCACCAACAATGATTCATACAGCACATGAAATACCACCACCAACTACGATTCACACAGCACATGAAACACCAACAATAATTCACACAGCACATGAAACACCAATAACAACAACGATTCTGACAAAGATGACATGACTGAGTCACTGGACGAGAGTAGCACGCAAGCCAGCTTGCAGGTCCAGGACACTGGGAAGATGATGGTTGCGACTGCATTTCCACAAAACCAAACTCACTGCCGTTGAGTCGGATCCGACTCTAGCAACCCTGCCTTGGTTTCCTAGGCAGTGCCTCGACAGAAGTACTAAATATGCATATTATAGTTTCCCGTTTCCCTAGTGATCTTGAAAGCCAGACACCCAAACTCACCGGGTCAACTCACAGCAACCCTGTAGGACAATAGCACTGTCCTGTAGGCCTTCTAAGGTGTCATCTTTAAGGAAGCAGACTGCCACCTCTCCCGAGGCACGTCTGGTGAGTTTGAACCACTGACCTTCTGGTGGGCAGCCAAGCACTTAACCACTGCACCACCAGGGCTCCTTGTAACACAGCACAAATGTAATCCATTCCAATCTGGAGGTCAGAAGTCTGGAGTGGGTCCCACCAGGTGGTGTCATGGCAGGGCTGGTTCATACCGGAGGTAACCTGCTTCTAACTTCCATGGCTTCCAGAGGCTTCCCACTCTCCTGGGGCGTATCTCCCTCCCATGGCTGGCTAGTCTTTCTCACATCACATTGTACCGTCTCCTGTTCTTCCTCCCTGTTACACATCTCGGAGACCTGGTGGTGCAATGGGTAAGGCATTGGGCTGCCAGGGCAGAGGCATACACTCACGCGGGCGAGTGAGAGGTAAGAGTAGAGACAGATAGGACACGATGTCCGTGCTGGGCCCAATGGACTAGCTGGGGCAGGGACAGGTGCTCACACAGGTGAGTGAGAGGTAAGACCACAACGGAAGAGGACATGGTGTCCGAGCTGGGCCCGATGGACAAGCCTGGCAGGGGCAGACGCATCAGAGGCCCTGCAGGAGAGTATAGAGAGCACCTAACTCCAGACTCTCAGAGAATGTGGGCACTCACCCAAGCACAACAAGTCTTTTTTTTTTTTTTTTTT
>NW_006921715.1:8000447-8010733 GCF_000298275.1 Orycteropus afer afer | reverse complement strand
GTCCAAATCTGCATCCTTTCCTTCAAGGCTCAGGGGTCCAAGATTATCTTCTGTGTCTGTGTTAATTGGTTTCCCTTTTCTTTGTTGAAGAGGGTCTGTGCAATCCTTCTGCCTAGTCCGCCATCTTGCCCCGCCTCCCAAACACAGTCTTTTGAGGTCTGCGTTGAGGTCTCCATCCCTCTGTCCATCATTGCCCCCACCGACCACTGAATCGTTGAGAGCATCCAGCTGAGCGTGGGCTTGAGTACCACCCAGAAGGCCAAGGTAAGGTCCTCTGTGGCCACCATCAAAGGAGCAGCATTCTTGAAAACTGACCTCCATGAGCAGCAAGGCAACACAGCACAGCCTGTGTCCTCTGTCCATGACGGTCAAGCGGTTACTGAAAAAGTCCACCTGGAGATGTTGGACACACCTGGTGTCTCTAGATCCCCACCACCATGAACCTCCCCTCTTATCACTATAGTCTCTTCAGCTAGTTTCTGGGGACCCCATCCTCACTCTTGTCTCTGTTTTGCAGGAAACGCCACCCTGGTAACCACCTCAGGCCACCCCGCCAAGCTCTGCAATGTGTCTTTCGAGGAGAGCCGCACCTTCCTGGTGGTGATGTACAGCGCGGTGTGTGCACTGGGCCTCCCAGCCAACTGCCTGACAGCGTGGCTGACACTGCTGCAGGCCCTGCAGGGCAACGTGCTGGCCGTCTACCTGTTCAGCCTGTCGCTCTGTGAGCTGCTCTATGTCAGCACACTGCCGCTCTGGGTCATGTACATCCAGAACCAGCACCATTGGACGCTAGGCCTGCAGGCCTGTCGGGTGACCGCCTACATCTTCTTTTGCAACATCTATGTGAGCATCCTCCTCTTGTGCTGCGTCTCCTGCGACCGCTTCTTGGCGGTGGTGTATGCGCTGGAGAGCCGAGGCTACCGCCACCAGAGGACCGCCATCTGCATCTCAGTGTCAGCCTTTGTCCTCGTGGGGATCACCCACTATCCAGTGTTTGAGATGAAGGACAGCGTCACCTGCTTCGAGAGGCTGCCAACGGACAGCACCATCGTTGGCTACCACTACTCACGGTTTGCCGTTGGGTTTGCCATACCCCTCTCCGTTATCGCCTTCACCAACTGCCAGATTATCAGGAGCATCCGGCTGAGCGTGGGCTTGAGTGACTCCCAGAAGGCCAAGGTGAGGCACTCGGCCATAGCTGTTGTCTTCATCTTCCTTGTCTGCTTTGCACCCTACCACCTGGTGCTCCTCATCAAAGCTGTTGCCTTCTCCTACTACAGAGGGGATGAGGATGCCATGTGCGCCTTTGAAGACAGACTGTACACGACATCCGTGGTGTTCCTGTGCCTCTCCACAGTCAACAGTGTGGCCGACCCCATCATCTACGTGCTGGCCACTGACCACTCTCGCCAAGAAGTGTCCCGGGTGCACAGGGAATGGAAAGCATGGGGTACAAAGACTGACCTCATCAAGCTCACGAACTCCAAGGACTCGGAGGAGGCCATGTCTCCCACTGCATGCGCGAACTGCTGCGTGTTTCCTGGGCCTGTGCATCTGCCAAAGAGCCCCCATGACACAGTGGTTGAAGAGCTCAACTGCCAACCGAAAGATCAGCAGTTTGAACCCACCAGCCGATCAATGACAGAAAAATGTGGCAGTCTGCTTCCATAGAGATGACAGCCTTGAAACCCTGTGGGGCAGTTCTGAGCTGTTCTACTCTGTCCTCTTGGGTCGCTGAGTCGGAATCATCTCGACACTTGCTAGGGCCCCTACTGGGCACGTAGGGCTCCCCATGCATCCCAGAGGGGCTGAGAGCAGAGTTCTGCTAAGCCCTGTGTGCCTGCAGAGAGGGCAGTGAGTGGGCACAGGGGCCGGGAACTCAACAGCTGGACTCCTCTTCCACCAAGTCTGCCAGCATGGCATCCACAGGCTGGCCAGCCCACGGGCACAGACCCCACAGAGGAGGAGCCACCAGGCCTAGGGCAGCAGTGACACACCCAGGCCACTGAGGAGCCAGCGAGCATTGAAGCTCTTCCCGGTTGGCATGCCTGTGTCCGGCAAGCAGCAAGCAGCAGAGCTTTGGCTGAGGCTCCACGCCTGCCAGTGCAGTGGGCAGCTGGCACCTGCCCCAAACCAGGAAGATGCCAGGCCATCCTCTGGTGATAATGCCATTCTCTGGGTTTCTGTGTAAGCGTTGTAGGAGACTGCATCCCGGAGGTCTGGGCTTTCACCTTGGAAACCAGGTGTGAACAGTGCAGGGCATGAAGTGTACCACTGTAGGTCCTGGTCCCAGGCAAACACCTCAGGACCCAGCAGGTGCCAGGAGCCCCCCAAGCAGGACCGATGCCACACGCTGCTGTGGGACCCCCTAGGGGAGCCATGTGTCCCTGTAGGGAACCCCAGACACTCATGCTGGGAATGCTGTCCGCTGGCAATGTGTGGACTCTCTGGGAGGGGGCCTTCCATCAAGACAGCCTGGCTTCAATGTTGGGGAAAAGCCATCTGAAGGCTCTGAGCTGGGGGGATCAGGAGCAACTAGTGACGTTGCTCCCTACACACACACACCAGTCCCCCTAACAGGGCTCTGAGAAGCATGGTATCAGGTGGGGCCCAGAAACAGCCCAGAGCCACATCCTGGTCCACACTGAGGGGGCTGGACTAGGACAGGACACATGGCCCCCTTGGCTCCATCAGTCAAAGGGCCCTACCTCACTGGGTCACATCTTGGCTGACCCTTCTCCCGCCTGCTACCTTTACCCCAGGCGCTTCGCAGCACACACAGGGCTGTTACCCACAGAAGCAGCAGCTCATCGGGGTAAATTGTGTGGCCCTTTCGGTAGGACACATCTCTGCATTGGCGAAGTCGAGCAAATGGACTTTAGAAATAAAGACGCCAAATCCACGTTAGTCCTAACTCCTGTTCAGTGTAAAACAAGGTGATTTCCGCTTCCCTTGTACAGGTTTTTCACCAGAGTGCTCCTGGGGGTCCGAGCCCTGAGAGCATGTTCAGGGGCTTGACGAGGGACAGCTGGGGTCTTGAGACCACTCTGCAAGATGTGCGCAGCCAAATGGTGGGACAGGCCCCACAACTGTGTCTGAGCTCCCCAAGGTGGCTGCAACAGAGCGTCACAAACTGGGACACTCAGAGCAACACAGCTCACTCTCTGCCAGTCTGAAGGGCAGAAGCCAGAATCAAGGTATCAGTGGGATGAGTTCCTACTGGGATCTGGACAATCGGCTCTCTGCCTCTGTGCCAGCTTCCGGTGGTGTTCCTGGGCTTGAGGCCACATCATTCCTGTCTCTGTCCATGTCATCACATGGCATGCCCTGTGTGCCTGTCTGTGTCCTCTCCTCCTCTGTCTTACAAGCACACTGGTCCTTGGATTTAGGCCTGCCCTGCCATCCAGGACGACCTTACCTCCAGATGCTTGATGTGATCATACCTGCAATGGTCCTACTTCTATAGAAGGACCCGTTCTCAGGTTCCAATGCTTTCTGGGACCCACCGTCCAGCCCACTCTACACAGTGAACCAAAGCTGTGTCCCACAGAGCGCAGAGCCCAGGAACGCTCAGCCACAGGCCCCAGACTGGCCAGGCTCAGGCCCCAATGCCTACTGCCTGCTTGGCTGGGTCCCAGGCAGCACTTTTGCTGACAGAGGGCCTGGGGAGTCTTCATGCACGCCTGTGCCCAGAAAACAAGTCATCGTGGCGGTGCGAGGTGCCACCATGCCCGGCCTCCTTGATCCTTGTTGTGAGTGGTTGTCAAGTCAATTCTGATTCATGGCCACCCCACGTGTGCAGAGAACTGCTCACAGGCTTGATTTGGTTTTTCATTGTGATGTGGGTGAATGTTTACATTCAAATTGATTTTCCATTCAACAGTTCATATGCATTTTGCTTTGTGACACTGATTACACTCTCCATGAGGTCACAGCTCTCTTCCCACTTCCATCCCCACGTTTACCAGTTCCCTTCATCCTTCCTTCCTGTCCCTTCCTGCCCTCTGAGCTTCATACCTGGGCAAATGCTGCCTTCTGATCTCCTGTGGTTTACTGTTCTAACGAGTGGTACCTCTCTGGTGTCGTTTAACTTATGTTGTTGTTGTGAAATGCTGTCAAGCCAGCTCTGACTCATAGTGACCCTTTGCACAACAGCTGGTCCCGCACAATCCTTGCTATACCTTAGCCCATCACTGCAGCCACCATGTCAGTGCATCTCGTTAAGGGCCTTCCCCTTCTTCTCTGACCCTCCACTTCACCAAGCATGATGTCCTTCTCCCGGGAATGGTCCCTTCTGACAACATGACCAATGTAGGTGAGACAAAGTCTGGCCATTCTTACTTCCAAGGAGCATTCCAATTGCACTTCCTCCAGGACAGATTTGTTAGTTCTTCTGGCAGTCCATGGTACTTTCAGCATTCTTCACCAGCACCACAACTCAAAAGCATCAATTCTTCTGCAGTCTTCCTTATTCATCGTCCAGCTCTCACATGCATATGAGGTGGTTGAAAACACCATGGCTTGGGTCAGGGGCACCTTAGTCTTCAAAGAGACATCTTTGCTCCTCAGCACTTGAAAGGCGTCTTTTGTAGCAGATTTGCCCAGTGTAATACAACATCTGATTCCTGACTGCTGCTTTGGGTGTTGATTGTGGATCTAAGAAAAATGAAATCCCTGACAACTTCAACCTTTTCTCTGTTTATCATGATGCTGTTTATTAGTCCAGTTTTGAGGATTTTTATTTTCTTTATGTTGAAGTGTAATCCAGTGAAGGCTATAGCCTTCGATCTTCATCAGTAAGTGCTTCAAGTCATCCTCACTTTCAGCAAGCAAAGTTGTGTCGTCTGCATATCGCAGGTTGTTAATGAGTCTTCCTCCAATCCTGATGTCACATTCTTCTTCATATAGTCCAGCTTCTTGCATTATTTGCTCAGCATACAGACTGAATAAGTATGGTGAAAGGATACAATCCTGACACACTTCCTTCTTGATCTTAAACCATGCAGTATCCCCTTGTTCTGTTCGAATGACAGCCTCCTGGTCTATGTATAGGTTCCTCATGAGCACAATTAAGTGTTCTGGAATTCCCATTCTTCTCAATGTCATCCATAATTTGTTATGATCCATACAATCAAATGCTTTTGCATGTCAATAAAACACAAGTAAACATCTTTCTGGTATTCTTTGCTTTAAGCCAAGATCCATCTGACATCAGCAATGATATCCTTTGTTCCACGTCCTCTTCTGAATCCAGCCTTGCATTTCTGGAAGTTCTTTGTCAATATACTGGTGCAACTGTTTTTGAATTATCTTCAGTAAGATTTTACTTGCATGGGATATTAATGATATTGTTTGATAATTTCCCACAAATGTTCTGTGGGATCACCTTTCTTTGGAACGGGTACAAATATGGATCTCTTCCAGTCAGTTGGCCAGGTAGCTGTCTTCCAAATCTCTTGGCATAGCTGAGTGAGTGCCTCTAGCACATCATTCATTTGTTGAAACATTTCAATGGGTATTCCGTCAGTTCCTGGGGCCTTGTTTTTCACCAATTTCTTCAGTGCAGCTTCGACTTCTTCCTTCAATACCATCAGTGAAATGGATCAAGATTGACCAGTTCTTTTTGGTACAATGATTCTGTGTATTCATTCCATCTTCTTTTGATGTTTCCTGTATCATTCAATATTTTGTCCATAGAATCAGTCAATATTGTAACTCGAAGCTTGGATTTTCTTTTTCTTTTTTTTTACTAATTTTTATTGTGATTTGGGTGAAAGTCCACAGAGCAAATTCACTTTCCATACAGCAGCTCACACACACCTTGTCTCATGACACTGACTGCAACCTCCCACAACACAACAGTTCCCCTCCCCCTCCCCCCCATAGCCATCTCCTCCCTGTGTCCTTCCCTCCCATGCACTCCCATGCTCCTCAGCTGTCTCCCCGTGCATACACAGCCCCTCCACTCTCTCATGATTGATCTCTCCAAGGAGTGCATCCACCCAATGCAAATGCTCAGCTCCTATGCCTGTCCTCTGCTCCACTGGAAGCAAGTTCAACTCCAGACCTAAAGGGCAGCTAGGGGCCATAGTCTCAGGGGTTCCATCAGGCTCTATCAGACCAGAGGCTTAAATTTTTCCTCAGTTCTTTCAGCTTGAGAAATGCCAAGCATGTTCTTCCCTTTTGGTTTTCTAACTCCAGGTCTCTGCACATTTCATTACAGTAATTGGTTATTTGTCTGCTCAAGCTGCTCTTTGAAATCTTCTGTTCAGCTTTTATCGTGTCATTTCTTCCATTTGCTTTAGCTACTCTCCATTCAAGGACAAATTTCAGAGTCTCTTCTGACATCCATTTTGGTCTTTTCTTCCTTTCCTGTATTTTGAATGACTTTTTGCTTCCTTCATGGATGATGTTCTTGACGTCATCCCACAATTCCTCTGGTTTTCGGGCATTGGTATTCAATGCATCAAATCTATTCTTTAGATGGTCTCTAAATTCAGGAGGGATATATTCAAGGTCATATTTTGGCTCTTGTGGATTTCTTTTAATTGTCTTCAGCTTCAACTTGAACTTGTAAATGAGCAGTTGATGATGGTCTGTTCCACAGTCAGCTCCAGGCCTTGATTTGGCTGAAGATATTGAGCTTCTCCATCACCTCTTGCCACAGATGTAGTCAATCTGATTGCTGTGTATTTCATCTGGCAAAGTTCATGTGTATAGCTGCCATTTATGTTGTTGAAAAAAAAGGTATTTGCAATGAGTAAGTTGTTGGTCTTGCAAAATTCTATCATGCGATCTCCAGCATTATTTCTGTCACCAAGGCCAAATTTTCCAACTACCAGCAATTCTTCTGTTTCCAACTTTTGTATTCCAATCACCAGTGATAATCAACACATCTTAACTACCCGTTTGGTCAACTTCAGACTGCAGAGGTTGGCAAAAATCTTCCATTTCCTCATCTTTGGCTTTGGTGGTTGGTGTGTAAATTTGTATAATAGTAGTATTAACTGGTTTTCCTTGTAGCTGTATGGATATTATTATTCTATCACTGACTGCATTATACTTCAGGACAGATCTTGAAACATCCTTTGTGATGATGAATGCCATACCATTCTTCTTCAAATTGTCATTTCTGACATAGTAGATCATATGGTTGTCTGATTCAAAATGCCCAAAACCCGTCCATTTCAGCTCACTAATGCCTAGGATAACAATCTTTATGTGTTCCATTTCATTTTTGACAACTTCCAGTTTTCCTAGATTCATACTTTGTACATTCTGTGTTGGGATTTTGAGTTGTGCCACATCAGCAAATGGAGGTCCCCAAAGCTTCATTCCATCCTTATCATTTAGGTCGACTTTGCTTTGAAGACTCAGTTCTTCCCCAGTCATATTTTGAGTGCCTTCCAACCTGATGGGCTTATCTCCTGGCACGGTATCAGACAATGTTTCAGGGCTATTCATAAAGTTTTCCTGCTGTTCATCAGGTTTTCACTGGCCACTTCTTTGAGAAATGGACTGACTGCCCCTTCCTTCTTCCAAGTCTGTCTTAGTCTGGAAGGTCCATGGGTGACCCTGCCGGTATTTGAAATACCGGTGGCATAGCCTCCAGCCTCACAGCAACACGCAGCCCCCACACTACAACAGCAACTGACGAGTGGTGGCTTTATCTTATTGGCCTCTCTAGTGCTTGTCTGGAAGTTGAGCCATGGGTGAGTTCAGTTCCAGCTGAAAGGTGACCAGGGGCCATAGTCTCAGGGTTCCACAGCTGCTATCTGATCAGCAAGCCTGGTCTTTCAGAGGCTCAGAGGGTTTTCAAGGCTCTGAACTTCCCAAAGGAGACCAGCAGGCCTTCCTTCCAAGGCACTTCTCGGTGGCCTTGGCCTGGCACTGTCTCAGCTGGTAGTGAAGCACTTAACATCTGTGCCACCCAGAGGGGGAGTGCACTGGCTGCTGAAATGAGTGGGTTCTTAAACGAATGATGGTCATGTCTCTCCGTTTTGTCTTGCTGACTATTCTTGGCAGCCCTGTGACAGTTCCTGGGCACTTTTTGGAAAAGCTCCAGCATGGGACCCATTGTCTGTGGGCCTGGGGGTCTTCCCGCAGCTGCCTCCCCACCCCCACCCCACCCCAGGGTCTGCAATTTGTGCTCTGCACCTCCCCATCCATGCACCACCTGACCTGGGGGCTGGCATTTCGTGCCTTGATTTGAGGATGGAAAGGTGGTGTTTCGTTGTCCAGGGAGCCTCGTGAGAAAGGCACGTCTCCACCAGTTCTAGAGGCCAGGCTCCAGTGCCACTCATCTGCTCCGAAGAGGAGCCGCCATCTTTCCAGCTCCTGCACTCCTGGGCTCACAGCCACGGCAGACCCTGTCTGCACGTGGCTGTTCTTCCTCTGTCTGTGTCTCCCCTTGTCTCTTCTTCTCGGTGACAGCAACATCCCTCGATAGGGTTAGGGCCCACCCTACTGCACTAAGACCCTACACAACGTCATGTCAGTGTTCCAGGGTCAGGACTGAACCACACGGCTTTGAAGGACACACTTTAATCCCTGACAGGTCGTGGCCCTTTGGAAGGGTTGGGGGCTCTGAGCCGGCCATGGGGCCTTGCACAGGGACCCTGCTTCCCCACTGGCTGAGTTGTCAGGGCTGCTGTAACAAAGGACCCAAACTGGGGGGGCTTGACACAGGACGATCTCCCACAAGTCTGGAGGCCCAGGCCCCAACCTGAGGTGTTCACGGCTGTGCTCCCTCCAGGACTCAGGGGAAGGACCAGCTTCTGACGTCCCCACACGGGCCATGTTCCTCCCTGTGGGGTGGTCACACAGTGGGCCCAGGCGTCCTGATCTCAGCTTGGCTTCTGGGGCTCGGCTCGGGCCTGCCCCACTGTCCCCAAGGCCCGGCCTGGGCTGCTGCCTGTCCACCTGTCTGCAGCCAGCAGCAACAGCAGCCCAGAGGGCCCACAAGTGAGAGAGTCAGGAGCAAGGCTGAGCCATGTCCTGGGCAGGGTGTCACACCAGCAGCCCATTCTCCTGGCCATCTGGGTCCAGCTGGGTTCACTGTCCCCTGGCCCCTTGGGCAGCTGTAGGTGTTACTCTCTGCTCTTTTCTGGAAGCTGGGACCTGCCTCCTTGGACATCAGGGTGACAAGGCTAGCCCTGGCCTCGCTAAACATCAGAAGTGCCTGTTCTTGTCTCCCCACTGGACAGTGTGGGGGTCAGGCAGCCCTCGTGGAAGGACCCAAACTGCCAGTGTGTCTGTCCACCCTTGGGGCCCCAGAAACAGCCCTTGACAACAAGCCTGGAGCCAGGGCCTCCATCCCGTAGCCGCCATGCCACAGGTGCACCTCTCACCTGTGTGTTAGACAAAGAAAAGGACAGCAGTGGTGACTTGGGCAGGGCCAGGTCTGTGCCAGGGGATCTGGGGCCACCACTCACATAATCACACCACCTGCAAGACCAAGAGGGGCAAGGCAGGGCAAGACGGGGCAAAGCTAGGATGAGGCGGAGCCAGGGCTGTTATTTTAGCCCTCTGTGCCTCAGTTGGGAGCCCTGGTAGCACAGTGGTTAAGCCCTCGGCTTCTAATTGAAAGATCATCTGTTCAAATCCAGCAGCCACTCCATGGAAGAAAAATGTGGCAGTGTGCTTCTGTAAAACTTTACAGCCTTGGAAACCCTAGGCAGCCGTTTACAACAGTGCCTGCCAAGCTCCCCTGTGAAGTTAGTTAGGAGCTCGGCTAGCGTAGTGCCTATGGCACCTGACTGACTGCTAACCAGAGGGCTGTCGGTTCAAACCCACCAGCCACTCCCGGGAAGGAAGGCCGGGCAAACTGCTTCCATAGAGATACGGCCTTGGCAACCCGAGGAGGGGTCGCTATGGGTCAGCCCACCCCACAGCACTGAGTTTGTTTTTTTCTGAGTTTGGCGCTGCCAGGCCCGCAATGGGTTGGGTTTGGGGTTTCAGGCCTCAGTTGGGAAGGATAACATACCGGCCCCATAGGGTTGTTGGAAGGTTAACCAAGATACTGCAGACCTCGTTGAAGATTGTGTCGGGCGCGGAGTACGCGACCAGTGATAAAGTCAGGTAGCAGAACCGCGTCCGCGTGGGCGCACGGACGCATGCTCGCAGACGCTGGCGGCCAAGCCCGCGGAGACCCGACTCCGCCTGCCGAGAGGCCGCTGTTCCCAGCAACGCCCCTAGAGGGCGCGTCCTCCCTGCGCGCGGCCGGGCTCCACGCTCCTGCGCACCTCCTCCTCGCGGCCGCCAGGGGGCAGCACGCCTCAAGGCCG
>NW_006921715.1:7997425-8000347 GCF_000298275.1 Orycteropus afer afer | reverse complement strand
GGCGGGAGCGGCGGCCTGGCCCCGCCCCGGCTGCGTGCTCGTGGACGCGGGTCCTCCTCGCTTGTCCTGACGCCGGCGCCGAGACCCGGCGGCCACCTGCAGGCCTTGTGCTGAAAGCCGGGTGTGAGAAAGAGAAGCGGCCGGTGGCTCTGCGCCTCGGTGACAGGACACGGCGATACTTTCCCCGACAGTGATACTGGCCCGGCGGCCGCGCTTGGCAGGAGGCCGGAGGAGCTGCGGGGTGGTGCGTGGGCACCAGGGCTGGCATCCTCCGCACACCGCCGGGGGCCCTCGGAGCCCGCCCCTGGACCTTGGGACGGGTGCAGACCTGCAGACCAGTGCCCCTGACGCTACACAAGGTGGTGCCTCCTGGAGCGAGCCGGCGCACATCAGCCCCACAGTGCCCTGTAAACAGGCTCCCGCCTGCAGCCCGTGTGCGCCCCGTGCAGCCTGCCTGCAGACTTCAGGCCCGAGCCCTCCAGGGACCGTCTGTCCCAGGGTGCAGATCTGCCCCTTGCTGGTGCTGAGAGGCCTCGTCCACGGGCTGCGATGGCGCCTGCCAAGCTCCGCTCTGAAGGTAATTAGTACTTTGCACTGGTTAATTAACAAGTAACAGAAGTCGTCGGTGGGAGACGCTGAGACGCCCTCTGTGAGGCCCGGTCTCCCCGTAGCGTGCTCCTGTTGGCGTCAGTAGGGACGCGTGCACTGCTGCTTCAGCTCAGGGTGCTGCCCGCAACCCTGCATCCTGTGGGCGAGCCCCGTTCGTTGAGCACGTCCTTACTTTGTCGTACAGTGAGATGTTGACTTCACCTGCCTCAGCCGTTTCTCCAGGGAGTCCTGCTTCCTTGTGGGGGACAGTGGCACTGAGAACCCAGAGCTGGGCCCCAGACGTGCCACTCGCTAGCAGGGTAATGCTGTTTCCAGAGCGGGGAAGTGCACGCATGTGCGTGCTTCCCATACACCCCTGCACGAGGCAGGGGTGGGTCAGGGGCAGAGCGCTTGCTGTCTCCACGTCGGCGATCTGACTTCAGTTCCCGCCAAGGCACCTCCTGCCGAGCCACCACCCGTCTGTATGGAGGCTTCCGTGTCTCCGTGGGGCTGTGCAGGTTTCCGCGGAGCGTCCAGACTTAGACGGACTGGGAAGAAAAGCCTGCTGGTCCACTTCGGAAATGAGCCGTGAGAGCCCTTGGACCACCAAGGTCTGCCGCAGTAGATGGCGGGCGGCGCAGGGCCAGCCAGCTTTGTGCCTTTGTATGCGTTGGCTGTAGGTCCGGCTGTCCAGATGGCAGCTGGCAGCGTTCACACACACGCAGCGGAATGTATTTCTAGCTCTAAGACAGTGACTTCGAAGTGACGCCTCTGGTTCCAGCCTGACACCACTAGCTATCCCAATGGCCCCTCTTCTCATCTGCAGCTCCCTCTTCCGACAGCCATAGCGGGAAGCCAGCACCCTGGTCTCCCCGGGTTTGCTATTGGCTCAGCCTCCTCGCTCCTCCGGTCTCAACCCCAGCCCTGCATCCCTTGCTGGGTGGGCTGTGAAGCCGGAGGAGAAGGGAGAGGAAACAGGATACTTGGTGGAGGGGCCGAGATACTCCCTTCTTGCAAGCCGGCCAGCGAGCCTGCACTGTTTCATGGATCCTGGCGGAAGACAGGTGCCTGATCAGAGACGGACAGCTTCTGGCCTCTTTCTCACTGTCCTCTTAGGAGGGAGGTCACTATGTGCAGCTCACACTTAAGGCACGGGCGGTTATGTCCCCGTCTGGGAGGACGGACTGTTTTCAGAAGTTACTTGGAGTTCTGCATGGGAGAATTGACTGCCCCCCCCCCATTAATTCATGCAGTCCCTGTATTATTTCAGCATAGGCTCGCATCATGTCAGTGTAGACAGGGATGTTTCCTGTATCCTCGGGCAGTGATCCAATACCACTTTATTGTGTTGCTCTGCGTGTTCCAGCATTGGCCATTGCAGGGTCTTCTAGTTAGCTCCTGTGTCCCTTGACACACCCACACCTCTCTTGCTTAGTGAACGTGTCTTTACTTGCTGGCCCTACTAGACAGTGCAGGCTTCTCTTGCATATCTCCTGCCCCAGTTCTAGAACGAAGCATTCCTGCAGGGAACCTTGTTCTGTGATTGGACAGTGCTGTGATTGGACAGTGCGTGATTGGACAGTGCTGTTGGAAGCCAAGATGGGGGTGCTTTGGGTCATGCTTTATCAGCTTGATGTCTTGACTTCCTGGGGGATAAGTCTCGGCAATATTCTGCATATTGTCACCAGGAAAAGTAGCGCTGTCCCGGACTCCACTGGGAGGGGACAACTAGGTGCTCTGCTCTTGGAACTGCCCCGGACTCTACCCTGTGCGTCTCTTCCCTGGGCTGATTTTAATCTGGAGCCTTTCCTTGTAATAAACCGTAACTGAGTGTGACGGCTTTCAGTGTATGGAACCCTAGTAACTTACCGACTCTGAGGGTGCTTACTGGTGTCAGAGGAAGGGTGTTTGCACAGTCAGTGCCCTAACTTTCTGCTTGTATGTTGGATCTGCTGAGCATTTTGTCATGAGTGGGTGTTGGATTTAACCAGGTGTCTTTTGTGTACCTATTGAAATTTTCCTATTTTTTCCCCTCATTCTGTTACTGTGGTGAATATGCCGGTTGATCTGGGGAAGTTAGCTCCACCTTGCTTTCCTGGGGTATATGCTGGTTGATCTGGGGAAGTTAGCTGCACCTTGCTTTCCCGGGGTATATGCTGGTTTATCTGGAGAAGTTAGCGTACCTTGCTTTCCCGGGGTATATGCTGGTTGATCTGGGGGAGTTAGCTGCACCTTGCTTTCCTGGGGTATATGCTGGTTGATCTGGGGGAGTTAGCTGCACCTTGCTGTCCTGGGGTATATGCTGGTTGATCTGGGGGAGTTAGCTGCACCTTG
>NW_006921715.1:7972308-7997325 GCF_000298275.1 Orycteropus afer afer | reverse complement strand
GCTGGTTGATCTGGGGGAGTTAGCTGCACCTTGCTGTCCTGGGGTATATGCTGGTTGATCTGGGGGAGTTAGCTGCACCTTGCTGTCCTGGGGTAAACCCAACTGAGTTGTGATCTGCTACCTTGTTCACCTGTTGTGGGACTTGACTCACTAACACTTCATTTTGAATTTTGAAGCTTATGTGCGTGGAACCTTCCTTACGTCCTTTTCCCGATCTAGTGTCAGAGGTATGTTGACGTTGTGAGGTATGTTGCAGAGAACTCTTTCTCTCGGAAAGACTGTGTGAGCTGGCTGGCAATTATTTCCCACATTTGAGTCTTTGTTTTAAAATAGATTTTTATTCTCCTTGTCATCAGTTATGAATCCACTGATAAGTTATTTAAATATCTGGTAACAGTGATACCTGGCTCACCCATGGGTTTATTTTGTTAGTCTTTCACAACTTTTTTCTGACATTTTTTCAGTCATTTGTGTTTTTTCTGACATTTGTGTCCTGGCATGCCTGTTAATTTTTTCATTGAATGTTGGACGTTCCGGATGGAAAGGAGCCATGGTTCTGGCAGACCTTTACTCAGATGGCACTTGTGGTCTGTGGGAGGGAGGGTGGGAGGCAGCACCCTGTGGCTTTAATTGCCATATCCTGCGTTTGTATTGGCTCTGTTCTGAACTGTGTTGCTGCTTTTCCCATTTTCTACTGGTTCCTTGATCTGCTTCTCAATTTCAGGTGTCTGTGCAGAAAGGCAGTTAACTCTGTGTGGGAGCTGACTGGGAAACGTTTATTTCCCATGAGTCTCTCACCTTCTTTTCTGACATGCATACCTTTTAAATTCCCGTGTGGACACATCTATCAGGTTTCCACCGTGTTACCAGTAGTGCAGTCGCCTCCTGACTAGACTTCTCACTCTGCCCTTTCACCTCCTTCCCCGACGCCTGTTCTCACCGGGAGTGGGTGAGTCGTGCATAATAGGTTCCAGGCCCCTAGTGCTCTTCCTGAAGCAGCCCCTCCACTGCCTCCAGAGCACAGGGTCTTTCTGACACTCAGCACTGTGTCCCCTCAGGGCCTTTGCACAGCAGGTCCCGGGTCCTGGGATTCTCGCCCCTCTTCCTCCGGGTGTTTTCTCAGACACCCGTCATCCTGGAAGTCTGTGTGCACATCGTCCCCTACACTCAGCTTTTGCTGACAGCATAGACAGTGTGATGGCGCGCACCATGCCGTCCCCTCAGACATCTGGCCCCCAAACTGGAGCGCGTTCCCTCCTGCAGCACCTGCTGGTACTTGGTGCACAGGTACATCCCTTGTCTGTTGGGTGAGCCCCCCGGTGGTGGCTTTGGTTGTGTGTCAACGTGGCTGGATCCGGCTGAGTAGCTGGGCAGCTGGGTGCAGTGTCCACACGAAGAGACCGGTAACCAACTCCATGGTGGCATCCGCCGTGAGCCTTAGGGATGTGCTCTGCTTCCTGTTTATAAGGAGAATCCTTGGGGAACGGTCTCTGGCTTATGGCTCCTAGAACGCTGATGTAGCCGTGTCGATGTTCAGCAGCCTGCCAGGCTCTGCTGACCTTGGGACTTTCAACAGACTTGAATGAATGGCCTGCCGTGTGATTTGGTGACATCGGGACTGTGCCTTTTACTTGTCAACCTTGGGCTTGGCAGCCTCAGCAGCCAGCAGCTGCCTGAGTGAACAAACGCCTCTAGCTCCAGTGGGCTGGGAACAGATGTAGACCCCAAGGTTGAGGGGCTTTCACCCAGCCCCTAAAGCCTGGCACTTTGAACTTGGACTCGAAGCCTCCAAACTGTGAGAGAATAAACTCGTTTGTTCAAGCATCCCGTTTGTGGTATATATGTTTGGGAACCAGAATAGTCCCTCAAACCAAACCCACAGCTGGTGAGTCGATTCTGACTCACAGCGACTTCCTTTGGGTTTCTAAGGCAGTAAATGTACGTAAGACTGCCTCATCTTCCTTCCACAGAGCGGCCGGTGGGTTTGAACCGCTGACCTTCTGGTCAGCAAATGCCTTAGACAGTGTGCCACCAGAGCTCTTTGTTGGGTGAGCAGCAGCCTCCAAATACGTGATCTGAATTAATGAGCGGTTTATGGTTTGTAATCTATTTAAGTTCTCTCCAGAAGGCTGGCGGTTCCAACCCTCCCCTCCAGCCACTCCTCGGAAGGGAGACTGGGCGATCTACTTCCGGAGAGACACCGCCTGGGAACCCCAGCAGGGGTCGCTGTGAGCCGGGTCGACCTCAAGACAGTGACTTTTCCACGAATCTGCTTGTGAACTTCCCAGGGCTTCCCTATTAGGCCTCATTTCTTGCAGGTAAATCTGGGGCGCCCCTAGACAGCAGGGATGGAAGGCATGGCCGCCGCGCGCCGCCTCCCGGGCTCGTGCCCTTCCCCCAGGGAGCCCCTCGCCGGCCGCCCTTCCTTCCGCCTCTTCTGCCTTCTCCAGCCTCTCAGCCACTTCCGCCCCTCCGGGCTGGTCCCGGCCGCCCGCGCTCGCCGCCCAGGGCACACAGGGGCTCCAGGCGCGAGGAGAGACGCGCGCCGCGCGAAACCAACGGTCACCTCGCTCCGCCCCAATGTGGCGTGGAGCCAGAGGCCTTTCCCCGCCCGGGGTTTGAACCGAGGGCCACGCCCCTTCCGGAGTTTGAACCGGGCCCGCCCCCTCTCTTGGCCAATCAGCGGGCGCGGGCCGTGACCGGCGCCAATGACCCTTTGTGGGCGCCGAATGGAAGCCCGGCCCCGCCGCGCGGGGCCCGGCGGCCCCTCCCTGGCGGCGGGCTGACCTCGCGGCGGAACGAGTAGACACGGGCCTGAGTGCAGGTGAGCGGCCGGGCTGGGGTAGGGCTGGGCGGGGGCTCCAGATGGCTCCGCGGCGGCCTTTGTGTAGGGCGGCGGCCGGGCGGGCGCCCGCGAGGGCCCGACGCCGCCCGCCCCGGAGGCCTCCCCGCAGGGCCTCGAGGGCCTGAGCTTCAGCGCCCCCTGCAGCCCCGCGGCGCCGGGCGGGCCCGTCCCCCTTCTTGGTGGGGCTCCGGGAGACCCCCAGCCCTCGGCGCCGCGTGGCGGCCCTCGGAGCGTATGCGGGCGGAGGCGCGGGAGAGCGGCCCGAATGGCACGGCCCGGATGCCCGCGGTCGCAGCGTTGGCGCCGCCCCTGAGTCATCAGCCTTCTGGGAATTACTTCGGTTTGAGCCACAGTCCCAACTTGACCTGTTTTTTAGCTTTTTAAATCAAAAAGTGAAGCTCTTTAGTCCGATTGGTGGTTTACCAAACCTAAATGGTTCCTTTGGCAGTTTGTGGAAAGACCGACCCCAGAGCAGCCCGACGCTGGCTTCTCCATCTTGGATTTGGGGAAGTTACTTAACTGCACGCTACTTCCGGTAGGACCCTCAGCCCCAAGTCCAAGACCAGAACCCCTGTCCACTGGGTCTGCGGCCTCTTGTCTCAGACGAGAAAGTGCCTAGCTGCCTCTCCGAGTCATCCATCCATCCTCTTATGTTATCTGCCTACCTGTCCCTCTGTCCATCATATGTCTGACCCTCTGCCCGTCCATTCACCCATCCAACCATCACCTACCCATCCATCCATCACCCACCCACCCATCCATCCATCCATCACCCACCCACTCATCCATCCATCCACCCATCACCCACCCATCACCCATCCACCCGCCCATCACCCACCCACCCATCTATCCATCTACCCATCCATCCATCCATCCCTCACCCACCCACGCATCTATCCACCCACCCATCCATCCCTCACCCACCCACCCATCTATCCATCCACCCACCCATCCATCACCCACCCACCCATCCACCCACCCACCCAGGCATCTTAGCTGGATGCTGCTCTGTAGGTTTCCTTCCTATCCGTGTTCCTTGCACTGTAAACTAAAGAAAAAACAAACCCACTGCCATTGAGTCCGATCCGACTCCTAGTGACCCCTCCTTGGGTTTCCAAGGCCATATCACTATGGAAGTAGATTGCCCAGCCTTCTTTCTGAGGGGTGGCTGGTGGCTAAGGGGTGTGTAAAAACAACAAGGACAAGAAAAAAAACAAAACTGTTGCTAGTGATGGAGTGCTTGAGTGTAATTTTAGGGGCTTTTATTAAAACTGGTTTTTGCTCTTAAAGCAACTTTCCAAAATGACATAGCCTGGGGCACCTTCCTCTGGAACCCTGGTGGGCAGGCTGTTGGCCTGATCAGTGTCTGGTTAGAAATACGTTTACAACGATTTCCCTTTTCCTCACTGCAGTTGACTTAGCTTGCCTTGACGCTTATATGGAGAGCCTCAGGAAGCAAGTTCCACCAGCCTTAACACTGTTGTTGAGACAATTCCAACTCTTGGAGACCCTGTAGAACAGAGTAGAACTGCCCCCAGGGTTTCCTAGGCTTGTCTTTCTCCCTCAGAACAGCTGGTAGGTTCGGACTGCTGACCTTGGGGTTTGCAGCTCAGTGGTCTAACCACCGTACCAGCAGAGCTCCTGCCACCAGCCTTGGTTGGTTTAAAAGTGAGTGTGCTGCCTGCTTTGCCCAGTCAAATGGAGGCTGACGTACCAGGGAGGGAGATGTGGGAAGAGGGGGATTCCTAGGGAGGAGCGGGCAACCCCCCAAGTTTCCATGACTCCCCTGGGCCGTCCTAAGGCCCTTGCAGTGGGTATGGAAAACACAACCAGCTTCAGTCTTGACTTTTGAAAGCTTCTTGTGTCCAAGATAGCTGGCCTGGAAAAGCCAGATGACAAGTGTGCCTGGCCACCTTTCCTCTCCTGATGGCCTTTGTGTTGGATGCATGGGACAGAAGGCCTGAGTTAATGCCCTTTAGAATGAGCCCTAGGAAAGGAGGCCTGATCCAAGAGGACAGGTCCCCTACACTCACGTCAGCTGCTCTTCCTGTCACGTTTCCGCTTGTTGCATCATGAAAACAGATCGGAGTTAAGCCTAAGGCATCTGACAGCTAACCAGAAGGCTGGCGGTTCAAACTGACCAGCCACTCCTCGGAAGGAAGGTTGGGCAATCTACTTCTGTAGTGGTACGGCCTTGGAAACCCAAGGAGCGGTCTCTGTGAGTCAGATCCGACTCCACGGCAGTGAGTGAGTTAGGAAGAGTAATGCGTTTTTTTTCCCGGAGTTGGGGGTAGGAATTTCCGCAGCTTCCTCTCGGACACGTTACAGGGCCAGGCTGTGCCTTGCTCTGTCGTCTGTGGGCCTTTCTGCATCGGGACCAAGTCAGCAGCACCCAACAACAGCACCAGAGTTGCTGTTACTTGGGAGTAACAGCAACAGCAATTTCAGAGCCAAGAGTAGGGTTGGGAGCTTCCGGGTGCGGCCCTGCTCGGCGGCTGCGAGGGTTGTCCCACTCGCCCCCTTTCTTGGCTTGTCTCAGAATCTGCCCACCCTGGGGACTGCTGGGTGCCTCTCCCGACCCGCAGCTGCCCTCGCACCCCACTTGGCCCTCTGTCTGTCCCAGTCACTCCCCCTCCTCCATGCCCACTGTGGTGTTAAACCAGTGAGTGTTTTTACAGTTGTGCTGGAAAGAGGCCATCTCAGATGTCTCCGGGCACAGCTCAGGGGCACTGGTGACGGCCTTGGGGGGGTGTACCCCTCCTCTCCTCCTGGTCACCCCACCGCCCTGAGCAGGGCCCCCGTCCCCTCCCTTCCTCCCCTGTAACCACCAACCATCGTGGTTTCTGTGGGTTTGCTCCTGAGCTTCTCCCTCTGGCAGCTGATTGACTGGACTCAGCAGGACGGTGCCGGGGTCCGTCACGTGGTGGGGGCAGCAGGACTTGGTTTCTCTTTCCGGCTGAGTGGGATCCATTGTGTGTGCGGCCCACGTTGCATGTGTGTCTGGGGGTGGACGTCTCCGTGGCTTCCACCTTTTGGCTGTTGTGACAGGTGCCACCACCGTGTTGTGCACAGTGTCTGTGTTCCTGCCTTTGCTCTGGGTGCATAAACCAGTGGTTTTTAAACTAGTCATTAGACAACAAACACTGTAAAAGTGGAATTTGTGGCCAAGACCTGCGTACTTCTCTAAGACCACTGGAATGTCACGTGTTTCGTGTGTCTTGGTGGTAAATGCTGGCCTACGTTTGAAGAGGTTGCAGGCTGGCGTGCGAGGCGCCCTGCCTGGAGGCTTGGCCTTGAGTGAGGCCGGTGTGTGTTCTGAGGGAAGTCGCTGAGGTACCTTCCTCTTTGAAAATCACGCGGAGTCCCAGGAGCTTGTCAGAAACGCGTGGGGTCCTGCACCGAAATGGGGGCACCGCCTGTCCCGGGAGTATGTGTTCCCTGCCAGCCCAGCACAGGCAGCTTGGCCCTGCCCACTTCCCTGGGCCGGTGTGACGCCCGGCGAGTGCTGTGGCTCTGCCCTCACCTGCGTGGCCTCGGGACGGAGTCCCGGGGTGCCTCGGCCATTCCCCCTTGGGCTCAGCCCTGGTCCGAGGTGTGGCCGGACCGCCATCTGGGCGCTTCCGGTGGGAGCGTTAGGCATCCAGGTGCCATCCAGGGACAGGCCCGGCAGCAGGACGCTCCTCCCCTGCAGACCGCGTGGCGCCCCAGCACCAAAGCAGCCCTTGGAAAACCACATCCCGGGCAGTCTTAGCTTGTGCGTGAAATCCTAAAACGTGCATATGGAAAAGAGTTTGCTTTTATGAATAAAACTACTTAAAGTCAGAATTTCCACTCTGCTTCAGACGCGGGAGGAGGGAAGCGACATGTTACAGCTTTCCTTTCTCCTTTCTGGCCTAGAACGGGGCTCCTCCATCTCCATGGGGTGCTGGCCGCCGGGCCTCCCCGCCAGGTGGCTCAGGTGAGGAGCGCACGCCCTTGGCCTGCCTCGTCTCTCTTCATGCCCGACGCTCTCAGCTTAGCGTCAAGGAACACGCTGTAACACGCTCCACTTTTGACCTCTAAGGACAGATAGGTCACAGGTAAGTCTTCAAGTGGAGTGGCCCGACATCATAGGCGTGACCTCACATGCCAGGCACTGACCCTCCATGGAGCCTGCTGCTGGGGTCCCCCTCTGGGACCATCCAGCCAGGCAGTAGCCAGCATGTGGGAGGGAATTAGCTGAGGGGTTGGGCCGGGCACAACTGTAGGCCAGGTAAGGTGCCTAGGGCAAGGTGGCAGCACGGACCGCTGGTCGGCTGGATGGCTGGGGGAGCTGTGGGCCAGAAGGGCCAGTGTGATCGGACTTTATTAGTCCCTCTGCAGAATGAAGGGCTGTGTAACACCTCGGCCGTAACTCTGTCTGCTGGCACAATCCTGTGTTAGCCAGTTCCCAAGATGAGCAGGGCTGACCCCCAAGGCTGCTAGACAGGCGTCCGTGTGGATGGTCAGGGACAGGGTGTTACACGGCGTCCATGTGGACGGTTGGGGCCAGGCTGTCAGCTGGGCGTCTGTGTGGACAGTTGGGGTCAAGTGTTGGACCATGTTTATAATAGAGATGTGCATGCTGTCGCACGCGGTCAGTCCATGTTGACACTGGAGACGCCCACAGTTGCATACGGTCGGTCCACGTTTTTACTACAGATATGCACAGGCACACATGGTCGCCCCGTGTTTAACTGGAGACATGCACAGGTGCACACGGTCGGTCCACTTTTATACTAGAGACGCCGACAGTCGCATGTGATCGGTCCACATTGACACTACAGACGTGCAGTCACATATGGTTGGTCCACGTTTACACAGAGACGTCTGCAGTCACATGCGGTCGGTCCACGTTTAACTAGAGTTAAGCAGTCGCACACAGTCCACGTTTACACTGCGAATGTACAGTCACGCGGTCGGTCCACATTTACACTGCAGACGTACAGTCGCACATGGTCGGTCCACGTTTACACTAAAGACATCCACAGTCACACGCAGTCAGTCCACGTTTACACTGCAGATGTACACAGTCATGCGGTCGATCCACATTTACACTAGAGACACCCACAGTCACGTGGTTGGTCCACGTTTAACTAGAGCTGCACACAGTTGCACGTGGTCAGTCCACGTTTACACTAGAGATGACCACGTAGTCACCCCAGCACTCTGAGGGTCCGTTCTTTCCTCCCCTCTCCCCAATGGCTGAGGAAGACAAGGTCTTGGGGGCAGTGCCTGAAAGATGCTAAGTGGCCTCTTACTTGGTTTGCACAGGACATGATGCTCGCCAGAGGACTGAAGAGGAAGTGTTGGGACAGTGAGGAGGAGCTGGCCGTCCGCTCCTACGCCCTGCAGCGGCAGTCGCTGCTCGACATGTCCCTGGTGAAGCTGCAGCTCTGCCACATGCTGGTGGAGCCGAACCTGTGTCGGTCGGTCCTCATCGCCAACACCGTGCGGCAGATTCAGGGCGAGATGACCCAGGATGGGGCCGGGCGCCTGGCGGTCCCCCAGGACACAGGGCCAGCACCGCTCAACTGCCTCGTCACCACAGACATCCTGTGCCACTCAGCACAGGACCAAGGGCCCAGGCCTGACGGCGGCTGCTTTTCCAAAGGCTCCACGGATGCCCTGGCCCGTTCCCTGAGCTCTGACCCTCCCTCAATCACAGCAGCACAGGTGCCAGGGCACCCTCCCGACAGCTTCTGGGACCTGGACAGCTCACGAGAAAGCAGAGGAAGCCTCCAGAGGTCACTGGATCAGATCTTTGAGACACTGGAAAGTAAGAGTCCTGGGTGTGTGGAGGAGTTCTTGTCGGACGTCGACAGCCCCCACTGTGACCTCGACACAGTGCTGACGGACATGGTGGGCAGTGCCAGGGCCGGGCCCTGTGACACGCTCGAAAGCTTGGTGCCCCTGGCTGCCCCACCACCCAGCCCCAGCTGCAAGGCTGACCTGGGCGAACTTGACCACATTGTGGAGATCCTGGTGGAGACCTGAGGCAGGCCTGACCGAGTGAGGAACTCCCATTCAAATCACCCGGCAGATGTGTTTGCACCCAGAGCACTCGGCTCTGGGGAGCTTTCTGGTCCCTGCAGCCACTTGGTTAGCCCTTTTTGTCTGTCTGTTGATTGTGACAACCTCAAAACAGCTCGTCAGTGACAGGTTCCAGTGTCCACTCCGGCCTTGTCCCTCTCTTGCAGGGCAGAGGCTGGGCACAGTGGGCACCAGGCATTGTCCTCAAACCTTCATTTCTGGGCCAGCTGTGAGACCCCTGCCCCCGGACCTGGCCCCTTCTACATCCTAGCAACAGTCCTGCCAAGGACACATGCCTCGGACCTCCCCCAACCTCAGTTTATG
Organism: Orycteropus afer afer; assembly: GCF_000298275.1. Classification (NCBI taxonomy): domain Eukaryota; kingdom Metazoa; phylum Chordata; class Mammalia; order Tubulidentata; family Orycteropodidae; genus Orycteropus; species Orycteropus afer. The sequence goes on along the minus strand of NW_006921715.1, from coordinate 7,988,105 downwards.
TAGGTGGATTTTTTTAATTAAGTTCCATTTATTTGGGGCAATATTTTGACCTGCGATATATTTTTAAACTTTTTATACGCATTATCTCTTCAGAGTTTTCAGCTATTTTCTTAAAAGCTTATTTTTCTACCTACACCCGTGCTGCTGCGTTAGAGACACTTAGCCTCCACGGTTGCAGTTGGTGCTCTTCGTTTTTCTAGGGTTTAGAGGAGAGGTTTCTCGAGCACCGTGCCTCTGCACAGCCACCTGCGTGAACGTGCCGTGGCCTTTGTGCATCTCAGCGGGAGCCCGTCGTGGGCTGCCTACACAGCGCTGCACTGCAGTCCTGCACATCCTCGGGAGGTGGGTTCCGACTCTGTGAAATCCCCCCAAGCTTCAGGCGGTCTTGGTTATGCCTCTTTATGAGTAAAGGCCTGTGATGGCAGGCTGTCCTCACAGGCCAAGGTCAAACATTTGTTTACTTGGGAATCCTGGGCACTGGCACACTCCCCATCTCACTCCTGGAGGGCCTTGTCCTGCTCCACGTGGGGGCCGTACACGCCACGAGGGTCCTCAGCCACCAGACCCAAGGACTTGTGCTCCATGAGGTGGCCGGGGTGGCCCTGTACCAGACCCTGCTGTGGAAGGTGGGTGTGCCAGGCCCACATGCAGTAGAAATGCCAGGTTTACTGTATCAAACTGGTGCTATGACAAACGTTGGGTTAACATTAAATCCCACATTAAAGAGACTTGGCTGTGTGTGGGTGGGGGGGTTGGGGATGCATGTGTGCAGGATTACGTGTGTGTGTGTGTAGATACACGTGGGTGGGGATAGCTGTGTGTGCATTGTGTCTGTGTAGGGATACGTGTATGGGGATAGCTGTGTGCGGACATACATGTGTGCAGTATGTGTGTGCGCATGTGTAGGGACGTGTGGGGATAGCTGTGTGTATGCGCAGAGATACATGTGTGTACTATGTGTGCATGTGTGGGGATAGCTGCATGCTCAGATACATGTGTGCAGTATGTGTACGTGTGTAGGGATATGTGGGGATAGCTGTATGTGTGGAGATAACGTGTGCAGTATGTATGTGTGCATGTGTAGGGATACCTGTGGGGATAGCTGTGTGTACGGAAATGCATGTGTGTAGGAACACGTGTGTGGAGATAGCTGTGTGCAGAGATAACTGCAGGGATACATGTGTGTGTGGATGTTGGGGATGTGTGTGTGTATGGATATGGTGGGGGGTGGTGCCTGCCATCTGAAGGAAACTGGGGAGGACGCAGGCATATGCCACTAGGCGGGTGTGCCTTCTCAGTCCCCTCTGCCTGTTCACAAGGATGGTGGCATTTCACCGTGCTGTATGCCCTGCTCACCCCTTTGCCAAACAAGGTTTGTTTTGTGCGTGTGGCTGTCCCGTCAACGTCAGCGACGTCCAGTCCAGGTTAAGTAAAAGCACCCCAATGAAAACCTGTGTTCATTGTCTACTGTGGCATAATCCATGAGGGAAATCTTTGTCATTCAGCCGTGCTATGTAACAGGCACTTTGTAGAGACAAGGAAGAATCTTGGGATGTCCCCAACACACGCCTCCAGAGCTGAGCCCTTGTACCTTGTTCAGTGCTCGTCGTGGAGTGGGAACATGCTACATGTCAACAAGGCCAGGTCCCACGAGAGCCGGCGGTGGGCCGGGTGGCCTGGTTGCAGTGGGAGGCTGCAAGGGGGGGGCAGGCGGAACTCCCTGGACTCCAGCCTTTTGGTGAGCAGCCAAGGGGTCCCCTTCTGTCCCCAGGGTGTGCACACTGGGAGGTCCTGTTCTTATCAGTCGGCTCCTTCATCCTCGTGAAGGCCCCGGTTACTCGGTCATGGGAGTGACTCTGTTGACGGTCATGCATTCACCCCAGCTTCTCATGCTACCAGGGCTGAGGGCACACATGTCCACGTCTGCTCATCACGTATCACATCTTTACACTGAACATCCGTGAACAGCAGAGGCTCGGCCTTGTCTTTCCCCAGATTTAATCCATACATAAACGCAAAAATAAACGTGTATATATACATATATACACATACATGTGTGTAGAGATATGTTTTACTTCTTACTGATGAGTAATTACGGGACCCAGGAAAGTGCAAACAGTGCAGACCCCGTGAGTGTCATGCCTTGCCCTCAGTAGTGACGCCATCGCAGATGCCCGGCTGTGGTCCGGAGTGCGCGCACGCAGCTCTGCTCCATCGCCACACGACGGTCCGTGCCATGCCCACCCTCGCCCGGGGCACCATGTCCGTCTCAGCTCTCCCCCCAAGGCTGTGGGCCCTTTCCCACTGTGGATGAGGTGCCCGTTCCCTGCCAGCCCCAGAGGGAACACTGCTTTTCCCTGGCCGTGGCGTCCCTTCCTCTGGAGCGATGTCCAGTGATGGGATTCTTGCTGAGTGTGTGGGTGACCCTGGAGAGACCAAGCACCTCTCGTCCAGGCTGTGGGAAGCGAGAGGCTCGGCCTCAGCAGCATGTGGGGTGCTGCTCCTGGTCGGGGTTCTGACAGACGCACAGGCGGAGGTCTCTCACCTCCCTGCTTGTTCTTGTTCATTGAGGATTTTGTCCCTGAGTTTGAATCTGTGGGTGGGAGGAAGCAGAAGGCGGGGGCTGTGGCGAGGGAGGTTTTAAGAGTTGAGCTTTAAACCACAGGGCAGGAAGCCCCAAGGAAGTGGCATTGTTAGAGAATCACTTTCTGAGCTCGCCCTTTTCTGGATGAACATGAAAAATGGACGAGGATTTCCCAAACTTGATGCCCCCTGTCAACAACCCTGTGCAGGACGGTGACTCAGCAGAGCGGGGTGGGCCCCTCCTCCATCACTGTTCCTTCAGCTCTGGACCAGTTACCCCGAGGGCCTGGCTAAGGGATGACTGCAGGGTGGCAGCAGAGTGTCAGATTCTGGGCATCTGTCTTGGCAGAGTGGGGACACAGGTCAGCTGAGGTCGTTTTATTCAGGAAAATTTGACAGGAGCTAGTGCCCACTGCCCGTGGGCACCAAGTCAAGGGCGCCAGGAGAGAACAGCTCTTGGGCAGAAGCCCAGGGCATGTGGGCCACTCGAGGCCCCCGAAGACCTCAGACACGCGCCCCGGGGTGCGGACCAGCCGGGACAGCCCCTCACCAGGTGCAGCTGCGGAGGCGTTGGCTGTGGGGGGAGACACCACCTGGAGACTCTCCTTCCCAAATCCAAGTGTTCGCCCTGTGACCCCAGGCCGGGTGCTAAGTGGACAAGGATGTCCTCGGGGGCTCTCAGCAGTCTGACCAGCTGTCTCCTGTGACACTGGCCACACTTCCCTCCTGACCATGGGGGCCCGTCAACAAGGGGCCATGCCCATCTGGGGCCGGAGGGTGGGCCCCTGGGGGTGGAGGCTGCGGTGACACTGCAGAGAGCCCAGGCTGCACGCAGTTTGTCACACGTGCCCTAGGCCTGGGCTCCCGACGCACAGTGGCTCCATCCCGACAGGACCCGAGCCAGACCATGGGCCTGGCACCCGTTTCCATGGAATCTCCCGGTTCCCACAAACTGGCCGTGACGGAATGAGGGTCCCTGGGGGACAGGAAGCCCTTCTGCGCTCAGCACACATCTCGCCTCAACAGCGCCATCGCAAGGCTGCGCCAAGTGAACAGTGGCTGCTTCCTGGGCACCGGGAGGTGCTGCATGTGTCCGGGGAAGGGCATCTTCTTCAGGAAGAGGCCGTATGTGATCAGGGCCCCCTGTCTGCAGCCGGGGCTCCCCGAGAACTGCGAATCAAAGAAAGGACGGTAGTCAGATGGGGTATGGCCAGATGGCAGAGCAGGAGAGAGCCTGGGAACCCGCCCAGGATGCCCCGAGTCCTGGCAGGGTCTCCAGCTTTTCCCCGCAAGTTGAAGCCCAGGCCTGCTGCAACGGCAAGCAAGGGTGGTGTCCGAGCTGCAAGCTCCCCAGGCCAGCTGTCCCCTGCTGTCCTTTCAAAGCTCACCCACCGGGCATCCCTGCCCCTTACCACTGGTGTGTCCACTAAAGTGCTGCTGCTGCTGGCCCCGCCTCCTCACAGGTGGCTGTGGTGAGTGGACACTGCCGGCCCCGCCCCCTCGTGTGTGACTATGGTGAGTGGACTCTTCCGGCCCCGCCCCCTCGTGTGTGACCATGGCGAGTGGATGCTGCTGGCCCCACCCCATGCCCCAGCTGCAAACCGAGCTGCTGTGACATCTTTAATCTTCTTGCTGCTTGAAGATGACCCTGCACTGTGTCCCCTTCCTCTGGGTGGTGTCCACATAGCCCTAGGCGACCCTGGAAGCCCGTCCCCAGCATCCCAGCAGCCCCAGCTGCAGCCCCACCATGCTCACTGGCAACACCCACTACAGCACTCAGAGCCAGCACCCCTGCTCTCCTGCGCCTGTGGGGCTCACCTGAGCGGGTGCCAGGTGGGCCGCCACCATCCCGCGGCCCGCACCCCAGCTCAGGTCCTCGTCACCTCTCGTGGCCCACCGGGCTGCAGCCACGTGCCCATCCCCCACTCACTCCCTGCACGACGGCCCTGAGTTGGCGCCGGCTCCTGGGCAGACACCATCTCCTGAGCATGTGCACCAGCTGGACTCCAGGGCCTTGGGTGTGGGGGGCCCAGGAGGCTGCCCACCCGGGCCTCCGGGGCCCCCAGCATGTGGGTGAGGCTGAGTCAGGCCTGCACTGTCTGTCAGCTGCGTCCCAGCCCTCACTGGGCAGCCCAACTCCCTGGGCCTCCCTACCTGGGTCTGGATCAGGCCACTGCGGGAATCCCAAGGGGGGCTGCTGCCATCCACTGGCTCCTCCTGCTCCATGAGGGGGGGGCCTTCCAGCCCGGGCCCCGAACCCCCTGTGAGGCTCTAGGAAGGAAACACTGTCAAGTGCCAGTCGTCTGACTTGGAGGCCAGGCTTAGCTTCACAGGCTGAAGGTGGATCCCGGGATCATCTGCCCTCTTCCCCCTGAGCCCTGACACCAGAAGCAGTCACAGTACACACCCCCAACTCCTCTGAGGATCCAGGTGTCCATCCCATGCCCTCGGCCCTGCCCTTCCCACACCAGAGACCCCTGCTTGTGGCAACAGACAGGCCTTTGGTGCACGTCCAGGATCAGCCCTGAGCTATCTGGAGCTAATCCTCCCGGAAGCCCCTCTTTAGACGCCTGCCTCACAAAGCCCCCACTGGCTGCTTCCTGGGCTCAGGCTCACCCCCCAGGAGCCCCCTTCCCCCTCAGCCCTCACTGCTCCCAGCGGGGTAGTGTAGGTCAAGTGCGCCCCCCCAGGATGCAGGGCATAGCCTCCAAACACTATGCATGGCACACCTGCTCCCACACTGCCAGAGCGACACCACCAGCCCGCCTGCCCACCTCCTGAGTGGACACTGCATCAGAAATGAGACACTTTCAGTGGGTCCCCAAGCCCTGGGCCCCGGCGCCATAGCCTCCCTTGCCCTGCTGCTGCCTGGCCTGGCCCCCACTCTGCCAGCACCTCTGGGCCACACTTTCCTCTCCCTCACCTCTTGCTCACACGTAAGGGATCCCTCCTGGGCCCTGATGTGTTCAGGGGCCTTCTGCTTGACCTGCACTGACACCTGGGTGAGCCCCAGACACTCCTGCACCCACATCACTGACACACAGCAGCACCCCCACCTCAGCCCCCAGTGCTGCCACCTGCCCCACCAAGCTGGCTGCCTTCCTGGCCCCCACCCAGCCCTCTGCCACGCCTCCTCAGCTCCATTCTCAGGAAGGGCTGCACACTCCCCCCACTTGCAGGAGGAGACGAGGGTCACCCAGCAGCCCAGCGCCCCCCCAACACACACGCTCTCAGGAGACGAGGGTCACCCAGGAACCCAGTGCCCCCCACACACACTCTCAGGAGACGAGGGTCACCCAAGAGCCCAGCGCCCCCCCACACACACACTCTCAGGAGATGACGGTCACCCAGCAGCCCAGCGCCCCCCCCCACACACACTCTCAGGAGATGACGGTCACCCAGCAGCCCAGTGCCCCCCACACACACTCTCAGGAGACGAGGGTCACCCAGGAACCCAGCGCCCCTCACACACACTCTCAGGAGACGAGGGTCACCCAGCAGCCCAGCGCCCCCCCCCCACACTCTCAGGAGACGAGGGTCACCCAGGAACCCAGTGCCCCCCACACACACTCTCAGGAGACGAGGGTCACCCAGGAACCCAGTGCCCCCCACACACACTCTCAGGAGACGAGGGTCACCCAGGAACCCAGCGCCTCCCCCCCACACTCTCAGGAGACAAGGGTCACCCAGCAGCCCAGCGCCCCCCTCCACACTCTCAGGAGACGAGGGTCACCCAGGAACCCAGTGCCCCCCCCACACTCTCAGGAGATGACGGTCGCCCAGGAACCCAGTGCCCCCCCACACACACTCTCAGGAGACGAGGGTCACCCAGGAACCCAGCGCCCCCCCACACACACACACTCTCAGGAGATGACGGTCACCCAGGAGCCCAGCGCCCCCCCCCACACACTCTCAGGAGACGAGGGTCACCCAGGAGCCCAGCGCCCCCCACACACACACACTCTCAGGAGACGAGGGTCACCCAGGAGCCCAGCGCCCCACACACACACACACACTCTCAGGAGACGAGGGTCACCCAGGAGCCCAGCGCCCCCCCACACACACTCTCAGGAGACGAGGGTCACCCAGCAGCCCAGCGCCCCCCCACCACACTCTCAGGAGACGAGGGTCACCCAGCAGCCCAGCGCCCCCCACACACACACACTCTCAGGAGACGAGGGTCACCCAGGAGCCCAGTCGCCACGGGAAGTACCTGTTGAGCAGCGTCTATGCCCAGAACAAGGAGGAAGCTTTCCCGGCAGCCGGACTCGAGCCAGAAGCCTTGCCAAGCCTGTGCCTCGCGTGTGTCCTGAAGAGATCTCCAGAGCCTTCCAGACTCGAGACTGGAAACAAGAGTAGTAGTTAACACGCCCTAGGAAGCGCTCAGGACGCACCAGCAGCGCGTCCAAGGGCAGACCCAGCGGTGCCTGACGGTGCTCCCTGGGTGCAGAACCTCCTCACGTGCGTCTGTATCCAGGGCCGTCAGTGCCACGCACAGGGGCTGCGCGTGCTCCAGCTGCCTGCACCCTCCACCTGACGAGCCTCCCCGGGGCTCAGCCCCACAAGGCCCAGCTCACTGCCACAGGCCACAGGTGTGCTGGCCGTGAACCGTTCTGTGCCGGACGCCACAGCTAGGCGCTGAGGAACTCAGCGGGGATACGAGAGGGGCGTCTGCCTGGGGGAGGCCCCTCCGGTGCCAAGGAAAGGCAGGCCTACAGACCACCACTGTGGGGATGTTGGCAGAGTGCCCAGACAACTGCACTTAGACCGTGGCCCGCTGCACCCTATGCCAACCGAGATGGAGCTCAGCACCACAGCTGCCCCCACCTCGATGTGGAGACCCCCTGCAGCCCCTCCCCAGGCTGCCCTGCCAGGCAGCAGAGCTCTCTGACCAGCCCAGTCTGTTCAGAGCTGGGACAGACCCCGGACAGAGCACACAGAAAGCAGGGTGTTGGAGCCGGCCACCTCTCCCTCCCTCTGGAGCCTTCCTGCCCACGGCCACAGATGGCTGGGCCCGTGCCCCCAGATGACAGTGGCTCCCTAGCTGCCACCTCACAGGCAGCCCAGGAGCACAGGCTGACCCTAGGGGTGGGACGGTCCTGGACGGCCGCCGCTGCTGTGGGACTGTCCTCTCTGACGGTGGCCAAGGGTCACTGAGGCTGCCAACCAACCAGGCCCCCAGAGGTCCTTCCACCCAGCCCTCCCCTCAAGACACAGCAGACACACAGAGCTGACACTTGGGACCCGGGGCTGGGGGCCAGGCTGGACGAGGCTCAGTGATAAGGGGCTGGTGCCACCAGTCCCCCAGAGACACTACACACAGTGTGCTATCCACAGAGGGAAGACCACCAAGGGTCATTACCAAAATGGCTCAGGTCCAGATGCAAGGCCAGTTGTCTCCTCACTGGGGACTTCTAAGAAACAGGCTAAGACAGGAACATCTGGGGCTGCCGCCTGTACCGGTACTTCCGGAAAAGCTGCCTTAAAAATGTCCTCGTAGCTGAGAACAGGCTGAAGAAAGGAAGAGCGAGGTTACAAACTCATGCGACGTCACCTGACTGCAAAGGCACAATCCTGGCTTCAGTGGCAAGGCTAGTGACACATCCCCACATGAAAGCCACCGTGCTGTGCACGGCTGCACAGGGAACGCCATGGGCCCGGGGAACAACACACACACACACCGGTCTGGACACACGGAAAGGCAGGCAGGTCCTGGCACCGACGTTGGTGCAGTGCCCACGTGCTAGGTGGTTAAGCTAGGAGGCCTGCGGGCACCTGTGCAGGTGGAGCCAGCAGGTGAGGGAGGGCTGTCTGGGGTGGGGCAGCCCAGGCACCCACCGTGGGCAGGTGTCTGGAGAGAACGGAGTTTACGCGTTGGTTACACCGAGGGCGCTCGCCCTGTGTTTCTTGTGAACTTCGCGCTACCTGCAAACCGCTCCCTAACATCAGCCACCTGAGAGATTCCTTTTCAAAGCACCATGGCGGGGGTGCTGTTTAAGAATGGGTCTGGTCAGAGGCCCAGAACTCTGCCTCAGATACCTACGGGGCCACCCTGCCAACCAGCGGGACCTCAGCTTCTTCCGTCCTTGTTTCGCTTACCTCCTCTCCTCACGGGTTTGGGGGAACCACCGGGAAAGGGAAGAGACAGAAGCAGAAAGGAAGAACAAGACCCGCAAGAAGCCGGGACAAGCGAGACTTCTGGCCCCTGGTGGAGGCGAGGGCAGGGCGCGAGGACACCACACACCACGCTACCGCGGAACGGTGCGGGCAGATGGGGGGACCGAGGCCTGAGGCGGCCAGGGGCGTGCGCAGGGCCGTGCCCAGGAACGAAGCCCCGGCGAGCGGCACTCTAACCAACGCTTCCCTCTCGGGGGGTGCCAGGCTCTTCGCAATTACCTCGGAAGGCGTGACCAACGCAGCGTGGGTGCCGCCGCGTCCGCCCTCGTGCGGCTGGAGAGAACCACGCTCCTCCGGGTGGCACAAGGCTGCGGGGCCCGCCAGGCGTCCAAGGCACTGAGAGAAGGGCTCAGACCTGGCTGAAGATTCCCGGAAGCCTTCAAAGTCCCCCCAGGCGCTGCCGTGCGCGCCCGCGTCCGCGCGCACCGCGGCGCCCCCGCCGGGCTCCAGCAGAGGCCGCTCCCCGCGCGCGCTGGTCCCTTGCAGGCCGCCATCGCTAGCCGTGCCAGCGGCTCCCGCAGTGAGGCGACTCCGCGAGGCGGGGAAGGAACGCGCGATGCCAGGCGCCCCTGGTGGCTGCCGCGGGCCTTGCATCCTGCTACCGCCGGCGGAGACCTCCGGAAGCGCTCAGCGGCGGGAGCTGTGACGACGCTGCAGCGACCCGGGCCCCCTGCACTCTAGGCCCGCCTGCTGCACAGCGCTGGCGGGGGTTCCGGCGGCCATGCCCAGGCTCCCCGGAGGCTGAGGGCGGCGTCCTCGGCCCCACCGCCCAGCGCAGAGCACCTGCCTGGCTTCCTCCGGAGCTCGCAGGTGACACATCCCGCACTGGGCGGGTCCGGAGACCACACCGGGCGTAGCAAACGCGAGCGCCTGCAGAGACACGATCCCCGGCTGCACGGGCTTCGGGCTTCCGCCCGGCAGGGTTCGTTCTGGAGAGGGCGGCGCCCACAGGCGATCTCCCGAGAGCTGCGTGCCCCGCGAAGAGAGGGCCGCCGGGGCTCCTCCGGGATAGTCCGAGGCCCGGCTCCAAGCGGAAAGGGTTCCGGCACCCCGGGTTCGCACCTACCTTCGCCGCCCCCGCTACCGCGCGAGCAGGGCCGAGACGGCTTAGCGGACACGGAGGGCGAGCCCGGCCCCCCGGGCTGCGCGGCCCGTTGCTCGGCAACGGCGCGCCAGCGCCGCTTCCGGCACCCCCTACGTCCTCCGCCCCCGGCGCCGTGACGCCATCACGCCATCGTCGTGAGGAGGGGCCTGCGCACTCCTCGCCGTGGCTTTCCTTGCTCTCCGGGGGGCTTAGTCTAGGTATTCTGGCGTCTGACCTCGGGCCCAAGGCCTGGAGCTCTCCGCGCAGCCGCAAGCTGGCCTGCGCGCCAGACAGCGAGCGGCTCCTGGTGGCCCTGTGTCCCCCACCCGTCACCCCATCAGGGGCACGGACCCCTGAGCGGCTTCCCCTGCCGCCCCAGCAGGACGGAGCTGCGGCCCGCGTGCACCCATCTCTTCCTGGGGCACTGCCGCCTTCGCGTCCGCGTGACCAGCAAGCTTCGCGCCCTGCCTGCCATCTCGCCTTCGTTGCCACTTCCTGGGCCTCTGAGTCGACTGCCGGCCTGGCTTCTGTCTACACGGCTGCAGCAGGGCCCCAGTGGACTCGAGGCCCCAGCCCCGCACCCAGCCAGGGGCGCCCCTTCTCGCCTAGAGGCTGGGTCACCGGCTGACCCGGGTCAGGGCAGGGACAGCTGCTCCCTCCAGCCTCCTGCCTGCAGGCCGGGGAGGAGGGCCTTGATGAGGGGGCCTCGGCTTTCTGCCAGCCCCCCCCCCCCAGTGTCCTGAAGCTGACCTGCACGTGTGCACCCCACATGCCTGTCAGACTGGGAGGGGGAGACCAGGCCCTAGCCCGCCCGGTGTGCACCCTGCCACCCCCGCTCTGGCCCCACCTGGGCTCTGCCTCCTTGACTCAGCCGCTCCCCCGCGCGGTGGCAGCCAAGCTACCCAAACATTTCATTTCGAAGATGGTGCAATGAGATCACTCTCTGGACTCTGACCTGGAGCCTTCTGTCCCCCACCCCCGCTTCTTGAGACGCACACCGCTGGGTATGGCAGAGTGCGGGCAAGCTTTGCTGTCTCACTGTGACCGCTGTGCGACCCAAGTGCCCAGTCAGATGGAAGGATGATGGTGTTGGGAGGGGTCGGTGAGGCATGGTTGGTCCCCTGTCCCCTGTGGGCTGAGTGGTCCACATGTCTGAGTGACACATGATGGCTGAGGGCTGGAGGCCACAAAGGAGTCGCATTGAAGGCCCCTCTGGCCAGTTGGCTCCTCCGCCACCCACCCACCCTGGCCCACATAGCCAGGTGGGGTGAGCTGGGCACTCTATGTCCTGCTCAATGGTGAGCAGCCACCAGCCCCACCAGGCTCAGTCCCTGGCTTCAGCTTGCCCCTCGGTCACCAGGGGGCAGTGTCAGTCCTGGGGCTGTCTGCCGCCACCTGCCTGCTTGGACCCCTCATCCACTGTTGTGACCGTCCCCAAGGTCCAGGGAGCTGGGCAGCACAGGAAGAGTGTCGTCCTCACAAGTGAGGAAGCAGGCTGGGGTCCAGAGGCCTTCATGGGAAGCAGAGCTGGGGACCTGCTCTCCGGGCAGCCACCCCCTACCCCCAGGGCCTTGGCTTCCTGTGGGAGGAGTTGGGGGCATTGTGAGCCTCAGGGCGGACAGAATGGCTGCCCTGGGCTTCAGGCAGCTCTTGGCCCAGGCAAGGTGGGGCTGTTGGCTGAATAACGGCCCCCAAAGTCCTCCCATCCTAATACAAAGAATGGAATCTGTGCCTTTGTCCTTACTCAGCCAAAGGGCTCTGCCCACGTTTAAACCAAGGGGTCTGGGATGGGGGATGACCCTAGGCTTCCTGAGGGTCGCTTGCTACCTGCAGACATGAGGGGTCCTGGCTCTCCCTGAGGTGCAGCGGCCTGATTCCAGGCTGGGTCGCCAGTGGGGTCACAAGGGGCCTTGGGAGAGAAGGATACGCGAACACAGGCAGAGGTCAGAGTGGTGCAGGCATGCAGGCATCTCTGGAAGCCAAGCAAGGCACGACCAGGGCCCCCTGGAACCATGGAGGGACAGCCCTGCCGACACCAGAACTGGAGGAGAACATGTGTACTCTGGGTGCAGAGCCACAGGCTGGGCCGGGCAGGGATGGGGGAGCTGTTTGACTGACGCTTCGGCCCCTGCCGCAGGAGGCGTGTCATTGATGTGCTAGGCGGCATCCTTTTGGGAGTCGCAGGCCATTGGGGCATGGAGGTTCTGCCGGCAGCCAAGGCCCCTCCCGCAGAGCCTTTGCGCAAGCTTGAGACCCTGTGCCAGTTAGGGCCCTCAGGGCAGGCTCCCAAACTCTCCGTTTACCCCGTCACGGCAGCCCCAGGAAGGGGCCTGCAGAAGAAAGCTTGAGGACCCAAAGAGCTGTGTGCAGATCCCACCTATGGGTGACACTTAAGTGGGGCCCTGGGTGCCTAGCGGTGGCTATGAGCTGGGCCCATGTCCTGCCCCTGTGAGAGGCATCAATTCCCGAGCCTGGCTTGGTGCCCTGCCTGCCTAGCCAGGGGCTCTGGCTGGGGCCGGGAGTGATGGCAGGAGAGGAGGGCACTGCAGGCAGCCACCACCCAGGGTTCCGCAGCAGCAGTGGCGGCAGGGTGGGGCCAGGGGCAGGGCAGGGCCCTGCTGGCTACTCTGGGGTCAGGAGTGGGTAGTCAGGGGCCTTGGCAGGTGGGTGGAAGGATCCTGGTTCTAGTGAGGCCTGTCCCCGAGGATGGCTCGGTGGGAGCATCAGGGACGGTAGGGGAGTCAGACCACAGGGCCAGGCCCCCAGAAACGGCTGGAGTGAGATGAGCCCATGGGATATCAGGACCCCTGGGGTGAGCACAGAAGGAGGGGGCGGGAGCCTGGGCACATACCCCAAAAGGTCTGCAGCCTCCCCAACCTAGGGGAGAGCCCTGGAGGACAGCAGTAGCTGTGGTCCTGCTCGGACCCTCAGGGAAGCCTCAGCCGAGACCGGGGCCAGGGCACCGGCCCAGGGGCCCTGGGACCCCCTGCTGCATGGGGACTAGGCGAGGGCAGGGGCTGCCCCCTTCTTCAGCAGCCATTTGAGCACTCTCCTCATGGCCTCCAGCTGAGGTGGGGCAGCTGGCCAGTCTGTCCCCTCACAGTGTGTCCATGGGGTCAGAGGACTCCCTGAGGAGTACCAGGCTCAGCCCAGGGTGCCTGGCAGCTGTGGTGGCCACTGTGGCTAGGGTCCTGCTGAGGTGGGCTGGACGGGGGCGTCTGAAGAGGTTTGTCAGGAGTGGGGACAGGGCTGTCTCGGAAGCCCTAGCACCAGGCACTACCTGGCTGGCCCTCCTCTCTCCTCACCACGTCTACCCAGGAAGAATCTAAGACCACAGGGACAGGGGCTACCCAGAGCCTCAGAGTGACTGGAGACTTGGAGGCCAGCCCTGGACCGGGCCCCCAAGGACCCAGGCAGGAGGGTGGCTCCACAGAGGACAGAGACCACAGTGGCCACCCACAGCCCCTCACCCTGGGCATGCCGAGGACAGGCTCTGGGCAGGTCTCTGGGGAAGAGGTGGGCAGCCCACGGGACAGGCTCAGGGAGGATGAGGGGCCATTTCCTCCCACTCCCATCTCACTGACATGTGGCGGGCTTGCTGGTGGCCCTGTTATGTCACCAAAATCACCCATCATTCCATCCTCACCACCTCATGGGCTCTGCCTATTCAGCTGAAGGGGAAAAGGAGCCCCCCTGCCTACCTCCTACCAGGCTGCTGTCCCCACAAAGCCAGAACATCAGGAAACATCACACAGGGTGAGGCCCAGGAGGCCACATGACTGCCAAGGTCACACACCTAACCACCTAATAAGGGAGTGGGACACAGAGCCAGGCTGGTGCTGAATCCAGACTGCCCCACATCACCAGGTCCCCACACCAGACTCACAGACACGCACAGGTGCACAGATGTTCAGACCCAGCCCCCAGACTGGCAGACGCATGGACACATGAATACACTCAAGGGCTCAAACACACCCAGGCACACCCAGCCATGCCGGCAGCTCCCAGCCCTGCGCCCACGGTACCTGCCTCCCCTGAAGAGGAGAGAGAGGGAGAGCAGGGTCTCTGGCCCCAGAAAAAGACGCACAGTCAGGAGGCCTGTGCCCTGTGCCCCACTGAAGACCAGGGACTGTGCCATCACACCCGGCGCCAGGGGCGTGGCTACCCAGGCTCTTCCTGGCAGTGATGTGGCCCCATCCGACCTGCGGCTGGAAGCCCGCCCAGCTGCAGTCCACTACCGGGAAGTGTGTGTGAGTCACCGCCTGGCAGGCTCACCTGCGGCCCGGGCTCCACAAGCCCAAGTGTGTCAGCTTGTCAGCAGGTCTGATGGTGCCCCAGGATGGAGGTGCACCAGTGTGTGTGTACACATGTGTGCCTGTCTGAGGGGCAGTCCAAGAACACATCTGTGCACTGATGGGGTGTGACTTTGCCTGTGCCATGTGTGTGTCCCCATGTCTGTGGCCTTCCCATGGCAGCCTGGCCTCTGTTGCTCCAGAATAAAGGGTGGGTGTGCACATGCATGTCAGTGTATATGTGGGTATGTCAGTATGTGTGTGTGTCAGTGTACAGATGGGCGTGTCAGTGTGTGCATGTCGACACATGTCTGTGTATGTGTGTTTCAGCGTGGGTGTGCATGTCCGTGTGTGTGTGTCAGCATGTGTGTCAGCATGTGTCAGTGTGTATGTGTTAGTGTGTGTCGGTATGTGCATGTCAGTGTGTATGTGTTTGTGTCTGTCTTTGTCAGCATGTGTGTATGTCAGTGTGTCAGAGCATGTGTGTATGTCAGTGTGTCAGTGTGTGCATGTCTGTGTGCATGTCAGAGTGTATGTGTTGATGTGTGTGTGTCAGTATGTGCATGTCAGTGTGTCAGTGTGTGTCGCATGCACACGTCGGTGTGTGTATGTTAGTATGTGTGTTAGTGTCTGTGGCGTGTGTGCGCGTCAATGTGCCGCCATGTGCATGTCAGTGTGTGTCGGTGTGCATGTTGGTGTGTGTTGGTTTGTGCATATCAGTGTGTGTGTTCGTGCGTTTGTGTCCGCATGTGTGTATGTCAACATGTCAGCATGTGTATGTGTGTTGGTGTGTGCATATCGGTGTGTATGTCAGTGTGTGTTGGTGTATGCCTGCATGCATGCATGTCAGCATGTGCGTGTCGGTGTGTGCATGACAGTGTGTCAGTGTGTGCATTTTGCTGTGTATGTTGGTGTGTGCCGGTGTGTTAGCATGTGTGCATGCCAGTGTGTGTTAGTATGTGTGTCAGCATCTGTGTATGTCGATGTGTCACTGTGTGCATGTCAGTGTGTATGTGTTTGTGTGTGTCAGCATGTGTGCATGTCGGTGTGTATGTCGGTGTGTGCATGTCGGTGTGTATGTCTGTGTGTGTCAGTGTGTGCATGTCCCTGTGTGTCCGTGTGTATGTCAGTGTGTACTGGTCAGTGTGTCAGCGTGTTTGTGTGTGCCACTGTGTGTGTGTGTCTGTCCCAGCACCCGGGACCCCCCTCTCCCCTGCCCCCAGATCTCCTGGCGGTGTCCCACACCCCTAACAAGGAGGGTGTTCCTTCCGGCTGAGCCCTGGGTCTGGCGGGGACCTGGAGGTCGTGACTCCGGAGCCCCCTGCGCCCAGCACTCCTACCTGCACAGCCCACGCCTGGTCTGCTCCGCCCCACCTGGAATCCCCCTGGCCTCCCAGGCCCAGGAGAGCTCCATCTGTCCGCGAGCCCAGATCCAAGCAGCTGTCGCCAAGGGCCTTCCGTCCCCGCGCCCAGCTTGCCTATTAGTGTCTCATTCCCTGCTCAGGGGGGCCAGGTGGAGGGCTACGAGGGTCGCCAGGGTGGGGGGCTCAGGCTCTTCACTGGCAGGGGCGGAGGGCAAATGGCCGGACCTGGAGAAGCGGGGTTAAGGGCGTCGGCCGGGGCTGGCCTGCGGTGGTTCGGGGATGGGGGGGCCTCTGGGG
>NW_006921715.1:7909789-7971766 GCF_000298275.1 Orycteropus afer afer | reverse complement strand
CCGGCTCTGCCGGTGCCTGGCTTCTCGCTTGTCGGGGTCTCCTCTGTCCCTCCCTCTGTCCCTCTCTCCCTCGCCTCACTGCCTCCCGGGTTTCCGTCACCCCGTGCGCCCTCTCGTTTCTGCCGCTCGCTGTGCCTGTCGCTGTCTGTCTCTGGCCCCTGCCTGGAACCCTCTGGGACTTTGTCTTGTCCCAAGAGGCGGCCGTCTGCGGAGGTGCAGCTATGTCCGAGCAGGGCCGCGCGTCTGTGGGCAGAGAGACCCTACACCACCAGGCCCCCTCTGCCTGTTCTGGGGGAGCCCAGCCCAGCTGGAAGGGCAGTTGGCCTTGGTCGGGGGCTGCCAGACTGGGCTGGGTCTGGGTCCCTGGTGTGGCTGCAGTGTGGCTGGCTTGGTAGTAGCTATGGCAGGATCCTGCTTTTGGGGACTTGGTAAGGGTCAGAATATGGTCAGAGATCAGTCTACAGGGCTCCCTGATACTGGACAAGGAAGGGTGTGCCCCTAGAGTGACCCCAGGAATGGTCAACACCCCTCCATCAGAGCCTCTGGCTGTAAGGTGGGTGCCTGGGGCACTTTGTCTGTCTGTCTGTCCCAGCACTGCGGGCTAGTTCCTGGACATGAGTGTGTCTGCTTCTGGGAGGGCAGGTGGGGTGGGGAAGGGGCAAGCCCTCCAGCTGTGGGTCAGTACTGCGGCAGCCTGGCCACACCCAGGGCACCTGGCCAGCAGCTGGCGGGGGTGGGGGGCTCTGTGCTGCGTTGCTGCCGACCTGGACCTACTTCATGCAGCGTGGGGCAGGGTCGCTGCCCAGTTGTCTGGCAAGCACCAAGGCAGGGTGGGGGCTAGGGCTGCAGGGCAGGCCCTTTCCAAGGTCCCCATGTCCCTCCTGCTTGGGCCTCCACCCACCCAGATGGGAGCCCCGGAAGCCAATGGGAGAATGATGACCCTGTGTGGTTGACCCTGGCCCCTGTGTGGTGGGACCCATGGTGTCGCAGGAGAAGGTGGGGGCGCAGAGGGCCTGGGGTTCCTCTTGGGGCTGCCCAGTGACCCCACCCTGCAGGGTCCCCCTACTGCCTCCACAGACCCCTGCGCTGGCTTGCCCCCCAGCCTCTTGAGACTTCTCCTCTGGTCCAGCTTAAGGAGCAAGACCAGTGGCTTTGGTGCAGGGTGGCTTTGGTAGGAGACCTGCAGATCAGAACCCCCAGGGCAGGCCGTCCCCACCCATCTTCCCTCCTGTGTCACCTGTGCCAGGTCCCTGATGTCCCCCAGCTTCCCATCCCAGAGCCTGTCTGGGCAGAAGGCCCTCTCCTGCCAGCCAGCCTACGTAACGAGGCTGCCCCCTGGTGGTCCCTGGTCCTTCACTGGACACACCCTCCACCCCTAGCCTTCTTGTGTGGAGGCAGGTAGCCCTGTGTGAAGGGGAGTCCTCGAAGTGCAGGGTTGACACCCAGGCCTCTAATGTCTGTGTCTGCTTTCATACCCAGTCTTCCTGTCACCAGGGAACCCCAACTCCTTCCCAGGGGTGGAGCTGGCCCCTGGGTCCTGGCCCTGCCCTGCACCTGCAAACCCTGGCTTGGCCTGACCTCCCCACCCCCCAGAAGCCCTCACAGGGGCACATCTGGTGCCATCTCCTCTCTGGTGGTGTCACCAAGGGCATTTCCCAAGGCCATAGGATGTGGGGACAGCCACTGAGTCCCCTCCTCCCCATTTATGTGGGGCTGGTGCCCCCTGCAGGCAGAGTCGGGCAGGACAGGCACTTGGGGGCTGCGGAACAGGATAGGCACCACAGCTAGGGGCTGTGGGGTCTGAGGATGCCGTCTGTGGAGGTAGTGACCACAGCCAAGTGCAGCAGTGAGTTACAGCTCTGTAGTGGGGGAGGGGAGAGAAGTGCCAGCACCCCAGCTGTCACCCCCTGACCACTCCCCTGCCATTGCCCATGCTGTAGGGCACATTCTCGCTTTATAGACAGGGACTCTGAGGCCCAGAGCGGGAGGGGCAGAGCCCTGTACCCAGGTGGGCCTCTCTAGGCTCCACAGGGCCCGAGCCTGTGCAGTGGTATGCTGGCTCTGCCTGGCCCTGCCCATCAGTCAGGGGACCCTCAGGCCCTGCTCTGGGGACCAGATCATGTACCCTTCTCCAGTCTGGAAGTGCCTGTGGCCGGGACGGGCACAGTGGGGAGTCAGGAGTGGCCTGCCTGGACCTGGGCTCCCCAGAAAATGCTGGTCATTAATGAGGTGTCCTCAGAAGCCATGACCAGGCCTGTGTCCCTGCCAGCACTCTCCAGCTCTTTCCCCATGGGGAAACCGAGGCAGCCTGGCTAGGGAGCTGGCTCCCACCTGAAGCTTCAGGCTGTGCCCTGGTGCAGCCAGCTAAGGCCCTGCCCTCTCCCACACAGGGGTTGGGATAGAGGAAGTAGGGGCTGGGAGAGCCCCCCAGGAAAGCCGCAGCTAGCTAGACCTCCAGGTATAATGCCCGCAGGACTCCAGTCCCCCCAGCCTCCCCTGGGGCTCAGCTTGCCCTCCAGGACTCCCAGCCCCTCCCCAGCTGCCCCTGGGATTCAGCTTGCCCCCCAAGACTCCCAGGCTCCCCCATCCCCAGCCTCCCCTAGGGTTCAGCATGTCCCCCAGGACTCCCAGCCTTCCCAGGCTCCCCCCACCCCCAGCCTCCTCTGGGGCTCACGTCCCTGGACCCAGTGCCCTTGTTCCTCTCTCTCAGCCTTGCTGAGCCTCCTGCCCTGGGCCAGGCTGGGAGTCACCTCTTCTAGGAAGCCCCTCTAGATTACTAGTCTTGTCCTTGGCTCCCTCCAGCCTCCCACCCTCCTACATTCCACCCTCCTACACCTGCCCTTGCCAAGTGACCCTGTGTACCAGCTTCGGGCCAGGGCTGGCTCACCTGGGCCATGTAAGACCAGGTCGGTTGGGGTTCTAGCAGTCTGGGGGCCCTGCCGCCCAGGAGCCCAAAGCCAAGACCTCCCAGGCTGGTCCTCCACCTGGTGGGGCAGGGGGCAGGGGGTAGGGAGGCAGACCTTGCACTGGGACTAATGTGTGGATGCCCACCTTCCTGTCTGTCTGTCTGTCTGCATCTCCAGGGGCCTGTGATGGGGTGGATCACAGACTCAGCACGTGTGAGACTCATTGTGGAGTTTGGGGGGCTAGGGGAGATGATGGAGTCCTGAAGGTGTCCAGCCAGGCCAGGGGGCCTTCTGGGAGGAAGCCAGCCAGCAGGAGCGGCATGGGGGTCTGGAGAGGCGGCAGGCCAGGCTGTCAGGAGGGGGCAGTGTGCTGAGGGCCTTGGGCGCAGTGAGGCTGAGTGTGGGCAATGTGCTGGCCTGTTGGGTGGTGACTGAGGACGGGCAGGCGGGTGCGCTGGGGGTGGATGCGGTGAGGCCAGGCCAAGCTCCCTGACCACCCCCTGCTCTAAGGGGGGCCACCCTTTCCGCAGGAGTGCAGGCGGTGGCTGGCAGCCCGCAGGGCTTCCTCTGAGAGCCCCCTGCCTACCCCACCCCCTGCTCCTAGCTTCCCTTTAGTTTTTTTGGGGGGACAGGCCGGCAGGAGCCAAAGGCTGCCTGGTGGGATAAATATTTAATGGTCAGAAGCACTTTGTAAAATGGAGAGATGGCACTGAGCCCAGGACCGGGCGGGGCCCGGGCACTGCAGAGGATGTTTATGGCCCGCTCCAGTGACCCCAGCCTGTGGTGGAGGCCATGGGGGCCTCTCCCCCAGGGAGTCCCTCAGCACCCTGTGCCCTAGGGGTGATGGTGGCGTTTAGGGCAGGGGTCGGGCTCAGAGACTGCAAAGCAGAGGCTGATGGGCCAGGGGTCCTGGAAGGGGTCTGGAGCCAGGCGGCTGTGTCCATCTCAGAGAGGATGGCCAAAGCTTAGAGAGGCTTTGCGGAGGGGCAGCAGGAACCAGAACTCCTCGGGGGGCCTCATGGGCGTCCCTTTCCACATGAGAGTTGCACTGAGTCTCAAAGGGCCAGTCCCGAGCTGAGCCAGGCCTGCCAGACGCTGGACAGGCCATTCTGTGCTGGGGCCCCAGGGGGTGGGAGGTGATTCCATTGGACCCAGTCAAGGCCCCTTTGTTTGGGGGGGTGCCCTGCCTGCCCCACCGTGGGAGTAGGCCTGTGCTTTGTCCCCTGAGAGCTCCAGGCCTGGCCGGCCCCCCTCTGTGGTCTGGGGAGACGGTGGTGCCCAGGGCATGGCCCCACTGCACAGCCCCTGCCGGCCAGTAGCGCCAGGACTGTAGCCTCTGTGACACAGCTCCCAGGAACGTGGATCCTTGGCCTCCTCCAGCCCAGCTGATTCACTGTCAGCTGTCTCTCCAGCCACCCACCACCACCCCGTCCCATGTTCCCATGGGACTCCCAGCAGGGCCTGGGGCCAGGCTAGGTGGGCCATGACTATCTGGGGTGCGCAGACAGTTGCCTGGTTCTCAGCACCCAGGGTGCTGGATCCTGGAACCCAGAGAGGAGGCATGTGCCTATGGCCTGACAGCCTTGGGCCTCTTGGCCCTAGGCCTGCCCCACTGTCCTCGCTCCAGACATCCAGCACTTGACCTCCCACTGAGTCTGGAGCAAGGTGTCCAGCAGGTGGGGGTCCCTGGGAGTTGAGGCAGGTGGGGCCCCAGTGGCACTGGGTGCCAACCAGGAGACAGTGTGGGGCAGCACCCTGGCTCCAGTCACAGTGGTTCTAAGCCGAGTCCCTCAGCAGCCTGAGCTCTTCCCATCCCGCCCAGAGCGCCTGCCACCCTCCTGCAGCTCCCACTGACTGGCCCAGGGTCTGGTGTGTGGTCACCATAATGGTTGTGGCACTGGTGTTAGAGAGGTTGCTTATGGGTACATGCAGGGGACAGAGTCTGGGGTCCGAGCTGCGGAGCGTCGAGGCAGAGGGGGTGTGTGGGGGGCAGAGGTGAGCAGTGAGACCAGGTCAGAGGGGACCTCGGACAGGCTGGGGACACTGGCAGCAGCGGGGTTCTGGGAGGGGCATGTACCAAGGGACCTGTGATCTGCAGCTTCTGACGCTGCCCTGAGGTGGGGCTCCCAGAGGGCACTACCCGGGTCCAGGTGATGGTGACGAGCTGTGGTCCCCACGCGGACACTGTCCGGTCCAGGTGATGGTGGTGAACCATGGAACCAGCAGGTACTTTATGGGTCCTCAGGAGGGTGGGGGTGCCTGCCTGACGGGCACAGGCTCAGGAGAGAACTAGGAGAAGGTTGGCTTTACTGGCCCTGCCCAAGACTCCGCCCACTGCCCTGCCTTGTGCCCTGCACCCTCACGTTCCGAGGCCGGCCCACCCATGTCAGGTGTGAACAGAGCTGCCAGGTGAGAACTGTCTGGGTGTGGCCACCTGGGTGTGGGTGAGGGCCTCCAGGGGCCTGAACCGTCTGTGATAATAGAGTCATTTTCCACATTACGACCGTTAGATTTCAACACCAGCACTTTTTTTGGGGGGGGGGGGGGGGGTGGGTGCCAAACATGCTTTGCATGCAGTTACTGAAGGTTGGCAGTGGGAACCCCGCCAGGGGCAGCACGGAAGACAGGCCTGGCCGTCTGCTGGAAGGACGGCTGTGGCTGTGGTGTGGACTCCTGGTGACCCGGGTGTGGGGGGGGCTGTGTCCTTCAGAAGCGGAGTCTGGGAGGGTGCAAACTGCCCACCTTTCAGCAGGTGGTGAGCACTTAACCACTTACACTGCCCAGGGCCTCTCTGGGCCAGCTCCAGCCAACAAAGCCCAGGACCAGTTCTGTTCTGCTGCCTGGGCTCGCCTGCCGGGAGTCAGAACCGACTTGATGGCAACAGGTTGGACTGCGTTTCTTCGGCCGTGAAGGGCCCGGAGCGGGGCAGCAGGCCGGGACCCCCGATGCACCCATGGCACCGCCTGCTCCCAGCTCAGTTGGCCCCTCCTGTTCCTGCAGCTGCTCCCCACCTAACTCAGGGTTCCTCTGTCGTCGGTGCCCCCGAGAAGCCCCTGTCCCTGACCTGGCCTGGCAGCAGGGATGGTCGGGGGCTGCTGTCCCCCGAGATGCCCTGGCTGCCCTGGAACCCTGGGCCAGGTTCTCAGCCGCTGGGGCCTGCTCGGGCTTGCTTGGGGCCTGCACTGCGCACAGGCAGCCCGGCCGTGGGCGCAGGGAGGGGTGGCTGAGATCCTCATAGGAGATCTGTGGATGACACCAGCCAAGAGGCCTTGCCCAGGCCTGCCGCTGCCTTCTGGAACTGGGGGACCCGTAAGGGGACTGAAGTGAAGCCTGGGGGCCGCGGGCAGGTAGCAGGCCAGGCAGCCTGCACTCTGGGGAGCGGGGGACTTGGGGTCGTCCAACTCGGGGGAGGTGTTTCTTGGCCACCACCGGACTTGGGGTACTTGTTAAGAAGGCTGGTCCCTGGGCTGTCCCGCCCCGGGTTTACCTGATGCCCGGGAGCTCCGCGAGGTGAGGCAGAGAGAAGGGAAGGGCAGTGGGGCAAGGCTTCCTCGGAGGGGTACAAGTCACAGGCTGACTGGGGTGGACACAGTGCTTGCTGCTGCAGGGTGGGGGTTCACGGAGCTCAGGAGCTATGTCCCCGAGGTCTCAGTGGCAGGTGAAGCCGGTTTCTGTCCCCATCTCGGGGACCCCTCAGGGAGGATGTCTGCCCTTGGACTGTACCTTCCTTTCCTTGCAGGCCTCTCAAGGACAGCTGGGAGGCTGCCCCAGCACCCTTGGGGAAACTGAGGCTAGGGAAAGGGCATCTCACGTCTGTTTGTCTCACATCTGGCCCAGTGTGGACTGGGCTGGGCCACAGTGACTCAGACGTCCCGTGGGACGGGCGTGTCCTCCTACAGTCAGCTGCTTGGGCTGGAGGGCAGGCTGGGGGCTGGGGGGGCTCCCCAGCTCCATGAGGCTGAGTGCCAGGGGTTGGCCTGGCTCCTGGGCCTGTAAGGGGCCTCGCCCACTCCCTGGTGGGGCAGGGTGTGCTGGGCTGGGCTCTGAGCCTGGGAAGGAGGAGCCGGAGGGAAGGAGGGAGGGAGGGAGGGACAATGGGGAGGGCCGGGAAGGGGAGGGCAGGGAGGGGCCGGCAGCAGAGCCCTTCTGGGCGAGTCGGGAGAACGTGGCTTGGTAAGTGGCTGTGCCTGTTTTCTGTACACAGCCCTGCACCCTGGCCCCCTCCCAGGCCCCCTGGAGACGCCTGCCCACCTCCCCCTCCAGGTCTGTGCTGGCTGGGTTGGCAGCAGCGGGTGGGCACTAGGGACTCAGACAGAGGGATGGGTGGTTCCCTGTGCTGGCTGGGGGTGGCCATTGGCAGAGAGAGGGTCAGACAGCCTGGGTTGGAGTGTCAGGGTGGGGCTCTCTCAGACATAATTGCCTGGGACCAAGGGGAAGACCCTGGACACTGAGGCTAAGTCCCAGGTGTCTGAGGTGTGGCTAGGAGTCCCAGGCTGCCCCCACTGTCTGGCAGGTGGGGACAGTGGCCCTGGTGTGGAAGGGGCCTGGGCCCCAGGGTGAGAATGAGCCCACAGTACCACCAAGGCCATTTCAGGAGGAGGGGTTGTCAACGGTGGCCCTGTCCTCGTCCGGTGGATGGAGACCCTGGGACAGAGGCCCTGCCCAGGCCGGCTTCCTGGATGGCCGGGTGGGCTCTGGGGGCTGGGAGGCAGGCTGCTCTGCCATGGTCACTGTCCTGGGCATCAGGTTGCTGGCCTGTCCTCCTTAGACAGAAACAAGCTTGGGCCTGCTGGCCTCGGCATGGGGACGGGAGCAGGGTGGGGGGCTGCTCCTTTCTGTGGCTGACTCTTTTAGCTGGTGGACTGCTAGGTGGGTCTTGCCTCAGTTTTCCCAGGTATGGAACAGGCTGTGCTGGCCCTGCCAACCCGTCCCTTCCGGAGGTCTGGCCAGCTCCCGCCCTCCCTCTCCCCACCCCCACACCAGCATTTCTTGTGGGTTTTTTTGGTCTACTGTGTGCAGGTGCTGGGGGACAATGCCCCACGAGTAAGGGCCGTGATAGCTCAGCCTGGGACTGAGTCCGGCAGAAGATGCAGGCAGGAAAGGGCCGGATGAGGACAAGGGGAGCAGGGCAGGGGCCTCCATGGAGGAGATATGTGGACCCTTTGGGCTCTGCTTGGCTGGGGGAGCCTAGCTCCTTGTTGGCAGCCCCTCCCAGCCCACCTGGAGCCTCAGGGTGGAGGCTAGGAGGCCGGGCCCTGTGCAGCCCATCCCATCCTGGAAGAATTATCTTGAGAGACATCAGGAAGGGCAGGCTACCCGCCCCCGGGTGTTGCTTCAGAAAGTGTGAAGGTCTTGTGACAGCCACACGCCTCTTGTGAAGTCCCAGGTGGGGTGAGCTGGGCACACATGTGCCCATGTGGGCATGTGACTCATCTGGCACCAGGCTCTGGGCCCAGGGCAGTCCCACAGCCTCCTGGAACTGTCCACTGGTGGGCTGAGTGACACCTCAACACACATGCACACACACATGCACACACCTCCCTCTGCACATGTGCACACATGCGCACACATTCTGTATGCTGGGACCCACACTGGTGCATACACACTCCACACACTGGCACACACATGTACACCTGTACACACACACACACCCATACACAGGCACATGTGCAGACATAGACATATACACAAGCACTCACGTGTACACACACGCCCTCATGCACAGGCACATGTGCATGCACATATACCCATACACATGCACACGTACACAGTGTCCCCATGAAGAGGTACACATGTGCCCACATGCACACACCCATACACAGGCACACGTGCACAGCCACACAGACATGTGCACACACACATGCACACAAATGCACACAGACACACACACCTGTACACAATGCCCCATGAAGAGGCACACATATGTACACATACATACAGAGGCACACACATACACGTGCCCCACACCATGTGTACATGTGCACATGTGCATATATGAAAATCTACACACACACACCATGTACACACAGGCACATGTGCACATGCACACATGCCCCCCATGAACAGGCACACAAGTGCACATGTACACACACTCATACACAGGCATACACACATACACCCATGCACAGGCACACATATGCATATGTGCACCCATATACACACAGGCACATATGCTCGCACATACCCATATACCAGCACACACATGCACATGGACACACACATCCATAGAGAGTCATGCACACTCACACATACACAACACCCCCATGCACCGTCACATACATGCACACACAGAGACACACACATACAACCACACATATAATGCCCCCACAACCCCACATATATGCACACATGCACCATACACAGCACACATGCGCACACATGTATGCCCCATGTAGTGCTCACATGTGCACCTGCACATACATCCCCATACACAGGCACACACATGAAACCACACACCTGCACATGGGCACATGTACACAGGCACACAGACTTGTGCACACCCACACACAGGCACATATGTGTACATGCACACCCCCACATGCAAGGCACATGTACATGCACACATGCCCATACACATGCGCACATACACAATGCCCCCATGCACAGGCACACAGACATGCACACCCACAGGCACACACGTGCACATGCACACATGCCCCCATGCAAGGCACATGTGCATGCACACAGCCATACACAGGTACATGTACCCAATGCCCCCATGTGCAGGCAGACATATGCACAGGTGCATACAGAAGCACACAGAAACACACACACACCCCTGTACACAAAACCCCCATGCACAGGCACACACTCATGCACACATACACAGGCACATGTATACACACAGAGGCACACATGCACATGCCCCCATGCCCCCACATACATGCACACATGTGCACAGACATGCACACTGCACACATTCCGCATGCATAGATGCCCATGCACATGTGCATACCCTCATGCAAGGCACACACAGCACACAGGGCCCACGCACAGGCACATGCATGCACATGCCCCACGCAGACACACACAGCTGCAAGGGAGCCATGCTGACCTCCCAGAAGGGAACTTTCAGACCATCTGAGGTGCTAAGGGCCATCATCTGGAAACCCCCTTGCCAGTCTGTGGCTGGCCCCACCAACACTGTCCTGAGGGTGAAGATGCCACCATACCTGCCACCCTAGAAACCAGAGATAGACTGGGGTGGCCAGGTTGGAGGTACACTTTGGGCCCCCATCAGGTAGTCCTACCCTGGGCACTCTCAAAGCCCCCACTTGACTGAAAAGTCTTCACCTTGGTATGTGGGGGGGATGTTACCCTGAGAGGAAAGTCCCCCTTTCTGCTCCACTCCCTTAACCCTGTCGTCCCCCAAGCCAGCATCGAATCTCCTTGGCTTGGCCTTCTCCTCCACACCCACCACCACGAGCCTCACCTTGGGCAGTTTCAAGCCCAGACTGTCCCAGCTCTGTAGGACCTACTCCTCCACATTCCCCAGGCCCCCACTCCACAGCTCACTCAACCTGGAGAGTAGTGGCAGAACTGGGGTCCCTCCCTAGGGTCCCTCCTTGCGGGCTTACTTGCACCATGAGTGGTGTCTGAGGCCGTGGGTGCTGAGGGCTCAGGCATGTCCACCATAGAACCCTGAAGCACTGAGGAAGGGCATTTGGGTAGGCCTGGGTGTCGGCCCCAATCAACCTGCTCGGCCACCTCCAGTGTGCCTCCTCCACATCCTCTGCCAACAGCCAAGTCATGATTGGGCACGTGCTCATGGGAGGGTGCTCACGGCCAGGCTGGGAGGAGCCAGATCAGCCCGGCTGACAGGACATGGGGCCTGGTGGGGAGGGGCTGGAGGCCTCGGGCACTGGGCCTCTCCTGGCCCTTCCAGGGACTCGGTCTGAGCAGTTAGGCTTTCCCCCTTCCTGTCTGTGCGTCGGGGCCGCCTCCCTCCAGCCCTGGGCTCTGGTTAGGGGAGGCAGAAGGGCCCAGAGCTCCATACCACAGCTGACACCTCCCCAGCCATGTGGCTACGCTGGTCACCACCTCTATGGTGAGTGTGAGGACAGCTGCTGCCAGAGAAGGTGGCGAGGACAGAACTTGGTCACGGTGTGCCCAGCTCGTTCTGTGCCTGCTCTAGGGCCCGCCCCCTGCAGGGCGTGCTCTAGCCTCACAGCTGTCAACATCCTCCCCACCCCTGCCCTCTACACCCACGGGGTTCCCCTGGAACAGATTTGGGGTGTGGCTTATTTGGGCTGGGTGGGTCTCTGCCAGCCTGCTCCCCCAGCTCTCTGCCGGCTGCCCCTGCCCTCTGAGAGGGTCCTCAAGGGTCCCTTCTTTGAACATCCTGGCAGGATGGCTGCCTCCTCCCAGGGGCATGCCCTCGGGCCGTGGGGACGTCCCACTTCAGGGCTGTGACTCAGAGGGAGGCTCTGGGGGAGCAGGGGATGGCAGTTTCTAGACTCTACAGAGAGGTTCTTTATGGCAGGCTCCTCGCGGGGGCGGTGCCACCCCTTGGGGGGCCCAGTGGTCCAGGGGGGCTCCTCTGTCCCCCAAGGAGAACAGAAGGGCACCTTGGAGCCCAGGGTGGAGTTTGTGTGTGATTGGTGCTGCTTTTTCTTTAAATGTTCCCAGGAGTTTGGGCTCGGAGTTTGGTTTGTGGGGAGGCTTTTCAAGAAGGGACGTGCCTTCTAAGTCTCCCGTGCAGTTTGGTCATGTGCTTTTCTGCGACTCTGTCCAGCGCCTCCACACCACCACGCTCCTTGGTGCAGGCTCGGTAACGTCCTCTTTGAGCTTATGAAGACCTTCCGCACTGTGCTGCTCTGAGAAGCACACGGATCGGAGGCGATGCACTTTGCCAGCACGGAAGGCACCGCGTGTGGAAGCCCGGCTCCCACTGAGTGAGCCCACTCCCCAAGGGCAGCCAGACCCTGCCTCCTCACCCTGGCTGGGCTGTGCCTGCGTGTGCCCTGCATGTTGGTGACATGCCTCTGTGCTGCACACAAGCGCCTCCCCCATGGCATGGGGTGTTCCACTACCATTTATCTTTGTCACTCTGCTTGGATGGCCGTTTGCGGCTTTCTGGTTTCCGGCTGTGACAGCGGGCACTGAGATGGACATGTCCGGACGCATCTTTGGGGGCACATACTGGGCTGTTCTATCGGCTGCAGACCTGGATGTGGAGTTCGGGGCCGTTGAGAAGCGTCTTAGGCTGTCCTGGATGACGAAGCACTATTCCTAAGTGACTGCCCAGTTCATGCCCACTCCGGCCACCCTGCGTCCTCGGGACACCGGCGTGGTCAGCCTTCTTCATGTCGGGCTCCTGGGAGCGCATCTGCCTTGTCTTGGTCTCGCTGGCATTTCCCTGGTGACCAAGGATGCTGAGAGGCCCTTGAGTGTTTACCAGCCAGTCAGATGGCCCCTTTTGGAGTTGCCTTCTCTTCTTTGATCTGTTTTTCTAGTGGGTTGTCTGTTTCTTTTGATTTGTAAGAATTCCCTGCGGATTCTGGGGGAGCCCTTTGTATGATAATACATGGCCAATTTGATAGTATCTTTGGCCAATTTGTGGCATAGCCTTTCACTCCCTGACTGCTGTCTTCTGGTAAACAGAAGTTCTTGTGTAGGTCAACTTATCAGTCGTTTCTTGATGGTAAGTGTGTTTTATGTCTTGTTTAAGAATTTTTTTCCTACCCCAAGGTCATTTCTACTTATTTCTTGGAAGCTTTATTATTAAACCTTCAACTTTGGATCTGCAACCGACATGAAATAAGTTTTTGCTGTGATTTAGGTAAAGGGTCAAGATTAATATTTTTTTCTATATGGATGTTCAATGGACCTAAACCAAAAAAAAAAAAAAACCAAACCTCACTACTGTAGAGTTGATTCTGACTCATAGTGACCCTCATTGAGTTTTTGAGGTGGTAAATCTTTACAGAAGTAGATTGTCCCATCTTCCTTCTGTAGAGCAGCTGGTGGGTTTGAACCACCAACATTCTGGTTAGCGGTCAAATGCCTTAGGCACTGCGCCACCAAAGCACCTTTCAGTGGACCCAGCACTGTTTATGGAAAAGCCCACCCATTTCTGTATCCATGCCTGCCTTTGCCTCTAGGCCTGTGTCTGTGTCTGGAGTCTCTGTTCTGACTGACAGGTCTTTTTTCTACCCTTGCACTGCCACACGCTCTCGGGCACCGTGGCCACATAGCAAGTCTTGATCCCTCATCATGTAGGCCCTCCAGCTCTGCTTTTCAGGCCAGTCTCCAGCCTTTGCATTTCCGTATATATTTTAGACACATGTCCTACTTCCATACACATTTACCTGCTATCCATTTCCACAAAAGAAGCCAGTGTGGTGCCACTTGGCATGGATGACAGGCAGCGTCTGATTTCATCCCTCACCTCAGGGGAAGTCAGGGAGAGACTTCCATATTTCACCACCAAGCATGGTGTTCGCTAGAGGTTTGTTGGTTTTGATACACTTTACCAAGTTTGAGGAAGTGCCCTTCGGTTGTAAATATTTTTTGTTGAACTTTAACAAATGCCTTTGCAGAATTTAAGATGGTTGTGTTATTTTTCTATTTCTCTAATTTTAGTTGTCAATCCAAACATTTTCTTGGAATAAATCCAACTCTGTTGTGATATACTTTTTATATATGACTGGCTTGGTTAGCTAACGAATTGCTTAGAATTTTGCATCTATTTGAAAGAGAAATTAGTCTCCGGTAATTTTTCTTTCTTATCTTTTTTTTTCATTCTGTTTTTTTGTTATGTTGAGCACATGATGTGAGATGAGGAGAGTTCTCTGTCTGTTCCTATGTGCTAGAAATGTTTGTGATGGTTCGTGTCATCTCTTCCTTTGATGTCTGGAGAATTCCCTGGTGAGACTAACTGGATATGGAGTTTCTCTGTAGGGACAATTTTGACCACTGATTCTACCTCATTGACAGCTACAGGACTATTCAGATTTTCCGCTTCTTCTTTCAATTTTGCTGAGTTACGTTTCCAGAGAAAGTGTTGTCCTCTTTTCCAGTCCTAATATTGATAAATTGTGCCTTCTCTGTTTTTCTGTTTTTGTTCTTCCTTCCCAGAGATTTGTCAATCTTATGAATCTTTTCAGAGAACTGCCTTTTGGCTTTCTTGATTTTTACTGTTGGCTTTTTATCCATATCAAACAAAGAAAACAAATTTCTGATTTTATCTTTGTTAAGCCTTTCCATTTATGTATTTTATTGTTTGTTTTTGTTTCCTGGGTTTTTATCTAACTTTTTGAGATAAATTTAGATCATTGATTCTCAGTATTTCTTCTGTTCTCATATATTCATTCAATGCTATGATTTTACCTCTAAGTGTGACTTTGGTTGCATTCTACAAGATTTGTTTTTATTTTTAAAAATCAACTTTGTTATTGTTGTTTGCTGTCAAGTTGATTCCAACTTATCGTGACCCTATAGGACAGAGTAGAGCTGCCCAATAGGGTTTCTTAGACTGTAATCTTTATGGGAGCTTTTTGTCAAGTCTTTACTGAGGTATAATTCACATGTAATAAAATGCACCATTTAAAAAGTATATCATTAATTGAGTTTTAAGAAATGCATACACGCATGTAACTAGCACCATAAGCAAGACATAAAATGTTGCATCAGTTCAAAGAGTGTCCCCATGGCCCGTTGCCAGTAATTCCCCTCCCCTGCTCTAGACAACCACTACAGAGTCAATTTGTCCTTTCCTGACCTTCATACAAATGGAAGCATGTATTACACACTCTTTTTGGTCTGAACTCTTGTCCAACATGCTGCTTTGGGGCTCGATCCCTGTTGCTGCACAGAGATCAAGCTTTGCCGTCGTTGAGCAGCACTTCATTCTGTGGACATAGCACAGCTGGTTTGTCTTTTCTTGTGTTGATGGGTGTTGTTTCCAGGCTGGGCAGATTGTGAATAAAGCTGCTGCAAACTTTAGTGTCTTTGTGCAGACATGTTTTCATTTCTCTTGAGTAAACTCCTATGAGTGGAATTTCCAGATTGTATAGTAGGTGTAAGTTTTCCTGTGTGGAGAAGCTGCCAAACTGTTTTTCCAATGTGGTTGTACTAGTTTCCCTTTTGACCAGCAGTGTATGAGAGTTCCAGTTACTCCACATTCTAATTGTCAGTCTTTCTAACTGAAGTCATTCTAGTCTTTCAATGGTATTCTGATATTTTAATCTGTATTTTCCTGATGATTAATGATGTTGATCACCTCTTCTTGTGCTTAGTGGCCTTTTGTACGTATTATTTTGTGCAATGTCTGTTCAATCTTTGGCCACTTTTAATGGAGTTCCCCCGCCCCCCATCTTCTTCTACTGTGTTTTAGGAGTTTTTCTGGTTACAAGTCCTTTGTCAGATACATGTATTGACTATTCATTTCCTTAACAATGTCTTTCAAGACCAGAAATTTTAAATTATGGTGAAATCTAATTTATCAATTTTTCCCATATCATTCCTACTTTTGAATCCTATCTAAGCAGTCTTTGTCTCCCCCAAGGTGGCAATGGCTTTCTCCTAGAATTTTTAGGTTTTGTATTTAGCTCTCTAATTTAGTTTTTACATGTAGTGTGAGGAAGTGTTCTAGGATTCATTCTTCCAATTAAATATCCAGTTGTTCCAGCACTATTTGTGAAAAGATTATTCTTTTCCTGTTGAAATAACTTGACTGCTTTGTCAAAACTCAACTGACCATGTAGGTGTGGGTCCGCTCTGGACGGCCTGTTCTGTTCCACTCACTTAGATGTTCATACCACATTGTCTTGGTTACAGTAGTTTTGCAGTAAGTCTTGGAATCAGGTGGTAAAGTCCTCCAGTTTTGTTTTGCTTTTGCTACATTGTTTTCATTACTCTTGATTTCTGTGCCTTTTTATGTAAATTTTAAAATCAGCTTGTCAAATTCTACCAAAAACAAGCAAACAAACAAACAAAAAACCTGCTGGCATTTTTCTTGGTATGGTTTTGAATCATTAGGTCGATCTGGGGTGATCTGACCTCTTAACAATATTCCACTTTGTGTACGTGTTGCCTTTTTCCACCTGTCAAAAAGGAAGTTCTCATTCAACGGATAGACTGAATCAATAAACAACACCTAGCTCTCCTTTAAAAAAGGAACCGAACCATGACGTGTCTTCCATTGATTCAGGTCTTCTTCATTGGCTCTCACCTGCCCAGGACAGCTACCCCACCTGCATGGGTATGTGTACCCTTCTGGGCCCCTACCCTCAGATCCAGCATCTGGGCCACCTGCCTGCCTGCCCCACTAACAGCGTGTCTCTCTGCAGTGTCTGGCCGGCAGCTGCAGCCAGAAGAACCAGATGCAGAAACTGAAGAAGACCGCTCTGTAAGTGAGGCCTGGGGGGAGCATACCCACCCCTGCCCCGCCTCCTCCATTCCTGTGCCTGGGCAGAGCCTGGAGGCCAACGGTAACTGAGTCTCCCTTCTGGCCAGGTGACCGAAGGGCCTGCGGATGAGATCGTCCGGCCACGACCACAGGGGTCCTCGCCTGTCTACGAATGTGTGGCTGAGGGTGCTGGTTTTGGACTTCAGGTTAGCCTGCTGGACAGAGACCTACAGGCTGTGGGAGAACCTAGGCACGAGGCCACAGGTGGCATCAGCCTGTGCAGCCGCCCTGTCCTCCCTGCTGCCCACTGGGTCACCCTGCCCCTCTGTTTCCCCCACCTGTCCCCCACCTCAGCTTCCAAGAGACACTCCACCCCACAGCTCATGAGCTCCTGGGGGGGGGGCAGTGGCGGGGGTGCAGGGAGGGTGGTGGGTATGCCTGACAGGTGACTACACACCTCCCCACCCCTGTCTTCTGGAGAGGGTGCTGGGAACGGGGTGGGGAGGTGTGTTGACTAAGAGCTTCATTTTTGTATAGTGTAGATTTCTTTCTTCTCTCTGTCCATGCAAGACCCCAGTCACCACGGGGTTTACCAGGAGGTATGGCAGCTGGGGCTGGGCACTATGGGCTGGGGCCCACCAGGAAGGTCAAAGGCTGAGGGTTGCCTTTTCCCAGGTGGGGAGGCCTAGCTCCCTCTGCACATAGAGGCAGCTCCAGACCCCTCGGAGCTGGGGGGCCTGGCTCTGGTGCCCAGCTTCCCTGTGCTGGGCAGGTGGGTGACTGTGGACTTCTGTGGCTCCAGGAAGACGCTCCGAGCAGGCGAAGCGTGGCGAGACGGAGATCGTGGTGGAAGCGGGACTCGGGGGAGCCGCGGACTTTCTCCAGGATGAGCCGTCCAGAGGTGGGTCAGGGAGGAGCACCCGCAGGCCTCCACCCACAGGGGCCAGTGGGGTAGCAGGAGGGCCCAAGAGGCTGGCAGAGGGCACCCCAAGGAAGGGGCAGAGGGGCAGGGGGAGGGAGGACCCAGGAGGCTGATGGAGGGTGCCCCAGGGAAGGGTGTTGGGCACCCTTGTCAGGCTGGGTGCAGGAATCCTGGAGGGGAACATTCTGCCTTTCCCAAGGCCCCTCTCCCTTGCGACATTCCCGCCAGGAGGTTCAGAGCCCAGACCCCTGATCAGCTGTCCCCGAGCCTGCAGAGCTGTGTGCTGATCTCATCCGCACAACACGGATGGAGCTGGTGCCTCTGTGGGAGGGCCCACTGCATGAAGGGGTGAAGGGCTCTCAGGAGCTGGGCCAGCTGGAGCGGCGAGGTTGCCACCTCTCAGGCAGCCTCTCTGTTTCCCCGGCACCTGGCTGATGCTGAGCTCGTCCACCGGGTCATGAGGTTGCCCGGTGTCCTGCTCAGGGCACGCCCCTCCCAGCGTTCACGTCCTGCCTGGTTGAGCACCAGGGGCCCATCTGTGATCAGTGCAGCATGCTTGTGGGAAGAGTGAACGGTGCCACGAAGGAGGCGTGGTCTCCTGTGCTTGAGGAGCCGCTCAGCCGGTGTCAGGCTGCTCCTGAGGCCTGAAGGGGTACAAGAGGAATAGCCCCTGAGACTGCCCACAGCTGGTGTCCCCCAAAGCCTGGCCCTGTGTCACTCAGGGTGACGGACCAGATGGCAGGGTCCACCTCCTCAGAGGAGGCACAGGGACATCATATGCTTTTGTTCCAGTCCGTACAGGGGGCCTCAGAGGTGACACTGGACACCGAGGTGGAGGTGGGAGCCAGCGGCTACAGTGTCACTGGTGGTGGAGACCAGGGGGTCTTTGTTAAGCAAGTGTTGAAGGGGTCCTCGGCTGCCAAGCTCTTCAGCTTGAGAGAAGGTACCGTGCCTACCCACCCTGCAGTCCCCACTGCCCCCTAGGAGGGAAAGCTGCAAGGGAATGGGGGCCACACCAAGCCTGCATTCAGCTACTTCCAGACTGGGGTCCGACCTACTGTGCCTTAATGTTCTCACCTGAGAACTGGGCTCACCTTCTCCCACCCTGCGCTTTCTGTGGCCCAGAAGTTGCATGGCGCAGAACCACATGGCGGGGGGGTTCTTCTTCTCTTTTATGCACCTCTGCATGAAGACCCTTCCCTCCCTGTGGCTAGAGACTGTGGGGATGGAGGCCCATGGGGTGGGAGGCCCAAGGGGGTTGGAGGCCTGAGCACAGCCTTCTCCTTGTCTAGGGGACCAGCTGCTCAGCACAACCATATTCTTTGACAACATTAAATATGAAGATGCTCTCAAAATCCTTCAGTACTCAGAGCCATATAAGGTTCAGTTCAGGATCAAACGGAAACTCCCTGACCGAGAGGAAGAGGCAGGGGCCCACAGTGGTGCTCAGTTGGGCCCAAAGGGCCCTGAGAAGCAGGTAAGGCCGGCCCAGTGGCCAAGGCTGGGTGGGGGCCCCAGTCTAGGCCTCTGC
Organism: Orycteropus afer afer; assembly: GCF_000298275.1. NCBI lineage: Eukaryota > Metazoa > Chordata > Mammalia > Tubulidentata > Orycteropodidae > Orycteropus > Orycteropus afer. The sequence continues at coordinate 7,953,056 of NW_006921715.1, read as the reverse complement.
TGTCAGGTGCAGGCACCCACGACCTATCTTCTGTCTTTTAGGAGAAGGAGGTCACTGACCAGTACACCGAGAGCCCCACAAAGACGCTGGAAGGAGGCGGGGACCAAGACACGCTTCTCCCCAAGGCCAGGGTGGAACGCGGCCGTCGGCCCCAGAAGGAGAGGCTCTCCTGGCCCAAATTCCAAGCAGTGCGACCCAAGTACAGGCCAGGGCCCCGGCGGTCACACAGTTCCTCAGAGGCCTATGAGCGGGACACCTCAGATGTGTCCCCCACGAGCACAGACACGGAAGCCCAGCTCCCAACGGAGGGCCAGGAGCTGCAGGGCAGCCAGCGCAGAAGGAAGTTCCTCAGCCTGCGGTTCCGGACAGGCCCAGGGCGTCCAGACAAAGGGGCCCAGGGCAGTCTGGTACCAGGGGTCCTTGAGGAAGCAGAGTTCAAAGACACAGGGGTCCCTCCGACCACAGGGCCTAGCAGCTTTGGGGAGGGAGCATCAGGAGAGATTGCAGAACCTGTGGCCAGACGCAGAAAGAAGAGCAGGGAGGCCAAAGCCCAGGAGGAAGCAGCCTGGCAGAGGGGTCCCGAGCAGGCCTGGAGGGACAACGGGGGCCCAGTGCAGAGGCAGGAAGTAGGCACCGCCCAGCTGTCCTCTCAAGGCACCACTGCACCCGGTGGCATGCAGAATGGCCTGCCAGAAATCCGGGTCCGCATCCCCCACTTGCAGACACCCCGATTTGGGGTCTCCAAACAAAAAGTACTGGACTCAGGAGCAGTCATCTCCGAATCCCAGCTGGAGCAGCAGCCAGGAAGGCTCTCCGGAGCAGAGCATGGGCCCAGGGAGGAGGTGGAGGGAGAAGCAGGAAGCCTGGGGGCTGGAGCGCCCCGGGAGGACTTGCCAGAACTTGAAGACCAGAAAACATATGGGCAAGGGCCAGGTGAGGCTGGGGTAAGAGTCAGGGCTGAGGAGAAAGATGTGGGTGGCACTGAGGGAAAGGTAAAGATGGGAAAGTTCAAAATGCCATCATTTGGATGGTCACCCATCAAGGAGCCAAAGACATCCGGGTCAAGACACCAAGAGGCAAGAGGCAGGGATGTCACAGTTGACACAGCCAAGCCAGAAACTGGAGCCAGCAGAAGAGAGAAAGAGCACCAACTAGACGACAAAGATCAAAGAGTGCCCACGCCATCACCCGGTGGCAAGACAGACGGCGTGAGCCTGGAGGATGAAAGGGCCACAGCAGACAAAGATGTGCTCACCAAAGACAGCAAGTTCAAGATGCCCAAGTTCAAGATGCCGTCCTTTGGGGTCTCAGTTCCCGTCAAAGAAGACACACACTCCATGGATAGCTCCCTGCCCAGGATAGGTGGAGAAGCATCATTACCCACCCTGGAGGGAAAAATCAGAACTGCACAAGTGCAGGCACGAGTGCCAGCAAGGGAAGTGGAATTCAGCACAGGGACAAGAAGTATGAAAATACCAGAGGAGGAGGGGACACTGAGGACTGACGAGGACCAAGATGACAGAGACACACAAAAAGAGCACCAGCCCAAGGTCCAGATGCCCGGCATCAAGACGCCCAAGGTGGACCCCAAGGACCCCAAGGTGGACGCCAGCCTCCCCGACATAGACATATCACTGCCCAAGGTCACAGTGGATGCCCCAGTTCCTGGGCTCTCCATGGAGGGAGTGAAGGTGGAGGGAGACAAGGACATCCAGACCAAGGACGGCAAGTTCAAGATGCCCTCCTTCAAGATGCCATCCTTTGGCGTGTCTGCACCAAGCAAATCCATCAAGGCATCGGTGGACATGTCTCTGCCAGAGGCACAGGGGGACGTGTCCCTCCCCTCCATCGAGGGAGAAGTCAAGACTGGCAACCTCAGCATTCAACTCCCATCGGCAGATGTGGACGTGAAGGGTGGCAAGGTGGGCGTGAAGCTCCCCGAGGGCCAGCTACCCGAAAGAGAGCCCACGGGACAGGCCATGGGAGCCGGACTCAAAGGGCACCTGCCCACCTTCCAGATGCCTGGTGTTAAGATGCCCAAAATAGACTTCAGGGCCCCCCAGGTGGACCTCAAGGGCTCCAAGCTGGACATGAAAGGCCCCAAAGGAGATGTAGACACACAAGACATAGAGGTGTCCCTGCCCAGCATGGAGGTGGACATCCAGCCACCCAGCATCAAGGTGGAGGGTGATGTATCTCTGGCAGAGAAGGATGTGGCAGCCAAAGACAGCAAGTTCAAGATGCCCAAGTTCAAGATGCCCTCCTTCAGGATGTCGGCTCAGAGCAAGGACCTGAGGACCTCTGTGGATGAGCCAGGGCCCCAAGTGGGTGCAGAGGCCTCCCTGCCTTCCCTGGGAGTGGAGATAGCACCCACTGAGTGGAGCATCCCCGTGCCATCCGCTGACATCACCCTGCCAGGGGCCGAGCTAGAAGTTTCCCTCCCAGATATGGAGGCAGCAGCTGGAGAGCTGAAGGGCAAAGCAGAAGGGCCTAGGATCAAAGGGCACCTGCCCAAGGTCCAGATGCCCAGCATCAAGATGCCCAAGGTGGACCTGAAGGGCCCCAAGGTGGATGCCAGCCTCCCAGACGTGGACGTGACGCTGCCCAAGGTTGCAGTGGACACCCCTACTCCCGGGCTCTCTGTGGGGGACGTTAAGGTGGAGGGAGACGTCAAGTTGGGAGACAAGGATGTCAAGATCAAGGAGGGCAAGTTCAAGATGCCCTCCTTCAAGATGCCATCCTTTGGTGTGTCTGCTCCAAGCAAGTCCACTGAGACATCAGTGGATGTGTCTCTGCCAGAGGCAAGGGTAGAGGTGTCCCTCCCCTCCATTGAGGGAGAAGTCAAGACCAGAGACATCAGCATTCAACTCCCATCGACCAATGTGGATGTGAAGGGTGGCGAGGTGGGCATGAAACTCCCCAAGGGCCAGCTGCCCGAGGGAGAGCCCGCAGGACAGGCTGTGGGAGCTGGACTCAAAGGGCACTTGCCCACCTTCCAGATACCTGGAATCAAGATGCCCAAAGTAGATTTCAAGGCCCCCCAGGTGGACAGCAAGGGCCCCAAGGTGGACCTCAAGGGCCCCAAGTTGGACGTGAAAGGCCCCAAGGTGGAGGTGGCTGCCCCAGACGTGGAGGTGTCCCTACCCAGTGTGGAGGTGGACATCCAGGCGCCCAGTACTAAAGTGGAGGGTGACATGTCCCTGACAGACAATGATGTGGCAACCAAAGACAGCAAGTTCAAGATGCCCAAGTTCAAGATGCCATCTTTTGGGGTGTCGGCTCTGAGCAAGGACATGGGAACCTCTGTGGACATGCTAGGGCCCAAAGTGGGTGAGGAGGCTTCCCAGCCCTCCCTGGAGGTGGAGATCCCACCCGTCGAGGGGACCATCCCCATGCCATCTGCTGACATTGCCCTGCCAGGGGCTGAGCTGGAAGTTTCCCTCCCAGAGGTGGATGTGGCCACTGGAGAGCTGAAGGGCAAAGTGGAAAGCGCTAGGATCAAAGGGGACTTGCCCAAGGTCCAGATGCCCGGCATCAAGATGTCCAAGGTGGACCTGAAGGGTCCCAAGGTGGATGCCAGGCCACCTGACATGGACATATCACTGCCCAAGGTCACTGTGGATGCCCCAGCTCCCAGGCTTTCTATGAGGGGCCTGAAGGTGGAGGGAGACCTCAATCTGGGAGACAAGGACCTCAAGACCAAGGATGGCAAGTTCAAGATGCCCTCCTTCAAGATGCCATCCTTTGGGGCGTCTGTGCCAAGCAAGTCCATTGAGGCATCAGTGGACATTTCTCTGCCAGAGACACAGGTGGACGTGTCCCTCCCCTCTATTGAGAGAGAAGTCAAGACAAGTGACCTCAGCATTCAACTCCCATCAACCGACATGGACATGAAGGGTGGCGAGGTGGGTGTGAAGCTCCCCGAGGGCCAGCTGCCTAAGGGAGAGCCTGCGGGACAGGCCATGGGAGCTGGACTCAAAGGGCACGTGCCCGAGTTCCAGATGCCTGGCATCAAGATTCCCAAAGTGGATTTCAAGGCTGCTCAGGTGGATATCAAGGGCTCCAAGGTGGACCTCAAGGGCCCCAAGCTGGACGTGAAAGATGCCAAGGGGGAGTTGGTGATCCCAGACGTGGAGGTGTTCCTACCCGGCATGGAGGAAGACATCCAGGCACCCAGCACCAAGGTGGAGGGTGACATGTCCCTGCCAGACAATGATGTGACCACCAAAGACAGCAAGTTCAAGATGCCCAAGTTTAAGGTGCCGTCTTTTGGGGTATCAGCTTCAAGCAAGGACTGGGGAACCTCTGCAGATGTGCCAGGGCCCAAGGTGGGTGCGGAGACCTCCCTGACCTCCTTGGAGGTGGAGATTGCATCTGCCAAGGGGACTATCCCCAGGCAATCTTCTGACATCGCCCTGCCAGGGACCGAGCTGGAAGTTTCCCTCCCAGAGGTGGATATGGACACTGGAGAGCTGAAGGGCAAAGCGGAAGGGCCTAGGATCAAAGGGCACCTGCCCAAGGTCCAGATGCCTGGCATCAAGATGCCCAAGGTGGACCTGAAGGGCCCCAAGGTGGATGCCAGCCTCTCTGATGTGGACGTGTCACTGCCCAAAGTCACAGTGGATGCCATGGCTCCCAGGCACTCCGTGAGGGGCATTAAGGTGGAAGGAGAGATCAAGTTGGGAGACAAGGACATCAAGACCAAGGACAGCAAGTTCAAGATGCCTTCCTTCAAGATGCCATCCTTCGGCGTATCCGCGCCAAGCAAGTCCATTGACATTTCTCTGCCAGAGGCACGGGGGGACGTGTCCCTTCCCTCCATCGAGGGAGAAATCAAGACCAGCGACCTCAGCATTCAAGTCCCATCGGCCGACGTGGACTGGAAGGGTGGTGAGGTGGGCGTGAAACTCCCTGAGGGCCAACTGCCCAAGGATGAGCCCACAGGACAGGCTGGGGGAGCCGGACTCAAAGGGCACCTGCCCAAGATCCAGATGCCTGGCATCAAGATGCCCAAAGTGGACTTCAAAGCCCCCCAGGTGGACATCAAAGGCCCCAAGGTGGACCTCAAAGGACCCAAGCTGGACATGAGAGGCCCCAGGTGGGAGGGTGTTGGCCCAGACGTGGAGATGTCCATGTCCGGTATGGAGGTGGACATTCAGGTGCCCAGCACCAAGGTGGAGGGTGACGTGTCCCTGGCAGACAAGGACGTGGCTGCCAAAGACAGAAAGTTCAAGATGCCCAAGTTCAAGATGCCATCTTTTGGGGTATCAGCTCCAAGCAAGGACCTGGGAACCTCTGTGGACGTACCAGGGCCTGAAGTGGGTGCAGAGGCCTCCCTGCCCTCCCTGGAGGTGGAGATGACACCTACTGAGAGGACCATCTCCATGCCATCTGCTGACATAGCCATACCAGGGGCTGAGCTGGAAGTGTCCCTTCCAAAGGTGGAGGCGGCTGTTGGAGAGCTGAAGGGAAAAGCAGAAGGGGCTAGGATCAAAGGACACCTGCCCAAGGTCCAAATGCCCAGCATCAAGATGCCCAAGGTGGACCCAAAGGGCCCCAAGCTGGACACCAGCCTCCCCGACATCGACATTTCTCTGTCCAAGGTCACAGTGGATGTCCCAGCTCCCCAGCTCTCTGTGGAGGAAGTGAAGGTGGAAGGAGACAAGATTATCAAGACCAAGGACAGCAGGTTCAGGATGCCCTCCTTGAAGATGCCATCCTTTGGCGCATCTGTGCCAAGCAAGTCCATCGAGGCATCGGCAGACTTATCTCTGCCAGAGGCACAAGTGGACGTGTCCCTCCCCTACATCGAGGGAGAAGTCAAGACCGGTGACTTCAGCATTCAACTCCCATCAGCCAACGTGGACTTGAAGGGTGGCGAAGTGGATGTGAAGCTCCCTGAGGGCCAGATGCCCGAGGGAGAGCATGCGGGACAGGCTGTTGGAGCTGCACTCAAAGGGCACCTGCCCAAGTTCCAGATGCCCGGCATCAAGATGCCCAAAGTGGATTTCAAGGCCCCCGAGGTGGAAATCAGGGGCCCCAAGGTGGACCTCAAGGGCCCCAAGCTGGACGTGAAAGGCCCCAAGGGGGAGTTGGCCACCCCAGATATCAAGGTGTCCCTACCTGGCATGGAGGTGGACATCCAGGCACCCAGCACCAAGATGGAGGGTGACATGTCCCTGACAGACATTGATGTAGCCACCAAAGACAGCAAGTTCAAGATCCCCAAGTTTAAGATGCCATCTTTCGGGGTATCGGCTCCAAGCAAGGACCTGGAAACGTTGGTGGACATGCCAGGGCCCAAAGTGGATGCAAAGGCCTCCCTGCCCTCCTTGGAGGTGGAGATCACCCCTGCAGAGGGGACCATCCCCATGCCATCTGCTGACATTGCCCTGCCAGGGGCCGAGCTGGGAGTTTCCCTCCCAGAGGTGGATGTGGCCACTGGAGAGCTGAAGGGCAAAGCAGAAGAGGCTAGGATCAAAGGACACCTGCCTAAGGTCCAGATGGCAGGCATCAAAATGCCCAAGGTGGACCTGAAGGGCCCCAAGGTGGACTCCAGCCTCCCCGATGTGGATGAGTTGCTGCCCAAAGTCACGGTGGATGCCACAGCTCCAAGGCTCTCCATGGGGGACATTAAGGTGCAGGATGATATCAAGTTGGGGGACAAGGATGTCAAGACCAAGGAGGACAAGTTTAAGATGCCCTCCTTTAAGATGCCCTCCTTTGGCGTGTCTGCACCAAGCAAGTCCATCGAGGCATCGGTGGATGTGTCTCTGCCAGAGGCACAGGGGGACATGTCTCTCCCCTCCATTGAGGCAGAAGTCAAGACCAGTGACCTCAGTATTCAACTCCCATCAACTGACGTGGACGTGAAGGGTGGTGAGGTAGGCGTGAAGCTCCCCGAGGGCCAACTGCCCAAGGGACAGCTGACAGAGCAGGCCGTGGGAGCCAGACTCAAAGGGCACCTGCCCAGGTTCCAGATGCCTGGTGTCAAGATGCCCAAAGTGGACTTCAAGGCCTCCCAGATGGATGTCAAGGGCCCCAAGGTGGACCTCAAGGGCCCCAAGCTGGATGTGAAAGGTCCCAAGGGGGAGGTGGCCACTCCAGACGTGAAGGTGTCCCTGCCCAGCATGGAGGTGGACATTCAGGCACCCAGCACCATAGTGGAGGGTGACGTGTCCCTGGCTGACAAGGACATGACTGCCAAAGATAGCAATTTCAAGATGCCCAAATTCAAGATGCCATCCTTTGGAGTGTCGGTTCCAAGCAAAGACCTGGGGACCTCCATGGATGTGTCAGGGCCCAAAGTAAGTGTGGAGACCTCTCAGCAACCCCTTGAGGTAGAGATCACACCCGCTGAGAGGAGCATCCCCGTGCCGTCTGCTGACATCGCCCTGCCAGAGGCCGAGCTGGAAGTGTCCCTTTCAGAGGTGGAAGCGGCGGTTGGAGAGCTGAAGGGCAAAGTGGAAGGGGCTAGGATCAAAGGGCACCTGCCCAAGGTCCAGATGCCCAGCATCAAGATGCCCAAGGTGGACCTGAAAGGCCCCAAGGTGCACACCAGCCTCCCAGAGGTGGACGTGTTGCTGCCCAAGGTCTCTGTGGATGCCCCGGCTCCCGGGCTCTCCATGGAGGGCCTGAAGGTGGAGGGAGACATCAACCTGGGAGATAAGGACGTCAAGACCAAGGACAGCAAGTTCAAGATGCCCTCTTTCAAGATGCCATCCTTTGGCATGTCTGCACCAAGCAAATCCATTGAGCCATCAGTGGACGTGTCTCTCCCAGAGGCACAGGGGGACGTGTCCCTCCCCTCCATCAAGGGAGAAGTCAAGACCAGAGACCTCAGCATTCAACTCCCATCAGCTGACGTGGACTTGAAGGGTGGTGAGGTGGGTGTGAAGTTCCCTGAGGACCAGCTGCCAAAGGGAGAGCCTGCAGGACAGGCTCTGGAAGCCAAACTCAAAGGGCACCTGCCCAAGTACCAGATGCCCAGCATCAAGATGCCCAAAGTGGATTTCAAGGCCCCCCAGGTGGACATCAAGGACCCCAAGGTGGACCTCAAGCGACCCAAGCTGGACAAGAAAGGCCCCAAGGGGGAGGTGGCCGCCCCAGGCATGGAAGTTCCCCTACCTGGCATGGAGGTGGACATCCAGTCACCAGGTACCAAGGTGAAGGGTGATGAATCCCTGGAAGACAAGTTCAAGATGCCCAAGTTCAAGATGCCATCCTTCAGCGTGTCGGTTCTAAGCAAGGACGTGGAGACCTCCGTGGATGTGCCAGGGCCCAAAGTAAGCATGGAGGCCTCTCAGCACCCCCTAGAGGTGGAGATCACACCTGCCGAGGGGAGCATCACCATGCCATCAGCTGACATCACCCTGCCAGGGGCCGAGCTGGAAGTGTCCCTTATAGAGATGGAGGCAGTGGCTGGAGAGCTGAAGGGCGAAGCAGAAGGGGCTAGGATCAAAGGACACCTGCCCAAGGTCCAGATGCCTGGCATCAAGATGCCCAAGGTGGATCTGAAGGGCCTCAAGGTGGATGCCAGCCTCCCTGACGTGGACGTTTCACTGCCCAAGGTCCCTGACGTGGACACCATGGCTACTGAGCTCTCTGTGGAGGGCGTTAAGGTGGAGAGAGATGTCAAACAAGGAGACAAGGACATCAAGACCAAGGACGGTAAGTTCAAGATACCTTCCTTCAAGATACCATCCTTTGGCGTGTCTGCGCCAAGCAAGTCCATCAAGGCATCGGTGGATGTGTCTCTGCCAGAGGCACAGGGGGACATGTCCCTCCCCTCCATCGAGGCAGAAGTCAAGACCAGCGACCTCAGTATTCAACTCCCATCGACTGACGTGGACGTGAAAGGTGGTGAGGTGGGCGTGAAGCTCCCCAAGGGCCAACTGCCTGAGGGAGAGCCAACGGAGCAGGCCATGGCAGCCAGACTTAAAGGGCACCTGCCCAAATTCCAGATGCCTGATGTCAAGATGCCCAAAGTAGACTTCAAGCCCCCCCAGGTGGACGTCAAGGGCCCCCAGGTGGACCTCAAGGGTCCCAAGCTGGATGTAATAGGTCCCAAGGGGGAGGTGGCCACCCCAGATGAGGTGTCCCTGCCCAGTGTGGAGGTGGATATCCAGGTGCCCAGAGCCATGGTGGAGGGTGACGTGTCCCTGGCAGAGAAGGACGTGGCTGCCAAAGACAGAAAGTTCAATATACCCAAATTGAAGATGCCGTCCTTTGCAGTGTCAGCTCTGAGTAAGGACATGGGAACCTCTGTGGATGTACCAGGGCCCCAAGTGGGCATAGAAGCCTCCCTGCCCTCCCTGGAGATGGAGATCACACCCACCAAGGGGAACATCCCCATGCCATCTGGTGACATCGCCCTGCCAGGGGCTGAGATGGAAGTGTCCCTTCCAGAGGTGGAGGTGGCCGCTGGAGAGCTGAAGGGCAAAGTGGAAGGCGCTAGGATCAAAGGGCACCTGCCCAAGGTCCAGATGCCCGGCATCAAGATGCCCAAGGTGGATGTGAAGGGCCCCAAGGTGGACGCCAGCATCCTTGATGTGGACGTGTCACTGCCCAAGGTCGCTGTGGATGCCCCAGCTCCTGGGCTCTCCGTGGAGGGCCTAAAGGTGGAAGGAGACGTCAGCCTGGGAGACAAGGATGGCAAGACCAAGGATGGCAAGTTCAAGATGCCCTCCTTCAAGATGCCATCCTTTGACATGTCTGCACCAAGCAAGTCCATTGAAGCATCGGTGGACATTTCTCTGCCAGAGGCACAGGGGGACGTGTCCCTCCCCTGCATTGAGAGAGAAGTCAAGACCAGCGTCCTCAGCATTCCACTCCCATCAGCCGACGTGGACTTAAAGGGTGGCGAGGTGGGCATGAAGCTCCCCAAAGGGCAGCTGCCTAAAGGAGAACCCACAGGACAGGCCATGGGAGCCGGACTCAAAGGGCACCTGCCCAAGATCCAGATGCCCGGCATCAAGATGCCCAAAGTGGACTTTGAGGTCCCTCAGGTGGACATCAAGGGCCCCAAGATGGACCTCAAAGGCCCAAAGCTTGACATGAAAGGCCCCAAGTGGGAGGGTGCCGAGCCAGACGTAGAGGTGTCTGTGCCCAGTATGGAGGTGGACATCCAGCTGCCCAGCACCAAGGTGGAGGGTGGCATGTCCCTGGTGGACAAGGACCTGGCTGCCAAAGACAGCAAGTTCAAGATGCCATCTTTTGGGGTATCGGCTCCCAGCAAGGACCTAGGACTATCGGTGGATATGCCAGGGCCCAAAGTGGGTGCTGAGGCCTCCCTATCCTCCCTGGGAGTGGAAATAGCACCTGCTGAGGGCAGCATCCCCATGCCATCTGCTGACATCACCCTGCCAGGGGCCGGGCTGGAGGTGTCCATCCCAGAGGTGGAGGCAGCGGCTGGAGAGCTGAAGGGCAAAGCGGAAGGGGCTAGAATCGAAGAGCACCTGCCAAAGGTCCAGATGCCCAGCATCAAGATGCCCAAGGGGGATCTGAAGGGCCCCAAGGTGGATGCCAGCCTCCCCGACATTGATGTGTCACTCCCCAGAGTCACAGTGGACACCCCGGCTCCTGGGCTCTCCGTGGAAGGAGTGAAGGAAGAAGGAGACAAGGACATCAAGACCAAGGACGGCAGGTTCAGGATGCCCTCCTTGAAGATGCCATCCTTTGGCGTGTCTGTGCCAAGTAAATCCATCGAGGCATCAGTGGATGTGTCTCTGCCAGAGGCACAGGGGGACATGTCCCTCCCCTCCATCGATGGAGAAGGCAAGACCAGCATCCAAAGCATTCAGCTCCCATCGGCTGACGTGGACTTGAAGGGTGGCAAGGTGGACGTGAAGCTCCCCGAAGGCCAGCTGCCCAAGGGAGAGCCCGCGAGAGAGGCCGTGGGAGCTGGACTCAAAGGGCACCTGCCCAAATTCCACATACCTGGCATCAAGATGCCCAAAGGGGATTTCAAGGCCCCCCAGGTGGACATCAAGGGCCCCAAGGTGGACCTCAAAGGCCCCAAGCTGGATGTGAAAAGCACCAAGGGGGAGGTGGCCACCCCAGACGTGGAAGTGTGCCTACCCAGCATGAAGATGGACATCCAGTCACCCGGCGCCAAGGTGGAGGGTGACATGTCCCTGGCAGACAAGGACGTGACTGCCAAAGACAGCAAGGTCAAGATGCCCAAGTTCAAGATGCCATCCTTTGGGGTGTCGGTTCCGAGCAAGGACCTGGGGACCTCCGTGGATGTACCAGGGCCCAAAGTAAGTGTGGAGACCTCTCAGCCCCCCTCAGAAGTAGAGATCGCACCCGCCGAAGGGAGCATCCCCATTCCATCTCCTGACATCACCCTGCCTGAGGCTGAGCAGGAAGTGTCCCTCCCAGAGGTGGAGGCAGTGGCTGGAGAGCTGAAGGGCAAAGCAGAAGGGGCTAGGATCAAAGGGCACCTGCCCAAGGTCCAGATGCCCAGCATCAAGATGCCCAAGGTGGATCTGAAGGGCCCCAAGGTGGATGCCAGCCTCCCCAACGTGGACGTGTCGCTGCCCAAGGTCACGGTGGATGCCCCGGCTCCTGGGCTCTCCGTGGAGGGAATTAAGGTGGAGAGAGATATCAAGCCAGGAGATAAAGACATCAAGACCAAGGATGGCAAGTTCAAGATGCCCTCCTTCAAGATGCCATCCTTTGGCGTGTCTGCGCCAAGCAAGTCCATCAAGGCATCGGTGGATGTGTCTCTGCCAGAGTCACAGGGGGACATGTCCCTCCCCTCCATCGAGGCAGATGTCAAGACCAGCGACCTCAGCATTCAACTCCCATCGACCGATGTGGACGTGATGGGTGGTGAGGTGGGTGTGAAACTCCCTGGAGGCCAAGTCCCTGAAGGAGAGCCGATGGGACAGGCCATGGCAGCCGGACTCAAAGGGCACCTGCCCAAGTTCGAGATGCCTGGTGTCAAGATGCCCAAAGAGGACTTCAAGGCCCCCCAGGTGGATGTCAAGGGCCCCAAGGTGGACGTCAAGGGCCCCAAGCTGGATGTGAAAGGTCCCAAGGGGGATGTGGGCACCCCAGACAAGGTGTCCTTGCCCAGCGTGGAGGTGGACATCCAGGCGCCCAGCACCATGGTGGAGGGTGAGGTGTCCCTTGCAGACAAGGATGTGGCCACCAAAGACAGCAAGTTCAAGATGCCCAAGTTCAAGATGCCATCCTTCGCAGTGTCGGCTCTGAACAAGGACATGGAAACCTCCGTGGATGTACCAGGGCCCCAAGTGGGCGTAGAAGCCTCCCTGCCCTCCCTGGAGATGGAGATTGCACCCACCAAGGGGAGCATCCCCATGCCATCTGGTGACATCGCCCTGCCAGGGGCTGAGATGGAAGTGTCCCTTCCAGAGGTGCAGGAGGCCATTGGAGAGCTGAAGGGCAAAGCGGAAGGGGCTAGAATCAAAGGGCACCTGCCCAAGGTCCAGATGCCTGGCATCAAGATGCCCAAGGTGGATCTGAAGGGCCCCAAGGTGGATGCCAGCTACCCTGATGTGGACATGTCACAGGTCAAGGTCACTGTGGATGCCCTGGCTCCTGGGCTCTCCGTGGAGGGTCTGAAGGTGGAGGGAGATGCCAACCTGGGAGACAAGGACGTCAAGATCAAGGATAGCAAGTTCAAGATGCCCTCCTTCAAGATGCCATCCTTTGGCATGTCTGCGCCAAGCAAGTCCATCGAGGCATCGGTGGATAATACATTGCCAGAGGCACAGGTGAACGTGTCCCTCCCTTCCATCGAGGGAGAAGTCAAGACCAGCGTCCTCAGCATTCAAGTTCCATCAGCCGACGTGGACTTGAAGGGTGGTAAGGTGGGCTTGAAGCTCCCCAAGGACCAGCTGCCCGAGGGAGAGCCCACAGGACAGGCTGTGGGAGCTGGAGTCAAATGGCACCTGCTCGAGTTCCAAAAGCCCAGTGTCAAGATGCCCAAAGTGGATTTCAAGACCTCCCAGGTGGACATCAAGGGCCCCAAAGTGGACCTCAAGGGACCCAAGCTGGATGTGAAAGGCCCCAAGGGGGAGGTGGCCACCCCTAATGTGGAAGTGTCTTTGCCTGGTATGGAGGTGGACATCCAGCTGCCCAGCACTAAGGTGGAGGGTGATGTGTCCCTGCTGGACAAGGACCTGGTCCTCAAAGACAGCAAGTTCAAGATGGCCAAGTTCAAGACACCGTCTTTTGGGGTACTGGCTCCAAGCAAGAACCTGGGAACCTCTGTGGAAGTGGTAGGGCCCAAAGTGGGTGCAGAGGCCTCCCTGCCCTCCCTGGGAGCGGAGATCACACCCATCGAGGGGAGCATCCCCATGCCATCTGCTGACATTGCCCTGCCAGGGGCTGAGCTGGAAGTATCCATCCCAGAGGTGGATGTGGCCGCTGGAGAGCTAAAGGGAAAAGCAGAAGAGGCTAGGATCAAAGGGCACCTGCCCAAGGTCCAGATGCCTGGCATCAAGATGCCCAAGGTGGACCTGAAGGGTCCCAAGACAGACACCAGCCTCCCTGACGTGGACGTGTCACTGCCCAAGGTCATGGTGGATGCCACAGCACCCCAGCTCTCTGTGGAGGGAGTGAAGGTGGAAGGAGACAAGGATGTCAAGACCAAGGAGAGCAAGTTCAAGATGCCCTCTTTCAAGATGCCATCCTTTGGTGTATCTGCACCAAGCAAGTCCATCGAGGCATCAGTGGACGTGTTTCTGCCAGGGGCACAGCAGGACGTGTCCCTCCCCTCCATTGAGGGAGAAGTCAAGACCAGACACCTCAGCATTCAACTCCCATCGGCCAACGTGGATTTGAAGGGTGGCGAGGTGGGTGTGAAGTTCCCTGAGGGCCAGCACCCCAAAGGAGAGCCCGCAGGACAGGCCATGGGAGCTGGACTCAATGAGCACCTGCCCAAGATCCAGATGCCCAGCATCAAGATGCCCAAAGGGGATTTCAAGGCCCCCCAGGTGGACATCAAGGGCCCTAAGGTGGACTTCAAGGGACCCAAGCTGGACATGAAAGGTCCCAAGGGGGAGGTGGCCACCCCAGACGTGGAAGTGTCCCTACCCAGCATGGAGATGGACATCCAGTCACCCGGCACCAAGGTGGAGGGTGATGTGTCCCTGGCAGACAAAGACGTGACTGCCAAAGACAGCAAGGTCAAGATGCCCAAGTTCAAGATGCCATCCTTTGGGGTGTCAGTTCTGAGCAAGGACCTAGGGACCTCTGTGGATGTGCCAGGGCCCAAAGTAAGTGTGGAGGCCTCTCAGCGCCCTCTGGAGATGGAGATCGCACCCACCAAGGGGGGCATCCCTGTGCCATCTGGTGACATAGCCCTGCCAGGGGCCGAGCTGGAAGTGTCCCTTCCAGAGGTGGAGGCAGTGGCTGGAGAGCTGAAGGGCGAGGTGGAAGGGGCTTGGACCAAAGAGCACCTGCCCAAGGTCCAGATGCCTGGCATTAAGATGCCCAAGGTGGATTTGAAGGGCCCCAAGGTGGACGCCAGCCTCCCTGATGTGGACGTGTCACTTCCCAAGGTCACGGTGGACGCCCCGGCTCCTGGGCTCTCTGTGGAGGGTGTTAAGGTGGAGGGAGATGTCAAACCAGGAGACAAGGACATCAAGACCAAGGACGGCAAGTTCAAGATGCCCTCCTTCAAGATACCATCCTTTGGCGTGTCTGTGCCAAGCAAATCCATCGAGGCATCAGTGGACATGTCTCTGCCAGAGACACAGGGGGACGTGTCCCTCCCCTCCATTGAGGGAGAAGTCAAGACCAGTGACCTCAGCATTCAACTCCCATCTACTGACGTGAACGTGAAGGGTGGCGAGGTGGGCGTGAAACTCCCCCAAGGCCAAGTGCCCAAGGGAGAGCTGACGGGGCAGGCCGTGGCAGCCGGACTCAAAGGGCACCTGCCCAAGTTCCAGATGCCCAGCGTCAAGATGCCCAAAGTGGACTTCAAGGCCCCCCAGGTGGACATCAAAGGCCCCAAGCTGGATGTGAAAAGTCCCCTGGGAGAGGTGGCTACCCCAGATGTGGAGGTGTCCTTGCCTGGTGTGGCGGTGGACATCCAGGCGCCCAGCACCAGGGTGGAGGTTGATGTTCCCCTGGCAGACAAGGATGTGGCCACCAAGGACAGCAAGTTCAAGATGCCCAAGTTCAAGATGCCATCCTTTGGGGTGTTGGTTCTGAGCAAGGACCTGGGAACCTCTGTGGACATGCCAGGGCCCCAAATGGGTGTGGAGGAGGCCTCCCAGCCCTCCTTGGAGATGGAGATCACACCCACCAAGGGGAGCATCCCCGTGCCATCTGCTGACATCTCCCTACCAGGTGCTGAGCTGGAAGTGTCCCTCCCAGAGGTGAAGGCAGCCACTGGAGAGCTGAAGGGCAAAGTGGAAGAGCCTAGGATCAAAGGGCATGTGCCCAAGGTCCAGATGCCCAGCATTAAGATGCCGCAGGTGGACCTGAAGGGCCCCAAGGTGGATGCCAGCCTCCCTGATGTGGACGTGTCACCGCCCAAGATCACAGTGGACGCCACAGCTCCCAGGCTCCCCATGGGGGGTGTTAAGGTGGAGGGAGATGTCAAGCCGGAAGACAAGGACATCAGGACCAAGGACAGCAAGTTCAAGATGTCCTCCTTTAAGGTACCATCCTTTGGCATGTCTGCGCCAAGCAAGTCCATCCAGGCATCGGTGGACATTTCTCTGCCAGAGACACAGGTGGACATGTCCCTCCCTTCCATCGAGGGAGAAGTCAAGACCAGCGACCTCAGCATTCAACTCCCATCAGAGGATGTGGATTTGAAGGGTGGCGAGGTAGGCATGAAGCTCCCCGAGGGCCAGCTGCCCGAGGGAGAGCCCGCAGGACAGGCTGTAGGAGCTGGACTCAAAGGGCACCTGTCCACCTTCCAGATGCCCAGCATCAAGATGCCCAAAGTGGACTTCAAGACCCCCCAGGTGGACATCAAGGGCCCCAAGGTGGACCTCAAGGGAACCAAGCTGGACGTGAAAGGCCTCAAGGGGGAGGTGGCCACCCCAGACGTGGAGGTATCTCTGCCCAGTATGGAGGTGGACATCCAGCTGCCCAGCACCAAGGTGGAGGGTGAGGTGTCCCTGGCAGACAAGGGTGTGGCCGCCAAAGACAGCAAGTTCAAGATGCCCAAGTTCAAGATGCCATCTTTTGGGGTATCACCTCCGAGCAAGGACCTGGGAACCTCTGTGGATGTGCCAGGGCCCAAAGTGGGTGCAGAGGCCTCCCTGCCCTCCCTGGGAGTGGAGAGCACACCCGCTGAGGGTAGCATCCCCATGCCATCTGCTGACATCACCCTGCCAGAAGCCGAGCTGGAAGTGTCCCTCCCAGAGGTGGAAGCCACCGCTGGAGAGCTGAAGGACAAAGTGGAAGGGGCTAGGATCAAAGGGCACCTGCCCAAGGTCCAGAAGCCTGGCATCAAGATGCCCAAGGGGGACCTGAAGGGCCCCAAGGTGGACGCCAGCCTTCCTGATGTGGACGTGTCACTGCCCAAGGTTGTGGTGGATGCCCCGGCTTCCAGGCTCTCTGTGGAGGGAGTGAAGGTCGAAGGAGACAAGGACCTCAAGACCAAGGATGGCAAGTTCAAGATGCCCTCCTTCAAGATGCCATCCTTTGGGGCGTCTGTGCCAAGCAAGTCCATTGAGGCATCAGTGGACATTTCTCTGCCAGAGACACAGGTGGACGTGTCCCTCCCCTCTATTGAGAGAGAAGTCAAGACAAGTGACCTCAGCATTCAACTCCCATCAACCGACATGGACGTGAAGGGTGGTGAGGTGGGCGTGAAGCTCCCCGAGGGCCAGCTGCCTAAGGGAGAGCCTGAGGGACAGGCCATGGGAGCTGGACTCAAAGGGCACGTGCCCGAGTTCCAGATGCCTGGCGTCAAGATTCCCAAAGTGGATTTCAAGGCCGCTCAGGTGGACCTCAAGGGCCCCAAGGTGGACGTGAAAGGTCCCAAGGGGGAGGTGGCAGCCCCAGATGTGGAGGTGTCCCTACCCAGCGTGGAGGTGGACATCCAGGTGCCCAGCCCTAAGGCGGAGGGTGACTCATCCCTGGAAGGCCTAGGTGTTCCTGTTAAGGGCAGCAGGTTCCGTCTGCCCCGCTTCACCATTCCTTCTTTTGGCAAGTCCAGCAGTGTCTCTATGGACTCCTCTCAGGTTACAGCCACTTGTAAAGGTCCGGAATTGACGGCCTCTTCAGCCACCACAGAATCTGGCGTTAGTTCCTCTGCACCTGGATCCCCTGACACGAGTGGTGATGTCACTGTGGCTTTGTCCGTCACGAAAGGTGATGAGAAGAATGAAGGGAAGGAAGCCCACCTTAAAATGCCCAAAGGCTTCTTCTCTCAGGGGAAGACCTCTCACGTCGCCCTGGACCAGAAGTCCGGGGTGCCACATCCCCCGCCTGCTTCTGCCATATCCCCTGATGCCTCTGCTGGTCTGTCCCAGGAGCAGGGTGTGACAAGTGGCTCCCGCTTCCCTCCAGTCCCCAAGGTGGGTCTGGCTGGTTTTCCGTCAGCCAAGGTTGATCTCTGTGTCCCCTTTGCAGAGTCCTCTGTCCTCCGTCCTAGTGATGGCATCACCCTAACAAAGTACCAGGTGGCGCACCCTGCGGCCACCATGCATGCTGAGTGTCCTTGTGACACAGTGCCAGTGCGGCACACTGACAGGCTCCTCCCCAGCCTAGAAGGCTCAGCTGAGCTGCAGGTCCCTGATGGGGGCCCAGCGTCCCACACAGAATCCCTCCCCAGCCCCACAGGCATCCTGGTTCCTGCCACCTACGGAAGGGTGACTTTTCCTAAATTCCATAAACCAAAGTTCGGGTTTTCAGTTGTAAGTGCTGCCACTCTTGAGGGTGAGGGCGAGGTCGAGGGCGAGGGCGAGGGCTCTGCCACTGAGACAATCGAGTTGTCCCCACCGCCCAGCACTGCGCTGCCACCAGCAGATACCCCTGTCTGCACAGGGCCGGAAGGCCACTCTGGGCCTGCTGTCATAGCCGCCATGGTGCCGGGAGAAGCCCCCTCTGAGGACACTGAGCGTGATGGCAAGGGGAGTCCCTTCAAAATGCCCAGGTTCAAGCTTCCGTCGCTAAGCTGGTCTCCCAAGAAAGAGGCAGGGCCACAAGGAGATCCTGAGGGCAGTTCTGTGGATGCAGAACTCAGCCTGGGTTTAGATGATGATCAGCCTGCTGCCCAGACAGGGGTCTTCCCGTCACAAGTGGGAGAGGACACTGATGTGCCCCCAGAGAAAGACGGGGCGAAGGGCAAGGGGAGGAAGTCGAGCTTCGTCATGCCCAAGCTCTCACTCTCCAAGGTGAAGGGCACGAAGGACCGGCCCCAGGGGGAGGTCCAGCCCTCTCTTTCTGGCACTGCAGTTGCTACAGGAAGGACCAGAGATGATGGAGGTGCGGCTGGCAGGGCCCCTGACGGAGAGGCCCAGGATACCAGTCTGGCCCTCACCAAACCCTCACTTGGCAGCTCTGAGGCTGAAGTGGAGGTGAGCAGGCCGGAGGCCACCTTTCTGCTTCCAGAGCATAACCTGTCTCTCAGGAAGGGCCCAGCACCCACGCCCCACAGGGAAGCCACGGCCCCTCCAACAGGAGAGGTGCTGCAGCCACTCGGGGCTCTGCTGGACACTGACATCCACACGGGGCAGAGCCACGAGGGGGCCGCTCAGGCAGCCCCAGTGCCGACAGGCTCTCAGGAGGGCTGGTTCAAGATGCCCAAATTCCGTGTGCCCAGCTTCTGGCGAACATCCACCAAGGACAAGGGTGGGGCGGTGGTGGGCATGGCTCAGGACCCTGGGCCTCAAGGCAGGGACGTGGCTGCTGGAGTCCAGACTCAGGACCCTGGTGTCCATGGGTTGACACTGGAGGCCGCTGCGTCACCACAGCCCACAGATGGCAAGGCGCAAGTGACAGCTGAGGTGGCATCATCCACAGATGTCCTGAAATGCCACGTGCACAGCCCAAGCTTGGAGCTGTCTTTCCCCACTGCCAGCACAGCCATCGCTCATCTCTCTGCAGCTGAGGCCAGGGTCCGTCCTGGGGAAGGCTCCCTCCCCCTCCAGATGTCAGAGACTCAGGCTGCCCCAGGGGGAACGGTCCCGACGGCTGCTCTAGGACCCGGAGCCCATGGCCCTACCACAGTAGAGGACCAAGTGGAAGGACGCCTGTCTCCTGCCCAAGGGCCTGTGAAACTGAGGACGTCACAGACCGAAATGCCAGCCCAGGTGTCCATCATCCACACGGACCAGGTCTGGGAGGATTCCGTGGTAGCCGTCACATTCCCCAAGCTGAAGGTGCCAAGGTTTACCGTCCCTGCCCCCAACACAGATGTGTTTGTCCCCTTGGTGAGAGAAGCCCCGGAGGCGGCCTTGCAAGGGGCAACCCCCGGCGTGTGGGTCGCCAGCATCCTGACGGACGCTGCCGAGATCCCCACGGAGCAGCCTGGGGACACAGGGCCCTCCTCGGAGGCATCCGCCAGCTCCAGGGTTAGAGTGCACACTGCGGGCGCTCAGGCAGAAAGCCATGCAGTCCCCGTAGGTAGCAGTGTCGCACCAGCGGCCAGCGCACCTTCCCAACCCGAGGCCTTTTCCACTCAGGTCCTGCGAGGGTCCGAGGTCCCTGCATCTGAGGTCCAGACGCCAGCTTACGGATTTTCCTCGTTGAAGGTGAAAATCCCAGAGCGCCCCCCACAGGCTAGTGTGTGCCTGGCCACCCACGGCTCTCAGGTGGGGGAGGGCTCAGAAGAGGTCCCCCAGCGTGGCGCCCCAGGGGCGGACCCCGTCCCAGACGACCTGCAGCCCGACACCGGCGAGCCCTTTGAAATCATTCCTTCCAGCATCGGAGCGCAGAGGGGCCACGCTCGCGCCGCCAGCTGCTCAGACGACGAGCCCGCAGAAATTCTTGAACTTCCCTCTGAGGACAGCCACGAGGAGGGTGGCCGGCCCGCAGACGACAGCGGGGTCCCCAAGGCGAAGCCGGCAACGAAGAAGGCTTCTGGTCTCTTCCGGTTCTGGCTTCCGGCCGTGGGGTTTTCTTCCTCCGTCGAAGAGAGCGGTTCTGAGTCCAGAGACGATGTCCAAGGATCTGCGCCCATTCAAGCGCAGCCTGAAGCCCGGCTGCCTCCGAAGCAGGAGAAGGCGGGCTGGTTCCGATTCCCCAAATTAGGCTTCTCCTCGTCTCCTGCCAAGAAGGGCGACGGTACCGAGAACAGGGCAGAACCTGCCGGGCAGAGTCTCCAGGAAGAGGCGGTCGTCTTTTTCGATGCTCGGGAAACTTTCTCCCCGGACGACAAGGAAGAAGAACCAGCGGAGGGCGCGCGCGCCGGGCCGGGCTCCGGAGGGACGGTGACCTCGGCGGCGCGGACCGAGAAGCCAGCCAGCGGACAGTCTGCTTCCAGGCCGGCCACCAGATGAAGGCCGATGCGGCGAAGCCCGGAAGCGGCGTTAGTGCACGCCCACCCCGACCACGCTTTACGTCCGCCTCCGTTCACATCGCTAAGAACGAAGCAGACACAAACGCAGCCGACACAGTCTCTTAAAATAGGACCCCAAACGCGCCCAGCTCCCCTAAAGCCTTGGGAGCAGACTTGCCCACATGACTCGAGTCCACTATGACACGGTGCTCCTGGGGGTGGCTGAAGAGGCCTTGGCTAAATAAAGTCCAGGAGGCATGCCCTGTCTCTGCTGCTTTGTGGGAGGGCTGCACGGCCCAGGAGCACACGCCGCTTCATGCCATCTGCCCTGCTGCTGTCTGTGGACGCAGTCCCTTACTCCACGCGGGTCAGATTCCCCCAGAAGGCACTGTCCGCTCACTTACTGTGAGCTAATCCCCGTGTCAAAGGGCCTCACTGAGGCAGGCCTACGGGTGCTCTACGTGATGCTGCACACGTGCGGGGCCACCCGAGGATGGCAGACGGGCCTGGTGACCCGACTGCCCCAAGATGCCTGCCACAGTCTAGCAATGCCTTCCCTCTCTGGTGGCACAGCCCTTGAAGGACATGGTGTGGCCAGCCTGCAGCATGGCCTGGCTGGCTGCTCCCTGGGAGGGAGAAGAGGCAGCTGGGTGCCCCACGTGCAGCTGCCGAGACCTGTGCCCATGTGTCCCCCACACCCCACTCAGAACCTCTACACAGCTGCTGTGGAAAATGGTCCCCAGTGGACCTGGAGGAACCACTCACCACCACTGTTCATCCAGAGGATGCTAGTTACTCAGCTAGACACACAGACAGACACACGGACACACATGCAGAGGCAGAGACACACACATCTAGAAGATGCTTGTTAATTCAGCAGGGCCTCCAGTAGCAGGTGCTGATAGACACACAGAGACAGACAGACACAGAGACACACCCAGACACACAAATACACATAGACACACACAAGACACATGTATACATACATACAGATACAGACCTGCAGACATACATATACAGACACACACACACCCAGAAACATACATCCAGACAGACAGACAGACTACACACAGGCACTCGGACACATACACAAACACGCAGAGACATAGTCGGACATAGATATAGACAGACAGACACACATACATACAAATGGACGCACAAACACAGACATACACACACACACACACAGACATGCGGAGACACAACCAGAAACATACAGACATACACAGACACACATACATACAGAAGGACACACAGACATACACACACACACACACAACCAGAGGGCAGTGCTGTGTACAGAGTGGTGACAGCACAGAGGAGGCCTGGTGGCCTGAGAGGTGGCTGTGTCCCTGGATATGTCCTCCAGCACAGCAGCCCTCCTGTGGGGCCGCACTCAGGAACCAAGCCCCAGGACGGGCAGCAGACTGAGCTTTAAGAGACTACTACGTTCTGTGGTCAGATCCTCTCCCAGGCCAGTGGGCACATAGTGAGCAGGGCAGGCCCTCTGGGCACCTGGATCTGGCTCCCTCCCGGCCCCGGCTGGCTGCTGGCAGCTCTCTTGGCTGGGAGTCTGGGAACAAGAGCTGGGTGAGCTCTCCAGGGGACTATGGGCCCGGAGGGCACACTGGCCAGGGAGTGGGGGCTCCCTCTCGCTGCCCCACTGCAGGCAAGCCCTATCTTCCCATGGCCTGTTGGGAAAACCGCTCAGGCTGGGAGTGAGGGCCCTTCTGGACAGCACTGGACATGGCTCGGCAGCCTGGTGGTCACCAGTGGGGAGGAAGGAAGGGGGTCAACCGAGCTGCTAGGCCAGGATGGCAGGCCGCCCTGCCACAATGAGGGGCCCCTAGAAGAGCCAGTCCTGCCTCAGGGAGGGGCCCTGGGAGAGCTGGCCCCGCCTCAGTGAGCGGTCTCCAGGAGAGCTGCCGCCTGGCTCTGCCTGGCTCTTCTCGAATCTGGAATCACCGTTTGGCTGGTGGCCCTTGGAGGCCCGCATGGGGCTGTTCACACTGCACAGGGAACTGCTGAACAGCGCCCCCCACTTCCTGACTGGCCTAGCTTCATCTGCAGCAGCATCCCTGGGCATGGGGCACCTGTGCCAGGTGACACCACCCCCTCACCTGCTGCAATGTCCCCAGGCTCGGCACCTGTGCTGAGTGATGCCACCACACACCAGCACCTTAAGACAACACGTGTTTATCATCCAGTGTAGCTGGGGTCTGCTCAGGGCCTCGCTGGCTGTGAGCAGGCTGGCCCAGGCTGCCGCCTCAGCTGGGGCTCCCCTGGGAAAGTTCTATTCCCAGGCCCCCTGGACGCCGGCACCCTCAGAGCCCAGCAGGCTGCAGGGCTGAGAGCCTCCACTCCCTGCTGACCAGAGCTGGACGCACCACAGATGCCTGTCCCGAAAGCTGCTCCACAGGGCAGCTTGACCCACTGAAGCCAGCAAGGGACAGTCTCCCAGCTAGATGGACGTGTTCTCAGGCCACAGAATCACTGTGCATCATTGGCTGTGCCGTGTGGATTACCAGCAAGTAACTGGTCCTGCCGGCACTCAGGGCAGCAGTCACAGGGCAGGTAGGCTCTTGGGGGCATCTTAGAGGTGGTCCACCTCACCCCAGGAGGGGCCACATCTCACACCTCATTGTGCTGGGTCTCTGTGGGGCTGCTTCACAGCAGCCTTCCAGGCTGCCACTGACTCCAGACTCCACGTGTGCCTGCAAGGGGCCTCGGAACACAGCCAGCCAGGACCGGGAGTGAGGTGCAGGCCTGAGCACAGGGCACCGGCGATGAGCCTGCGGGCGGTCTGCGGGGCAGCTCCGGGCAGCTGTGCAGTGTGGGAACCACAACCACACAGCAACACCCACACACACCCGTGCAACTGTGAGCCGGTTCCGGAGGGGCAGGTGGGCTGGAAGAGCGTGGACAGTTGTGGCGGGGGGCTCCAGGGAGCTTGGACCAGTGCGGCTCACAGACTGAGTCACTCAGGCGGGACCCCCGAGGGCTGCCTGGCTTGCAGGCACCCCACTCCCATGCCCGGGCGGGAGACTTGGGCACAGACGAGGCTCTGTGGCCTACAGCACCCTTTAGAGGTGGGAAGTGTGGGGAGGGGTCACACAGATGGAGGATCTGCACCGCGCAGCCACCAGTCTCAGCAGAAAGTGGGTGCTGGGGGCACCTGGGAAGAAAGACCCAAGACTGCCTCAAAGGCTCTGGAAGAGCAGGGGAGGGTCTGCGTCCACCCCGAAGCTCTGGCCGCTGGTACCCCATCAGCACCAGAGAGCCTGTCCAAGCCGAGCGCTGACCAGACGGACGCGTCCACCAGGGCAGGTGAGCCCTGAGGCCGTGGTCGGAGCCATCTGGCAAGAAAGGCCAGGGGGCGCTGAGACCAGCTGCCGACCCAGCACTTGTAGGAAAAGGGCCGGAACGAGGGCGCCAAACCCAAGTCAGGTGTTGCCTCTACAGACTCCGAGATGGTTACCAGGGGAGGGTGCGCTCCGACGGGGCTGCGTGCAGGGACCACTTCCCAGCTCGGTGCCAGCCCTGCAGCCTCAGTGCAGCCCTACCGACCCAGCGCCGCTGCGCCCGAGGCCCCGCCCACAGCCCCGGGCCCACCTCTGAGCTCAGGCCCCGCCTCTGGGCTCCGCCCCGCGTCCTGGGCTCCGCCCCGAGGCCTGGGTCTCTCCTGCATCTGCCAGAGCTGCGGGGACACTAGGGTGGTGACGCGCCGACTTCCACCCTGCGACTCGGTCCAGGGGCCCGTTCTTCGCGGGCATCGGGGGCGTCGTCGCCTCGGTCCCCGGCTCAGGCTGCCCCTCTCCCCTTCTGGCCTCGCCCTGCCCGCGAATTTGGAGGCCCTCTGCGTGGGTCCGGCCGCTTGGCCGTTGTGCTGCTCCGCTTCTCGCGAGCCCCCCTGGGCACTGGCGGTCGCGTGCACACGGACCTGAGCAGGGTGCTAGGGCGGGGCGGCCAGTCTGGGGCGAGGAAGAGGAGGACGGCGCGTGCTGGACTCACAGTGAGCTGGAAGCATGCGGAGTTCTTTATCTGCAGGCCGCGCTGGGGAAGTCAGAGGGGCTTCCTGGAGGGCTCCTTGGAGGAGGTGAGGCTCAGGAAGAGCCAGATTGGGAGGGCAGAGAGGAGCAAACAGGGCTTGGGAAAGCGGCCGGGGCGGGTGGCGCTGTGAGCTGTCCTGACCTCCACCCCCAGGACTTGGGCGGGGGAGCCAGGGCCAAGCCGCGGAGCGGGGCGGGGCCTGGAGCCCGAAGGCTGGCATCAGCCCCGCCAGACGCAGTCCTGGCCCTCGGCCTGTCCGTCTAGGCCCACGGCGTAGCGGGAGTCCCAGTCCCGCTCAAAGAGCTGCCGCAGCTGCTCCTGCACAGTGGAGGCTCCTGGCTGGGCGTGGGGGGCTCTCTGGCTGACCACCAGGCCCACCCCTGAGGTGCTGCTGAAGTAATCCGCAGACCAGTTGGAGGTGCCTGGGGAGAGAAGGGACGCTGGGCATGAGTTGGGCCATGGGTTGAGGGTAGCTCTGCTGTCCTCAGCCACCAGCCAGGCTGCCCCTGGCTCCGGGGCTGGGGGGCCAGCAACTCTTCAGGAGTGTAGCTTGCCCAGAGCACCTGGGCAGGCCCAGCTGTCATTCTGCGGACTCTGGGCTCTGGATTTCCCGGCCTGTCCCCCTCTGCCTGGGGGCCCGTGCTGGACACAAGACCATGCCCCCTTCAGCACTCTTGGCTGACACTGCCCTGGGGACACTTCCCCGCTGTGGGTTTGTGTGTCCTGTGGTGTCACAGCCACTCCTTCGGGCCCCGATCCCCTTGGCGGACTGCCTGGTTGCTGGCCCACGGCTCCCCACCCCACACTCACCAATGTAGGCTGCCTTCTCTGTGACCATGAATTTGCTGTGGCTCACCCTGCTGAATGGGATGCTGGAGTGGTTCCCCACCGGCACAATGAACACTTTCTTCGGGTACAGAGAGGGCGTCAGGCTGGGCTGGAGGGAGCTGCCTTCCCCAGACCCCAGGATGGGCCCTTACCACATCCACGAAGATGCCGGCTGCGGGGTCACTGAAGGACTGCAGAGACCGCAGGTAGGGGAACATGGTGGGGTCCGTGTGGCGCCAACAACTGACCAGCAGACGCACGTGGACACTCCTGCCGAAGGCTGCTGCCCGCAGGGCGTTGTCCAACACTGGCCAGTACCTGGGAAGGGCGGGGCTGGTGGGTGTCTGCCCCTCAGTGGCGCAGCCCCGCCCCCAGGGCCCCTGCTGCACCCAGCGCACCTGGGGGGGTGGCTGAATCGTGTGGTGGGGAAGTACTCCATCACAGATGTGTAGATGAACTGCCGGGCGCCCCTGATCACCTCCAGCAGCGCATCCAGGTCCTGCGTGCGGCCGTGGGGGCAGAATGCGGGTGGCGAGGCCTGCCGGGAGGCTCTCTCTGTGAGGCACTGGCCCAGGCCGGGTCCGTGCACCACCCTCTGGAGCTCAGGGACAAATTGGCCTGTGTTGTGGTTCAGGGAGAGGGACCCCAGGGAGGGGTCCTCGCCCCCCCCCCCCAGTCCATGCCGGGAGACAGGAGGGTGCTGGCCCTGGGCTCGGCTGGCCAGCCCTCCCTGCACTGGAGAAATCTCCACTGGGCCACTTGGTGAGGCAGGCCCATGTTGCAGGAGGGTAGGCGGGAGAGGGGTTCATCCCGCCCCTCTGCTCCAACAGAACGGTGTCACTGGCTGGCGGCTCTTCGGGCCCCCTCCCTCAGCCCTGGGTGAGTCTCTAAGCGGGGAGGCTCTTTGGAGGTCAGCCAGTGCCCCTACCTCATCCCTGGATGCCAAGCCAGAACCCAAAGACTACTGGGCACCCCAGCACCTCCCCGGCCACTGGTCTCCCATGGGTGGCCCTGACTGGGCACCCCGTCCCAGAGACAAGCCTGCCTCCTGGGACAGCCTGCTGGCGGCCAGCCTGCCCTTGTGGGGGCCACAGCCAAGCCCACTGGCTCCGGCCGAGACTGCTGCCTCCCTGAGGTGTCAGAAGCAGGGCCCAGCTGGGGTGGACCAGTGACATGCTCGGCCTCTCCTCAAGCCCTCACCGAGAAGTAGGCAGTGGTGGGCACCCCCTCGAAGCGGCCCCAGAAGGGCTGGAAGCGGTTAATGTGGGTGGAGAAATTCCGAGGCCAGGCTTTGGGGAGGACGGCCTGGGGTGCGCCCAGCGCCCAGTAGGTCTGGAAGGTCTTCTCCAGGTCTCGGGCTAGCTGACTGCAGTTGTAGATGATGACGCCAAGCTCCTTAACCTGCGGGGCCAGGGCGGCAGCTGGGGACAAGGATGCTGCGGCTGTGGCCCCTGCCCTGGCCCACTGGGGGGACGCAGAAGAGACAGTGCGCTTCAGGGGGACCCCAGAGGGAGGGACAGGTGGGCGTGTAGTCTGACAAAACCAACAGAAGAAAATGAAAGTCGCTGGATGTCACAGCGGTGGCCGTGGTGACCATTTCCGCGACGTCCTTTGACGCGTTTTTACTGCAGCGTCTGAAAAGGGTCCTGCTTCGCGATCTGCACGTTTCCCGGGACGTCTTCGCACTCGGCTGAACGTCCTTCCTCAGCTAGAGCCCAGCGGCCAGTGTGAGGTGCTTTCTCTAGATGAACCTGGGTGTCTGCAAAGTTCCCAGGGTACAGGGTGGGAAGGGGCCACAGCCCCAGGGGGCCCCTGTGCTCCCACCTGTGTCAGGGACCGCCAGTCCATGTTGGCACTGCCCAGGTAAATGTGCAGCTTGTCCACGACCCAGAACTTAGAGTGCAAAACGCCCCCGGTGAGCTGCTTCATGGGTACCCGCCGCACCTGAGCACCTGTTCAGGAGACGAGAGCCACCCTTGTGAAGTGACCACTGGCACCGAGTCTGGTGCTCCCACCTGGACTGACTGCTCAGTCAGTGAGGTTACCATCCCTACTTCACAAGTGACTGGCAGGCCCCCAGGCTCCAGAGCTCGAAGTTGTGGCGACTGTCTCTGTCTCTGCTCCCTGGCAGGGGTCCCATCCCCAGTGCCCCCAACAGGGAGCTGGGGCCACCTGTTGCTTCAGCCCATGGGAGTTGGCTCCCGGCTGCTTGGAGCAGCCCAGCGCTAGGTGCACAGACTCAGCCAGGCCCGTTCTGCCCCGCCCCACCCGGCAGCCTGGGGAGACACAGGGAGGGAGGCTTCCCAGCCTCTGCCGGGAGGCCCTGCCCTTCTCTGTCCTGGTCCCAAGGTGCCAGGGCCTGGGATGGCACAGGCCTCTACCTTGTGCTGCCAGCACCTGCAGGTCCGTGGAGTTCCTGGCCATTGTCGGGTCGCCGGTGGCCACAGCCAGGGAGACATTCTTATCTAGCAGTTGTCGAAGCTTGTGCAGAAGGGCCTCTCCCTGTGGGACCAAGCTAGCCATGAGGCCAGTTCATCTGGGTCTGGGCCCCAAGGGACCCTGCTGGCCCACTGTCCCATAGCCCCTCAGCAAGCCCTAGACTCTGCCCCAGCCACCCACCGGCCCCAAAAACCCACAGCAGAGTCCCAAGGCAAGTGCTTGGGGCCTTTAGGACCTGTGGCCAAAAGCGGTTGGGGTACTCGCTCCTCCAGGCCCTCTGCCGCCTGCCCCAGAGCCCCTAAAGGAAGTTCCCAGCCCCCCAACACACTCCCCCACAAGCTGAGCCTGGGGTCTCTGGCCAGGCAGGGACTAGGGCTCGCACCAGCTGGGAGGATGGGTCGTGGACGCCGACATCAGCCCCCGTGAGGGACCAGTAGAAGGAGGCCACGTGGACACTCTCCTGGGCAGCATCCAGGAGCTGTAGCCAGGCCTGGGCCAGGGGCTGGACTGCTGGGCCGGGCACAACCAAGTCCTGGGGGAGGCTTTCCACGAGGACAAGCCTGTGGAGCAGGGAGGGGGGCCTGAGCACCCCTTGCACAGCCCCTGCACCCACGGAGTGGGGAGAGGTGCAGGATCAGGGCACCAAGCAGACTGGGCAGGCTCTGACATCCTCAGACCAGAGCGGGCAGTGACGCCCAGGAGCACTGCAAGGGAGGTGGCTTGCAGGCCAGGCCAGAGGCAGATGGGGGGCTGGCTTCCACCCTGACCTCACCCCCTAGGAGGGCCACCCAGAGGAGAGGGGCAGAGCTGATGTGGTGTGGTGACCCTGGAGGGCTTCTCTCGAGCTGAGCAGGGCAGGTGGTGGGGCAGGCTCCTCCCCAGGAGGGGGACGGGAGGGCAGTGAGAGGACCTGGTCCAGGCCAGAAGGTGTGTGTCAGCACTTTAGAGCCAGGAGGGCGGGTGCCTTTGCCGCATCCAGCCAGCCTCTGCTGCGAGGGTTCCAGGTCCACAGCTCTGGCCCAGCCTGTCCTGCCTGCACTGTCTTTATGGGCCTTCCCAGCAGCTCCCTGCCTCACTGCCTGCCCTCCCAGGATCCCACCTCCAGAGAAGGCTGGTGCAGGGCTCCTTCCCAGGGACTAATGGGGGACTCGGGCAGCAGGCCTGGAGCTGGCCCCAGGTACTCACTGACAAGCATCCTTCTGCCTCCCAGCCTTCTCCTCTTCTCTCAGGTGCTCCCAGGCCAGGCGAGCACCATGGCCCTGGGACGCAGTGGGCTCTCCCTCGGGGCGTCCATGGCCCCAGGCGGGAGGGGAGGACGTTTGCCACAGGAGGAATGGAAGAGTCAGAGTGCCCAAGCACAGCACAGCCAGGATCCCCAGCACCTACGGCGGAAGCAGGCAGCACCCTTGGGCCCTGGAGTGACTGGGTGCTCCAGAGCAGAGACAGGACAGGCCCGGCTCCAGGGAGGGGCTGTAGCTGGGGTTGGGGGTGGTGGCCTCTTGTGCTTGGGCTTCATCCTGATGCTGTGGCCACAGAGTCGCTGCCCACCTCCCTAGACCCCTGTGGCTGAGGCTCGTTGGCAGATCTGCATGACCCAGGCTAGTGGGTATGCCTTGCCCACGGGCCAGGGTAGCCCACACCCCGTAGGCCCATTGCTGACCCAGGAGCCCTGTGAGGCCCTGTGCGGCTGTAGAACTCCTATCTGCCACCTCACCCCCTCTCAGAAGCCCACCCTACCTTGCTGATCTCACTGTCCCGTGGGCTGCGGTGGAGTGTGGAGCAGGGCCACGAGGGGGTCCTCAGGGGTTCCTGTGGAGGTCTTAGCATCACCTGCAGGGGGCAGCCCAGCGTCACCGGCAAGGCGCAGGCTGCTGGGCCAGGGACACCCCTCGGCAGGGCCTCCACAGCCGGAACCCCCCGGAGCCACCCACTCCTGCCTGAGGCTGCCACTCGGCTCTGGGGCCGCCCGGCCAGGTTCTGGCTCCACCCTGCAGCCCTCAGCTCAGGCAGAGTGGCCCTTTAGGGGCAGCCTCCGTGTGAGTCCTGAGGTGCCAGGCCCCTCCAGCACCTGGCCTTCTGGTATCTGTGTGACAACGCAAACAGTTAACACGATCAGCTGAGGACGGAAAGCCTAGAGCGTTCCCACCCAGAGGTACCTCAGAAGGAAGATCTAGGAAACTACTTCTGAGAAACCAGCCCCGAAAGCCCCGCAGAGCCAGCTCTGCCCCGACCCACGCGGGCGCACCACGGGTGGGGGGTGGGAAAGCCCCGTGGAGCCCAGCTCTGCCCCGGGGCACGTGGGCTGTGAATTTCCGCCCCGGTCCCCGTCTCTCGGGGCATCTGGTCGTCTAACTCTCAGTTCCTCGTTTCAGCCGCAACACAAACGGGTCTGAAAAGGCTGTTTCTGCTTTTGCCGCTCAGTCGCTCTGCACAGGCCTATAAATAAACCTCGCTCCTGCCCAGGAGCGGCTGCCTGCTGGGCGCGGCCTGTCGGGGATCGGGGCACTGAGAGCAGAGGGCCCGTGTGGGCAAGGTTGTCAGCAGACGACAGAGCTCGACCCTTCCTTGGGCTGGACGTGAACAGGCTGCTGCAGAGGCCAGCGGGTGCAGCGTGGGTCATGGAGAGGCCTGTGTGCAGCGCCATGGCTGACTCTGAGCCTCCCTCGGCCTGGGGCTGGGGCCGTGTGTAGTGGCCACTCAAAGACCTGGGCTCCTTGCAAGCTGCCCCTGAGGGTCAGGGCTGAGGCCCTCAGAGGCTCGGGCCCCTGTAGCCCGGGGGCAGGAACCCAGGAGTGAGCCTGGAACTCCAGAGCGGTTCTGGGCATCGGTGCCCCAGGAAGCACTCGGAGAGGCTGAAGGTGGGGCCGGTCTCAGGGAGAGTCCACGAGGTGCAGACACCCCTCGCCACCCAGGGTGCTCCCTTCCCACAGACAGCGGCAGGCTTACCAGCCCCTCCTTCACCAACTTGGGGACAGCAAGGTGGTGTTCTGGGCAAGGGGCCAGGCAAAGAGGCCCCTCGGCTTCCTTGGAGAAGCTGTCCCCCTCCCTACATCCCTAAAATGTCCCCCACTTGGGAGCCCTCCAAGGCACCTCCTGGAGCCACACACCCCCAGAGCCATCCCACCCCCAACTCCACCAGCCCAGAGGTGCAGACTGATTGGAGCCTGGGAGAGGCTGGCCCCCGGCGTGGCCTCGTGTGTTCTGTGTCCCTACACTGGGAAAGAATGACCCACTAGGAGGTGGCATCTCTGGGCTGTGGAGACACCCGTGCGAAGACTCCCAGGCCTCTCCAGCCCCTGGCGGGTGGCCTCAGGACCCTTCAGGCAGCAAGGGTCAGAGCTGGGGGACCTCCCTCCCAACTTCCTGTCCTGTTGGGCTTGAGGGTGCTTCCCTGCCCGGCCCGGCCTCACCATCACACACCTTGGGGGCTGCTGCCTTGGTGTCCATCTGTCCAGAACAGCCTGCAGTGTCACAGGACCCCGCCACCGCGCCCACCTGCTTCTCGCTCAGCCACTGCTTTTCCTCCCGGCTGCTTCCTGTCTGTCTGAGTAGCCCTCTCCCCAGCAAGGGACAGACATCTGGAGGGGTGGGCGGGCTGCAGGGCGTGGCCTGAGCCCATGACCTTGAGAGCATCTTCGGCAGAGGGCGTCAAGGTCACAGGCCCACGGAACTGAGCCAGAAGTTGACTCCTCTCCCACCCTGTGGGGATTGGCTCCACAGCCACTGGGTTCCCCCCAGCTCTCAACGCCCAACCCTCGGGTTGACTGGCAGCCTCGGGGCCCCAGATGGCTGCTGGAGTTCAGTTATCACCTCACAGTTCCTAGCTGAGCAGACTCCCTGAAAGTCCCTCAGGATGCGTTCCCTTACGTCTCATGATTCCAAACTCAGTCACATGGCTGCACTTAGCTGCAATGGAGGCTGGGAAATGGAGGCTGGAATCTCCATCCTAGAGAACACAGCAGGGGTGTGGTAGTTAAGGTTGTGTCTCAACTTGGCTGGGCCTCGTTGAGTACTGGGCAGCTGGTGGTAGTCGTTCCCCATGTCGAGACTGGCAGTCAGCTCCATGGTGGGACCTACCACAAGCAGCTGAGTAGCTGCTTTAGGGATGTGGTCTGCTTCCCGTATATAAGCAGCAGCTTTGGGAATGGTCTCTAGCTTATGGCACCTTGAACCCTGAATGTAGCCATATCATTGTTCAGCTGCCTGCCATGCTCTGCCGACCTTGGGAAATTCAGAGGACTTGAATTAATGGCCTGCCATGTGGTTTGGTAACATCGGGACTGTGCCTTTTTTACTTGTCAACCTTGGGCTTGCCAGCCTCAGCAGCCAGCAGCTGTCTGAGTGAAGAAAGCCTCCAGCTTCAGTGGGCCGGGAGCAGGAGGCAGAGCTGAAGCCCAAGGTTGAGGGGCTTTCACCCAGCCCCTAGAGCCTGGCACTTTGAACTCAGACTTCTAGCCTCCAAACTGTAAGAGAATAAACTGTTCAAGCCACCCCATTTGTAGTACATTCCTGTCAGAGTGACACTAGGGAACCAAACAGCAGGTGTAGCTGGGAGCCCCAACCTGGAGAATGTGGGGGGAGGTGCAGCTGGGACCCCCATATTGGAGAACATGGGGGCACAGCTGGGCCCCCATTCTGGAGAACACTTGGGTGGTCACTGGCCTGTCTGAAAATGTACCTGCCAGACTGGCTCCAAGGGAGGGACCGACGGGCAGTCCTGGGACCTGTGGAGGGGGCGAGGAGCGTGTAAGAGAAGGGTGCCCTCAGAGGTCCCTTTGCCGTCAGACCTTCCTGATCTGGCTTGGGGGTCGTCCTCTCAGGCCAGCAGCCAGGCACCTCCTGCTGTTGGCTTCAGGCCGTTAGATGCTGCTGGTCTCGGGAGCCCTGATCCTGGGCTGCAGGCCCACCCCAAGGGCTGGCTCTGACTGGGCTTTGGGATGGCCAGGCAGCCCGGCCCGAGCACCCGAGGGCGTGCACCACACGACACCCATCGCATGTGATGGTCACGCTCAGCACAGTTCAATACACGTTCTCCTCTCTGGCCTCAGCAGCTGTGCCTGCTCCATGGCTAGTGAGGCTGCTCCCATGCAGAGCACCTCGTGCCTGGATGTTCTCACCAAATGGCTCTTTGTGGAAAGCCAGTCCCCACAGTCCCAATGTCACAAGGTCATCACAAGCACCCAGATGCACACCCCAGCCACAAGTCCGAGCTCCGCCCCTCCCTCCCCTGGCCACACCTCCGGCCAAGGCCATGACAGACATGGCGGCTTGGCCATGAAGAGTGGACGCGTGATTGGCGGTAGAGGCTGATGGTATCCCCAAGTCCTAACCCCCAGTACCTGTGGACGTGACCTTGTTATGAGGGTGAGCTATGACCCAATGAGTGGTGTCCTTCAAGGAAGAGGAAAGAGACCCAGAGGGAAGGCAGCCACATGACCAAGGAGTCAGATGGAAAGGATGTCCCGAGAAGCCGAGGAACGCAGGGGACCACTCGCCGTCACCAGAGAGGCATGCAACTGAGGCCATAGGTGCCCAGTGGTCAGTCAGTTTGTTTTAACTTTACATAATTTAGGTTGTTTTTCGGGTGAATGCACATTTTTTAAAAAACACAGTCGCCATCAAGCCACCTCTGACTCACGGGGACCCCTCATCTGTCAGAGAACTGGGCTCCACAGCATTTCCAATGGCTGATCCTCAGAATACATTGTTAGGCCTCTCGCCCCAGTACCCTGTGGGTGGCTTGAACCTCCAGTCTTCTGGTCAGCAGCGCAGCATGTCAACGTTGCACCACCCAGGACTCCAGAGAGAATGCTGGACCGAAACAGCGAGTCTGGCTCCTCCCTGGACATCAGGTGCCCAGCTTCCCGCCCTGCTCTGCAGCCTGCTGGGCTCTGTTGGGCCTTGGGCTCCAGTGCTCCTGGCTTTTTCCGGGCCCAGCAGGAAAGTAAACATAACAAAATGTTTTTCTGTGACTTGGAAACCCAGACTCCACATCTTGGGTAATTGGAAACGTATCTGTTCACCATCGTGTATGGGTGAAAGGTCCTTCCTCACCGCCCTTCCACAAGACACAGCCCCTCTGGCCCAGCTCACCACCCGCCTCGGGATGGAGCTGGCTCTGCCCGGCAGGGCTCCCAGGCGAGCTTGGGCATCCACAAGGTGCTGGGCATTTGCAGCTTCCTGGGTTCTATGGACGGTTCTGGGGGAAGCAGGGGAACCCCCTTTGTGTGGTCAGGTTACTCTTTGAGAGGAGTCCCTGGGAGGGGCCTGACTGGATTTTATGTTATTTTACTGTGATTGTGTGATTTTAAGGTAAAACAACAGAAAAGTATCTAAAGACACTCTGGAGATGTGTCGTATAAATAACACGTGGTCGGCTTGTGATGCAGTTTGACAGTTCCTACCCACTGCGGCTGACTGTGGCCCATTTCCGTCCATCACGGGTCACTGGTGTATTTCCCGCAATCTTTACGATCTTGGAACGCACTGTTGACCCAGTGCTGGTTCCTTTTTGTCTCCTTGCCTTGCCTTCTTTGGGCTCGGCTGACTTGTCATTTCTACTCTTTCCTGGGTAGCAGTGCTCTGTGGTGGCACCGTCTGGTGCCCACCCACTCTGCTCTTCTTTCAGACACAGGGAGGAGTTTTCTGCCAGTGCTCATGTGGCTCTGCAGGGCAGGTGACCAGTTCCGGCCAACGCGCTTTGAGAACGGCCACTGCCCTCCCTTTATGGAATTCCTTACCTTCTGGGGCAAGAAGTTTGAATTGGGGGGGCCAGCTCTGGAGGAAGGCTCTCTGCCGGCTCAGGTGAAGGCCCTTGTTTCTTCAATGTCTCCTCCTTGGCTCCTGGCGCTTCATCAGGCTCAGCGTCCACCTTACCCCACCGCTGTCTCCTGACTCCTACTCCTTTTATACCTCAAGAGGTGGACTCAAGACACACCCTACACCAATAGGGTCTCGTGAATAAAACCTAGAGACCCCACTCCCAAGTGGGAGTACAACCACAGTTCCAACCCTAACAGCCAGGAAGCACTCCCTCTTGCAGGTGTCCAGATGTCCCCCAATCCCCTGCCCGTGGAATGTGTACAGCTTTGCAAGAAGGGGCTCCTTCCCCAGCCCCTCTGTTGTGCACCCAGCCATGACCTGCCTTGGCCTGTCCCTCTGCAAGACTGAGGGCTTGGGAACAGAGCGTGCTGTGCTCCATCTCTGCTTCTGAGTGTTTGGTTCATTCCACTGTTCCCATCTATGCCAGGTGGGGCTTAACGCTTTCTACCTGGTCCACTACGCACAACACAGAGCATTTTGTTCCAGCCAAAGCTGCTGCAGAGACAAGTTTCTCGGCTGACAGGTGGATTTTTCCCATCTTACCCTGACATTGAGTGTAGCCCCTTTGCATGTCATAACTCTGTGCAGTCTCCCCCAACTTGGGTAGATGTAGAGCCTAGTCTAAAAGTCAGCAGATTACAGCCTTGGGCCAAGTCCAACCAAGGCACATTCTTTGGGGCTTTTGTTTTGTTTTACCATTTATCCAACATTATAGTGTTTTGTTCTAAAAGTGTTTTGAAATGCTTAATCTACCATATACCTAGAAGTAAAATTCCATCTCTTTCTATTGCTTTAGTGGCTACTCTTAAAACCTTAACATATTTGACTTAAGTCTAGAATCAACAGATCCATCCACCCTTCTGAACAAAAAAGGAGCTTAGAAGAATATTTTGCTTAGACTATTTTCTCAAGGCTTACATTTTATTCATTCTCTAATGTGCAGTGTAACTTTGTTGGTAGCCCTTCATGGTCACTGGAACTTCTTACTCTCCTTGGTTAGTTCAATTTATTGCACTTTTGCCAGTTTCTTTACCCACTAGTTCTTCTTGAATGTTACACCCCCCTTCTGAATTCTGTTTCCTTCTTCCTAAAGTGTATTCTTAAGTGATCCTTACATCATGGTACTAAGAGCAGTAAATATTCAGATTTTACTATCTGGAACCATCTATATCTCCTTCTCTCTTGACGGATAGTTTAGCTGGGTATAAAATTATTGATGGAAAATAATTTCCTTTCAGTAGCTTTGAAGGCATTGACTTCTAAACTGTCATGTTGCTATGGAGAACTGTGCATTGCTCTAGTTGATGCTCACCTTATTTCTCTTTGCTGTTGAGGTCTTGTCTTTGTCTTTAGTGTTCCACATGATGTATACAGGTTCCATGTATTCTTGATTCTTGGATATCCTGCTTGGGACTTATGCAGCTTAAGTCTGAGGATTTATTCTTTTGATCCATTCTGGAAAGTTCTCAGCCTTTCATTATTACCCCTTCCCAATTGCTTTATTTTTGCATTGTGAAACCCAGGTTAAATGTATGCTGGATCTTTTCATTCTGTTTTCCATGTCTCATCTTCATCTCATCTTCTGTATCTAATTTTTTCAGACCAACCTTCTCATTTTTTAGTTGTCTCTTCAGCTCAGTTTATTAGCTGGTCAACTTTCCACAAGGTTTTAATTTCTCACTGCAGATTTTTTTCCCCTCTCACCCAGAGCTTCCTTGTCCTCTCACTGGGGCCACAGGCTGAGTTTTTCTGCCCTCTCTTACCTTCCTGTGTGTATAGCCCTTGAAGGCCCAGCTCTGAGCAGAATTATCAACTTCAACTCAACCCTTACCAGGCACAAGGCTTCATCTCCTGACCTTGTGTGGACAGAAGAGCTCAGGGGTTCGGGCATTTCTGGGCCATGGTCATCCCCAGGGAAGCTGCAGTGTCCACTCATTTCCATCCTGGCTTTCCACTCCCACTTTCCTTTCGGTGCCTGGGGATTTCCCACTTTCTTGTAAGCTCAACTTTGTATTTAATTTTATTTTTACATCACAATTTAGGTGTTTCAATTGGTAGATTAAGCAGTGGGAGTTGAGGGGCTAGTTTGGGCAGAGAGTAGCTGCTAAGAGGAAGAGAAGACAGGCTAGTCTTTGTGATCTCACAGGCAGGGGAAAAAACCCGAGTCCAGTTCAGGCCTGACAGCGCCCACCTGTCTTTGAGGGTCAGGATTATGACAAGGAGCAGGGGAGAGCTGGGTGCTCCATGCTGTCTTCCTTTGGGGCATGTGATGCCTCTCATGAGGCACAGCACTGGAGGCTGAGCATAAAGTGGCTGAAGAGGTAGGGAAAGTTCAGATGACTTTCCCCAAACCTGCCCTGATGACCTCATTCCCAGAGTCAAAAGTGGCCTCGCTCTGAGCAGACCACACACACACACACACACACACACACACACACACACACACCTACATCCCAGGGGCATCTCTTTGAATGCCAAGCTCTCTGGGTTTGTCTCACCTCCCACTCACCTTCATTCCAAGCTCCATCATCCATGCCTGGCTCTCCAGCCCTGCCTGACTCCACACCAACCCACCTAAAGTGTGAGCTCAGGCCTCACTTCCCTCTACCCAGTCCCGTGGGCAGTTGCCCCACTCCATCCCCCACCCGCCACAGCAGCACTGGGGTGGTCGTTGCGTTGCCAGTGCACAGTAGGTCTTCAGAAGGCTGCCCAGACTTGGGTCTCCTGTTCTGTCCCCATCCACCCTGCTCTGTGAAGGTGGCCAGGCTGAGGGTGTCCATCCAGGGTGCAGTCCCAGGAGTGGGGCTCAGGCAGGGACATGGCAGGGGCTGGGGAGGGCCCAGAGCCATCAGTGCTGTCTTCACCCACATGCTTGGTGGCTCAGTTGCTAGCTCCCAGCTCCTGCACCACTGGCCTCAGTCCAGGAAGGGCAGGTGGACAGTATTGTAAACGCAGTCAGACCTTTGATGGTGCTGTCTCCTGTGGCCATCACCAGGTGTGGAGGAGAAAGGGCTGGGCCACACCACCCAGAGACAGGCAGCCCCGCCTACCTGCCCTCCAAGGAGAATGCATCCCATTGGCTCACTTCTGCGGGCACCCTGGGGCTGGGCTCCCAAACAGAAGTGTTCACTTTTCCAGCAGGTTGGCAATTGGCTGGTGGGCAGAGTCCATGGCTCAGACCCAAACATGAGTCTCTACCGGGTGTGTGCAACCACCCGCCAGCTGTGTTCTGTTCTTACTCCCCTGCTGGCCACCGGGCTTTCTCCTGCCTGTAGGCCTGGGTGCTGCCATGGCCAGAGGCAGAGCTGGAGCAGGGAGCAGAGGCAACCCCTACCCCAGCTCTTCCCGAGGCCTCCCTGGGCAGCGGGAGGCAGGGCCAGTCCAGGGCCATCCTGGCGCCCAGAGCCTTCTGAGGACTCAGCCATCCCGGGACCCAGGGACTTCCTAGCTCCCAGCACTGTCAGTGTCCAGGGGGGTAGAAGCCATCCTGACTGACAGCTATGTCTAAGAAGGCAGCCCTGCAGTCTCGACCCAGTGGGCCGTGTCCCCAGAACTTGGCCATCTGTGCCTCAGGGTCCTCCCTGCAGGTGGTGGGAACAGTGATGGGATCCTGAACAGGGCTGCAGACACACTGTGAGGTCATCTCCCAGGTATCAGGTTGGCCCTCAGGAGCCAGAGAAGGGAGCAGGGTGGGGTGACTGCAGAGGGCCCAGTGCCTCCCTCCAGATGCCTGTGCCCCGTCTGCTGCAGCTGGAGCTCCTCAGAGAGGGCCCTTGGCCATTGCTACACTGGGTGGTTTTAACACGACAATGACATTTCACGTTAAGGAGCAAACATCCTGCAATTTCTCTTGCTTTCTCCACTAGGCCGCCACCTAATGGCAGCAGATCTGAATTGCAGCCTCCGCGGGTCTTGGCATCCAATCCACTTTTGAGGTCTCCCTTCCCTGGGGTCAAGCTTCCCTGGGTAATATAGCAAACACCGAGCCTGGGGTGGGGGAGAGCAGGCCATAGCAGCACACGCTGGTGTACCACCGTGGGACAGAACGATTAGAACAAATTCCATGAGAAATCATATTAAAATAACCATTCTCTTAGACACCCACAAGACCACCCGAGAACAGACGACACCTCCATAAAGCCAGACAAATAAGTTACAGACCCCAGATCTAGGAATGGGGGGGCGGGGAGAACTCAACACGGGGTGGAATACGAATAAAAAATTGTACAGCAATTGACGAGGGGGATGGACAGAAAGGACACCTTGGAAGAAAACAGCCCCGGGGGTGGCCGGGTCAGGCTAGAGCAGCTGGGTGGGGCATGCAGGGTAGACAGGGGCCAGGCTAGCACCTGCACCCAGTGGACAGACTGCAGGCTTGCAGGGGCGGGGCTGGGTGGGGCCCCTTCTACCTGCACACGTAAACGTGGGGGTGAGGGGCATGCAGGCCCCAAGCACTCCACTCCTTATCAGCGAAATGTAAACACGGAGTCCCGCCAGCTCAGAGCACCCTGGACCGGGCAGGCCTGCGCTGGCCACCACTCCAGATGGCTGGAGACACCTGCCCCCCACCCGGTCAGGGTGGGAGAACACTCCTGCCCCACCCACCATGACCAATGGCTCTTTGGCTTACAGGCTCCAAAACACTTGGCCACCTCCAAGGAGCTGAGCTCAGCTCACGTGGCAAGTTCCTGCTAGAGTCCTGAGAAAACCGCTCCTGGAGCCCTCGCTGCCCCTCACCTGGCTCTAGAACACAGAGGCCCACTGCAACCGAGGGGGCTAGCCGAGGTGGGCACGGCATCTAGGACCACCGAGCTGGGAACTTCCGTAAGCCCAATTCCCAGCCACTTTGGTCCAGTGCTCACGGACACTGAGGGGCCTCACGCCCACTTGCCAGGCCCCAGAAATCCAAAAGCAAAGATCAGCATCCCTCACAGAAACACACCCACGGCTCTCGCTGGGGCTGGCACAGCAGGAGTCAGGTGCCTGTGTACATGGGTGCCTGTGTACATGTGTCAGCAAGCATGCAGGTGTGTCTGTGTGTACTGGTGTGCACGCATGTGCCCGTGTCTACGTGTCTGTATGCAGGTGTGCATGTCTGTATTTGCTCCTGCACAGAGGTGTCAACACGTGTCCATGTGTCTATATGCAGGTGTGTGTGTGTCTGCATGTGTACCTGTGTGCACGTATTTGATCCTGCCTGGAGCTGTTTCAGTGTGTGCTCCTATGGGCAGGTGTGTCTCCTTGTGTGCAGGTGCGTGTCTACGTGTGTCTGCATGCATGTGCCTATATGTTTGCGTGGAGACGTATCTGGGTGTACACCTGTGTGCAGGTGCCACATCTGCATGTGCACGGGGCTGGTTCTGGGCCTCCTGGCAAAAGCCCACCTGATGCCCACCCTCCGCTCTGGGAAGCCCACATGCTCAGTGGGTTTGGCAGTTGTGTTGGCACCAAAGACTGGAAGCAGTGGGGTTCTGGCCCCAGACATCTCCACAGCCATTCTTTTCCTAAGGGCAGGGGACAGCTCTGGCCCTGGCTCAGTGGCGGCCCTACACTTGGGTGGAGCCAGCTGCACAGTGCCTAGCTGGCCTCCGCCCTCCCTTCTCCACAGCCCAGCCAGCTCTGCGTTTGGCACTAAATGGCCCCGCCTGTCCTGTGCCCACCCCAGCTGGACACCAAGGGTGGGTGCTGCCATGTGCCTGCAGGGCAGCCCCTCCAACTGAGAGGCTCCACTGGGCCTGGAGGGGTGCTGCCACGGTCTGACCCCCTTCCTTTCAGCAAGACAAAGTGACAGCAGTGGACACGAGGCAGGGACTGGAGACGGTGGGCCAAGTCCAGGGGTGGGGGAGCCGGCTGGCCGCCAGGGGCTGAGCTGTGGTTATGCCGGCTGTGGGATATGGCACATAAGAGGGTCTTGGCGGTGAGCCAGCTGGTGGGACGAGTGGGGGCACACAGGACAGAGGACAGCCTAGATCAGGAACCGCTCGGCATCAGGGAGGAAGTCAGGCAGGAAGACAGGGTCTGGGGCGCCACAGTTGGCGTGTGGCGGGAAGCCCCTCAGCGGCAGAGCAGGCAGCATCTCCACCGAGGAGGGTGATGGGCTCTGGGTGGCAGGCCGGCCCCTCCCCAGCTGGGCCAGGCTCCCGGAGCTCCTGCTGCCTGCCAGCAAGGCCAGGTTCCCAACGGGGTCCACGATGGCATTGATGACTGCAGGGTGGGAAGGCGATGGGGGCAGCTGGTTGGGGGTCCCACCCTGCCCTCCTCCCACCAAAGGGCCTTGTGGCTGAGTGCTCAGGCCCCCTCCCCCACTGGTCTCCAACCCCAAGCCCTCTGGACAGCCCCACAGAGCCACACCCACCTTCCAACTGCTTCTGCACACGCCTCAGTTCCTTCAGGATAGAGCTGATCTCCTGGGAATGGGGTTGGATGAGGAAGCCGACCGCCAAGGACATGTGCCCGTCCCTGGGTCTGGAGCTGGTCACAGGCCTGGCTCAGCTTCCACCCCACCCCGGCCTGCAGGCCCAGGCAAGCCCACCTTGTTTGACGTCTTCAGGATGGGAACCTCATTCTCTGCATTGATCCTGGCTTCCAGGTCCTCCCACGCACGCCCCGTGTTCTGGAAAAGGATCCTGGGGACAGGGCAGGGTGAGGCCTGGTGCTACTGCCCCAGACCACCAGTGCCTCACCAAGAATCCACCACCTGCCCTCTCCTGGCCCAAGGGGACGGTGGGCAAGCACTAGGCTGGCAGGCGCCACGGCCTCGGGCTCTGTGCGGCCTCAGGGACGGACTGTTGGGATTGTGGCTGGGGGCGTCCTGGCAGTGGACCCATCTGTGTGCACATGTGCCCAGGCTGGCGCCCTGAGTGGACGTCACTGGGCACACATGCTCCTATCTGTGTGCATACATGTGCCCGTGTCTGCCCAGGCTGGCACCCCCACGTGGACGTCACCATGTCCATGGTCGTATCTGTGCGTTTGTGTATGCACATGCACACCAGTTCTGTCCAGGCTGGCACCCCTGCACGGACATCACCAAGTCTGCATGCTCCTGTGTGTGTGCATACCCGCATCTGCCCAGGCCAGTGCCCCCACACGGATGTCACGTGTTTGCATGCTCCTATCTGGGACCCGCCCTCTACCCCAGGCCGCTCACTTCATCTTTTCGGCGAGACTCTCTGTGTTCTCACGGATGGCATGCGACAGCTGGGACACAGGGTTCAGCATCAGGTTATCAAAGATCACCTGGGGGCACCGGGTGTCAGCACAGCTCCTGTCCCCTGAGCACCCAGCCCCACACCCACCCAACCTGGCAGGGCCAGTGCAAGGGCAGGGGGGCGTGCCTCCTCGCGGTTCCGTGGCCTCGTCTTGGAGGCCAAGGGGTCCTCACGGCTGTCATTCATGTTCTGGTCAAAGTCCCGCGAGTTCAGGGCGCCTGGCGGCACCTTCTGGAAATTGAGGCTGGCCTCAGGGATACGCTGCACCAGCTGCGGACGGAGGGGTGGGCAGTGGGGGCTGGGAGATGCCATAACTGACCCCAGCCCCACCTGCTTGGCATCCCACTTGATGCCCCCAACAACTAGCCGGGCCTCTGTCCAACAGCCTCAGGGTGTCGGGTGGCCAGTCTGACTCAGTCCCCACTGGACAGAGCTCACCTCCTCGCGGGCAGAGATGGTGGACGCAGGGGTGCTGGGCACATTGCTGAGGGTAGGGCTGTGGGTGGGCCCCGGAGAGCCCAGCGAGTCGCCATCCCCAGCCACATCATGGATCTCCTGGGCCAGGGTGACCACATCCTTCACCAGCGTCTGGCTCAACCTGGAGGGCAGAAGACAGAGCTGCTGGGTCCCACAGGCTGCCCAGAATGCGATGGGGTGGGAGGAGCCGGGTACGTCCACCCACACCCAAAGGCCCCAAATAAGTCTACCTTCACCCCAAGAACCCAGATGCAGGTACCTGCACCCCAAGGTCCCTGATAAGTCTCTCTGTACCCTAAGACCCCAGGTAAGTCTATCCATACCCCCAAAGCCCCAGATACATCCACTGCAACCCAAGACCCCAGATACGAGCACCTGCACCAAGACCCTAGGTACACACACCCACATTCCAAGACCCCAAACAAGTCTATGTGTACCCCAAGACCCCACAGACATCCACCCATATCCCAAGACATAGCTTTTTCCCAAGGCAGGGGCAGGACCTGGGAGTAAGCCCTCTACCACTGGCCACTCCGGGACTGGGGTACCCTACCATCTGAACACAGCCCCCATGCTCACGGCCATGAGAGGACAGAGAGGCAGGGCTAAGAGCAGGGCCCAGGCTGGTGGGCAGAGACACCCACCTTCCCTCTCCCTACCTACAAAGCAGTCTGTGGGGGCTATGGCACCATTCGTCACATTCCACTCAGCCAGTCACCCACCTGGCCACCTACCCATCTGTCCACCTAGCTGCTGATTCACAAGGCCCGGGACCCCTCCTGTCCCAGGGTGGGGCTCTGGCCCCTCTCAGCACTGACCCAATGCAGGGGCCACCCATGGCCTCTGCACAGTCCCCCAACGCCTGGCTCCAGGCAGCAAATTCAACTTTCTTAAAACTTGGTGGGGAGGAGGCGGGGCAAGATGGCGGACTAGGCAGAAGGATTGCACAGACCCTCTTCAACAAAGAAAAGGGAAACCAATTAACACAGACACAGAAGAT
>NW_006921715.1:7898018-7902579 GCF_000298275.1 Orycteropus afer afer | reverse complement strand
CAATGACATGAGACAAAGTATATGTGAACTGCTGTATGAAAAGTGAATTTACTCTGTAAATCTTCACCCAAATCCTAATAAAAAAAAAAAGCTTTCAAAAATACAAAACAAAAAAAAAAAAAACTTGGTGGGGGCCCTGTTCTACAGAAATCCGCCCCTCCCCCCCTCCCCCCGGGCTGGTCTACAGTCATGCACTCACTCACTCACTCACTCACTTGTTTACGCAACAGCTCCGGTCTGGGCCAGGACCCCCCCAGTCAGGTCTCAAAGACCCTGGATTGTTCCACGTGCACCCCAGGGCCCTGGGTACCTCCGTATGCATCTGGAACCCCGGCTATGTCTGTGTGCACCCTGGGGACCCAGGTACGTCCACGTGCACCCTGGGGCCCTTTACCTGGCGATCTCCGCAATCTCTGCTGTCTGCACGATGAAGCCATAGGGGTCAGCCTCCTCCTCAGGGTCGTCCGGGGCCCGCGGCCCAGGAGCCCGGGGCCGGGGATGGTTGGAGCCACCGGCCCGCGGGGTCTGCGTGGCTGTTGAGACGTGGGGGCGGGTGTGTTTGGGGGAGCTGCACTCCTCCTCGGAGGTGGACGTATAATCCGAGCCCGGCTGCCGGCGGCGCGTGTCTTGGTGAATGAATTGGTTTCAGAAGCAGACACAGCACAATAGCACCCTTATCCACACTGGAAACATTGCCAGGCACCCACACAGCCCTCCGTACATGGCCTCCACAGCCAGAGCACCCCACGCAGGAGCCAGCAGCACCAGGCCGCAATGACACCAGCTGCGGCTGGCAGGGGGCAGCAAAGCATGGGCCCTCAGCACAGGCAAGCAGCGCTCAGCTCACCGCCCAGGCAGCCAGCCCCCAGCCTGGCACAGCCACTGCGGGCAGGGCACCCGGCCCCTCCTCCCTACCCTGCCAGTGTGCACCGGGCAACAGCACCTGGACAGTGCCTGCCGGCACCTGTGAGCACAAGGAATATCTGCCCGGCAGGGGCCTCCTTAGGCCCCAAGACCACCTGCCCCTTGGCCCCCCTCGCCCATAGGTAGCAGCCCCATGCCCAAGTGCAAAGGTGATCAGGCGGCCGCCGGTGGCAGTGCCTGGGGAGAGGCTGTTAGTTTCAGGGAGATGATGCAGAGAGTGAGGGCGTGGCTGGGGCCGCAGGAAGGAGACAGAGCCCCACAGTGGGCACACCAGCCTGCAACCCAATCAGCCAGTGAGAGGCTTCCCCGGTTCTGCAGGCTCAGAGGGTGTCTGCAGGCCCTGGGCGCGTGGCACAGGCGTCCTCTAAACACCTAAGCAACACAGCCACGGCAGCTCAGGGAGTGAGAACCATGGGGAACCCGCCCAGCCTGGAAATCCCTCCCACAGTGGTGGTCTGGGGCTTCACGTGCCCCTCAGAAGCCTGGGGTCGGGACTGTACTGACAGGAAGGCAGGCAGACCAACCAAGTCTCCGGAGTCCCTGATCCACACCCCCAGGTCTCGGGAGATGTGAGGAGGAGGCCCTGTTTTGAGGTGTCCGGCTTCCTGCCCTCCCTCTCCACCAGAGGTCCTGGGGGTTCCAAGCAGCTCAGGCTGCTTGTGTGGGGGCCAGGTACATGCCCCCACCAGCCTTTGGACCAGGGGATCAGAGACCCA
This sequence comes from Orycteropus afer afer, assembly GCF_000298275.1. Classification (NCBI taxonomy): domain Eukaryota; kingdom Metazoa; phylum Chordata; class Mammalia; order Tubulidentata; family Orycteropodidae; genus Orycteropus; species Orycteropus afer. The sequence continues at coordinate 7,900,939 of NW_006921715.1, read as the reverse complement.
GGGCCTGGTGCCCGGCTGACACTCAGGACCTTGCACAGACCCACTACCTGGCGGGTCCGGGATCTCGAAAGGAGTCTATAGGATCTGGAAAGGGTCTGGGGGCCCCACTCGCCCGCCCCCGGGCCCTGCACTCACTGGAGGACGGGTAGCGGGCACTGCCCGGGCGGGCCCTGCTGAAGGGCTGGCGGGAGGCTGTGGAAGAGGCAGCAGTACTGGCAGCCTTCCTGGCTGCGGCCCGCGCCTCGGCCATGGTGGGCTTGCGGCTGGTACAGTACAAGTCGACACTTCGGCCAGAGAAACCAGAGCGAGCGGGAGCGGCCTCAGCGTCACTGGTGCCCGTGAAGGAGCCGGCCCGCTTCCGAGGCATGGCCAGGACGTCCAGTCTCGACAGCTTCTTGGTCTGCTCAGCAGCTGGCCGGCCTGCGGGCTCAGGGGTGCCCAGGGCGCCCCGCTCGCCGTCAGCAGCCTCTGTGTCAGAGGTGTCGCCCAGCCGAGCTCGCCTGAGCCGGGACGCCCGCGTGGGCCGAGGGGTGGACAGGCTGTTGGAGCGGCTCAGTGCCTGCTGCACCTTCTGGGAGCTGCTGGAGCCTCGGCCCTGCTCCTCCCGGGTGGCTGGGGACGGTGGTGGGGCTGGCGGCCTCCGTCGAGGGCCTGGCCGTCCCGCCCTGGTGCACACGGGTGTCTCATGGTCAGAGGCAACAGCGTCCGAGATGGGCAGGTGGGTGGGGCTAGAGCCACGCTCCTCGTCTGGCCAGTCCAGGGACGCTCGGGGCCCGTGCCCACGCCTCGTGGTCAGAGGCCGTGCCAGCTCTGTGCGGCCAGGGTCCACTGGGCCTAGTGGGCGATGCTGCTTCTCCGAGAGCCGCCCACGGGCACTACTAAGGGCGGAGCCCGCCAGGTCCTGTGCGGCCAGCGGCTTGTCCTTCTGCGGCCCCTTGGGCTGTGGGGTCGTCGGGCTGGTCATGCTAGCCGTGTCTGCGTCCGAATCCCCAGACAGGGAGTCCTCTGGCGGCCGAGGGAGGCTGCCCCCTTCGCCCTGTGCCTCCACAGACTTGGACAGCAGCTGGGCCTCCAGCACTGCCAGTGCTGTCTCAGTCTCCTTCAGGATGAGGTGGGTGTCCTGGGAGTGCAGGTCTGAACGGGCAGCCCGGGCCGCAGCCAGGTCCTGGAGCAGGGGGTGGCTGGGGATGTTTGGCAGCTTGCCAGGGGCCGGGGGGCCGCTGGCTGGCTCCTTGGTGAAGCTCTCCTGCCGGACAAATGCCAGGCCCTCTTTGGGCGGGGCTGGGACAGGGCCCCCAGACTCCAAAGACCGCCCAGAGCAAAGCTGAATGACCATGCGCCCACTGGTGCTGACATAGACACCGTCCCTCGTCTGTGTGCCAGGGGGGGCTGCCTGCTGTGGAGCTGTCTGCCCTGGGCCCTCTGCCCCCCCAGTGGTCACGGATGGCTTCCTGGAGACGACAGCCTCCCTGTTCTGGTCCCCGATGAAGAATGAGGTGGGGGCCGGCTCCCCCGGGGTCCAGGGCGAGCCCCTGCTCCTTGTCCAGGCTGGCACCTCCTCAGGGCTCCTGTGTCTCTCAGGTGGCTGCCCTCTGCCCAGCTTGGGGCTCCACCCGCCATCCGACCCACTGGCATCACTGAGGCTGTCAGGGTCCAGGTCCTCCTGGACAAAGAGCGGGCTGACCTGCTGACTACCAGGCTCCGGCTGCCCAGGGCCAGCCTTCCTGGTGGCCTCAGGGCCAGCAGGGCTGTCCGCCCGCTCGCTGGGCAGCTGGGGAAGCAGACGCCGTGTGCGTGAGGGTAAAGCCACCTCAGGCTCCATAGCCCGGCAGCTAGTGCTGTTCTCTGCAAAGATGAAATCGCAGCCCATCAAGGCAATGGGGAAGCACTGAGCGTGTGCACAGAGATGGAGAACAAACAGACGGTGGGCCCACCGGGATCCTCATGCCCCACCCACTGCAGCAAGGGACCACTCACCTGCCAGGCCTGGGTCCGAGTAGCTGTCAGCCAGGCTGGCCCAGCGGGACACCCACTTCTGAGCCCCAGGGGAGCCGGGGCCTGGCAGGCCCTGCAGAGGAAAGGGCAGGAGGGTCCTTAACAAGCCAAAGTGAGCCCACAAGGAGAGGCTGACAGGAAGGGGCGGGGCTGACAGGAGAGGGCGGGGCTGACAGGAAGGGGCAGGGTGACAGGAGGGGTGGGGCTAACAGGAAGGGGTGGGGTGAGAGCCTGATAGGGAGAGGCTACAGGAAGGGGCAGGGCACACAACCAAACACCTGCCCTGCTGCTCACAGAGGCGCGTGGAACTGTGAGGTGACCATCTACGGGAGTCAACCCTGCCGCGGCCATACCTGCTGCTCTGTCTGTGGGGCCATGCCTCCTGGCCTGAATGCAAACTCCTGTAGCAGAGCTAGTCGCTGGGCCACACCCCCATCGGCCACCTCCTCTTTGTCATCTCTGATGACAGGGCGGAAGGTGGCTGAGGGAACCCGGGACAGCTCTGGGGACTCCAGCACTCCAAAGACCTACCAAAGAGGCACAGCACAGGCTTGCAGTCAGAGATACAGGCCTTGCCCTGGGGACCACCCAGAGGGCAGAGGGCCTGATTGGCCAAACTGGCCAGTGGCCTAGACCCCCAGCCTGGCTGTGTTGCTCAGCTAGTGAGGAAGGGATTGGTACACAGACACGCCAGCCTGGGAAGGCACTGGAGGGCACAGGCTCTTCCAGCACCCTCTGCCCATCTGGACAAGACACAGGCACCCAGCCAGGCCCGAGCAGATCCGCTAGGAGGACCAGCCCCCAGTGCTGTCGCCAACGCCCAGCTGCTCCATCACCACCCCTAGTCCCTGCTCTGCCTTGCCCCACCCAGAGGCACCTGGTGGATTATCCACCCCAGTCCCCACCCACCTGGACAATCACCATCT
>NW_006921715.1:7884673-7897433 GCF_000298275.1 Orycteropus afer afer | reverse complement strand
GCCCGGGCCGCGGGGGCGCTTGTCCGCCTTGGGGTCCGGGGCCGGGGCGTGCGTGAAGGACTGCGAGCGCTTCTTGCGGGGCGTGTCCTCGTCGAAGAACTCGATGACGAAGGCCTGCTGGTTATGCAGCAGCTCCTGGGGCTCCCGCCTGATCTGGCGCTGCAGCCGGGCCTGCTCCCCGCCGGCCGCAACAGGCGCCGCCCCTGCCGGGGCCAGCGGGTCCTCAGAGTCGCTCTGTGTGCCGTCCACGTGTTTGTGGCCTGGAGGTGGTGGGCAGCTCATAGGCATGGGGGCGACAGAGCCCCCCTGCAGCCCAGGCCTCCACACACTCACGTGTGCGCGTGTACACACACAGTCATCATGCAGGCCTGGGCCTCCAGCTCCCCCACCACACACAGTCATCACACAGGCCCAGGCCTCCACACACACGTGTGCACAGACACACGTGTGCACACACACAGGGCCATCACACAGGCCTGGGCCTCCAACTCCCCTGACACACACACACACACACACACAATCATCACACAGGCCTGGGCCTCCAACTTACACAGCTGTGTGCACAGTCATACACACAGTCATCACACAGGCCCTGGCTTCCAGCTCCCACACAAACACACACACAGTCACCACACAGACCCAGGCCTGCAGCACACACCCTCATGTGTGCACACACACACAGGGCCATCACACGGGCCTGGGCCTCCAGCTCCCCCCCCACACACACATACACCATATACACAGTCATCGCACAGGCCTGGGCCCCCAGCTAACACACACATACACACACAGTCATCACATGGGCCCAGGCCTCCAGCACACACACTCACCTGTGCACACACACACACACACAGGACCATCATGGAGGCCTGGGCCTCTAGCTCCCCCCACACACACACACAGAGTCATCACACAGGCCCAGGCCTCCAATGTGCAAGTGCACACACACAGTCATCACACGAGACTGGGCCTCTAGCGCGCACACATACACACACACAGTCATGACGCTTGCCTGGGGCTCCAGCTCCCCCCAACACACACACAGTCATCACACGGGCCCAGGCCTCCAGCACACCCAGCCAGCCATTACACAGGCTCAGGCGTCCAGCGTGCGCACACACGCACACACACAGGGTCATCACAGGGGCTTGGTGACACTGCACCCCATGGAACAGGGAACCCAGCACACTAAACAGGGAGACGTGGGGTGGCCTCCAGCCAGCAGGTGGTTCTTGGACAGTTAAGTGAACCACCAGCATCAGTGAGCCCTTGGCACGGCCACATACCTGGCCTCCGAGTCAAGCACAGACACCAGCCAGGTGCCAGTACAAGCAGATAGGAGTTTGCAAACCTGGGGCCAGAACTGCCTGTTGGGCAGCCCTCGCCCCTCGAGGCACAGGTGTGCATGTGGGTGTGGGCAGGCATGCAGCCTCAGGCTGGGAGCATAGACATGTGCTCAGCTAAGGCATGGGTGGGAGGGGTGTGCACAACTCACCCCTCAGCGTGCGGGTGTGGATGGGCAGGTCACTCTTGGTGCTGTGGCGGTCATCCCCCAGGCCGGCCCGGCGCAGCAGGCTGGGGTCGTTCTGCACCAGCCAGTCAGCCACCTTGGTCTCCGCGGACACCATCTCAGCAGGCGTTGCCTCCCTGCCTGGGGGCCGCCGCTGTCGCAGGGCGAACTTGGTCACGTGGTCCTTGATCTTCACCTTGCCAGGGCTGCAGTCATCAAACTCAATGGTGAAAGAGGCATGGCTCTGCACCACTGGGGCCGCCCCACCGCCAGCCGGCTCCTGGTCCTTGGTGGGGGCCTCGTGTGCCGGCACCTCAGGGGACCGCGCAGCCAGCGGCAGCGACTCCTTTGTGGGGATCTCGAAGTAGCTGGGTTCACGGCGGAAGGCATAGCCCTGTGGCTCGACAGGGGCCCGGAAACCAGCAGGTGTCCCGTCGAGCTCTCTGTCGTGCTGGGCCGGGCCCCTGGCTCGCTCTGGGGGTGGGGGGGTATACTCAGGCTGACCCTTGGCAGCCCCCGCCCCCTCCACGCTGCCCACCCCCCACCCGCTGCCCATCGGAGCTGCAGAAGGGAGGAGTCCTAGCCCCACTCCCCCAGCAACCGCAGAGCTCTGGGCCATGGCCTCCAGGACCCACCAGGCTCAGGCTCTCCCTGGCGCCGGTCCTCAGGTGGGCTATCGCCATCGTCATCCCCCCACCAGGAGGGCTGCCCGTAAAGGGGCGTGCGGTAGGTCACTGCCTCTACAAGGAAGAAAGGGCAGAACTGGAGTCATCACGGTCCCAGCGTGGACAGGAGACTGGGGGCAGCTCTGGTGTTAACCCCCAGTTTAGACCCTCAGCTGCCCGGGGACCCTAGCCAGCTACTGCTGCTCTGAGTTTTGTCTCTGCCTCTGTGGGGTGCTGCCTGCAGAGGGAGGGAGCCCAATGGGGAGTCTCCCAAGGGCCTCTGGGCCCTGTAGAGGCCACCTGGGGGTGACCCCTCCACGGCTCTGTCAGCAGTTAAGCCTACCAATGGTGACCCCAGACCACGGTGCCCCTGACACTGTCTGGCCCACTCGGTATTGCTGTCTGTCTGCTGTACCCTTTGAACCAACAGCTAGAACTTAGTTTGCGAGAGACCTCCCATAAACCTGGCTTTCAGGGCCAACAGAAACTCACTAGCTCCATCCCGTGGGAGTGGCTGGCCCTCAGCACGGCCCCTCCCACCTGGAACTGGCCCTGCCTGCACACCTGCTCGGCACCTGACCCAATGGGAACACCGTCCTACCTGCCCCCAGCCTCCGGTCCCCCTTCTCTGGCCTGGGGTTCGAGGACTCGCAGTACGGCATGGGGTCTGGCAGTGGCTCAGTCCTCTTGGGTGCTGCACTCTTGATGCCCATCTGCAGCTGGCTGGTGTACTTCTCGTGCTGTGGCAGGCAGGGGGAGGGCGCTGAAGGGCAGGCCAGCCTCTGCCCCACTTGGCCACTGGCTCTCACAATCACGCAGTGCAGACTGACAATCATAGAGGTCCAGGGACCTTCTCAGTCACGCGGCTCGGGCTCCACACCCAGCACCAGGTTGGGTCCTTGGACCCAAGGAGCTTAGGCTTGTCTGGGGGGCCAGGTGGGGTGGGCAGCAAACATCACAGGCGAGGGCAGCCCAGCTGCCATGGCGGGGGGGAGGCCAGGAATCCCCCAGTGCACCAGCTCAGCCTAGCTGGGGAGGGCTGGGAACGAGGACCCCAGAGTAGTGGCCTATCTGGAGCACAGGGATGTGTATGTGTGTCTAGACATGTATATGTATGTGCCTGTATGTGGATGCTTGTATGTGTACATATATGTATGTGTGCAGGCATATGTACACATGTGCACTGTGTGTATGCATGTACGTGAATGTGCACACGTATGTGCTGTGTGCTTATAGGGGGCATGTACATACACATATACCCATGTACACATGTTGTTGTTGTTGTTGTTGTTGTTGTTATGTGCCGTCGAGTCGGCCCCGACTCATAGCGACCCCTCCTTGGGTTTCCGAGGCAGTTATCACTACGGAAGTAGGATTGCCCAACCTTCCTTCCGAGGAGTGGCTGGTGGGTTTGAACCACCAGCCGTCTGGTTAGCAGGCAAGTGTCTTAACCACTATGCTACCAGAGCTCCCACACATATGTGTGTATATATATATATTCATGTTTATGTTGCTTACAGATATGTACACATTTGTGTGTATGTATGTGTACAGTGTGTGCACGCATGTGTACATATACTTCACATGTATGCTTATAGATGCACAATGTGTCCACAAATGTGTGCTGTGTGTGCATGTATTCACATGCATATACATGTGTACATGTATGCATATGCATTTGTGTGTCTTTGTGTGTGCATGTATGTACGCATGCATCTGTGCATATGCTATGCATGCGTATACATGCACATGCCCATGAATGTGTGCGTATGCATGTATAAATGTGTGTGTATCTGTGTGCACAGCATCAGTGGTAGGCTCTGGGCTTTGGGCCTCATCAGCCAAGTAAGACAGCCTCATGCTCAGGGTCTCCAACCCTGGCTCTGCCCATGGTGGGCTGGGGCTCTGGCCAGGCCACCCTTAGCCTGTGCTGCCCAAAGGCCATTGGGAAACAGGCTCTGAACTGCTGTCCCATGTGGGGCTGTAGGTAAAACTCTGTGACCCCAGGGGGGCTGTGCTCTGTGAGTGGGGCACAGAGCAGAACCCCCACCTGCCACGGCGCAATCTACCCCGACACCTGACTTGGGGCTCCAGGGTTCCCCAAGGTCTGCTCCTGCCCTGCTCCTGGGCCAGTCGTAGCCTGATCAAGCTCCTCCCCCAACCCTGGTACCCAAAGTACTGGCTGGGCCCAGAGGCTACAGGGTGTCTGGCTCTAGCCCACCTCTGACCCCACAGGTGGGACACCTGGCTCCCAGTGGGCTCTCACTTCCCATCCATCCATCCTGGCTGCCTGCAGCCCCCTCACCTCTCTGCTCTAACCACATGCCACAGGGCCCAAGGCCGGCCAGGCCCCTACTGCCATGTCAGGGCCCAGCTCCACCCTAGGACCTTCCTTCGGCCCATCCCAACATCCCCCCACCAGCCACTGCATCAGCCCCAGGGGTAATAATCACCCTTCTACTTGCCGGACAAGGCTGTCCAGCTGAGCTGGCCAGGGCAGGTGGCCCAAGCAGCCTGGTGTGTGTGCAGGGAGGGGTGGGGCAGCGCAGGGCAGTGGGGCGTGGGGACTGTAGGCATCACGGCTGTGAGGCCTGCTGGGGGTGGGGACCGTGGGGTAGGGGTGGAAGCTGCAAGGTGTGGGGCTCACAGCCCATGCGTGGCACTGACCTTGAGTGCCTCCTCGGGGAGGCGGTGCTGCACACGCTCCAGCACATACGTGTTGGCATTTGGCCATGTGTTAAGGACACAGAGCAAGAACACTGGACAGAGACGGCCCAGGCAGGTGAAAGGGCCATGAGGAACTGTCTGCCCACCCCCCTCTGTTGTGGATACCTGCTGGCACGCCCACATCCCACCACACTGCCCCCACCCACCGCCAGGCCCCGCCACTGCCCCTGGGCAGCATCCACCCCACAGAGCAGCCAGCAAGCCGGCTGCCACCCACGTGGAGGAGCAGTGGCCAGGGGCAGAGCCACTCGGGGCAGAGCCACTCAGGGGCTGGGCCCTGGCTGCATCCACACACCAGCGCATTCACAGAGGGGGCCGTGGCGGATGGACAGGGTGCCCATGAGCAGAGCCCTGACTGAGCCCCTAGTTCCTCATTCCCAGGCCCTCCCCAGGACGGTGGTCCTCGGCAGTAGCTGGACCCACCCCACCACAGCTGGGCCAACACAGTGCCCAGGAAGGCAGGTGCGGCCCCCTCCAGGGGCAAGGCCGCCACCCAGGGACCAGACCTAGAGCATCATGTTGTGAAGGGTTCCAGGGTGCGCTCACGCTGCTCCAGCCCTGTGTGACCTCGGGCCAGAGGACGTGGCCTGGGTTGGGCAGGCTGCAGTGGCTGGGGTCCCTGGGGCACCCTGTAGTCTGTCCCCTTCCAGGTGGCCAAGCCGGAAGGATATCGTAGCCAAAGCGGATGACGTCGTTGGCCTTCAACGTGACGTACTTCTGGTCCGGGACACGCACGTCATTCACAAAGGTCTGTGGAGGGGAGGCGGGTAGGGGAGTGGGCATGGGCCAGAGACACATAACCACCCGTGTGGCTCTCTCTTGCAGAGGCACCATTGTGACACTGGCCCCAAGCCCCTGGCACCACCCACTCAACTCAGGTGCCCAGCCACACACTAAGTCAAAGGCTGGACGCCAGCCAAGGAGAGCCAAGCATGACCCCATGTGCCCGAGCACAGCGCCATCTGGACACTGTGAAGTGCAGCCCTCCAAGACGCCCAGCCACGCAGAACCCGCCCCGGCCCCATCCAGGCTCCCATGGTTTCTGTGTGCCCCCTGGAAGCTCCCCTCTATCGGGGCTGTGACCTGCCAGCCCACCTGGCTGCCCTGGTACACCCAGGCAGTGACAGACCCCAACTCACTCCGAGGCCCTCTGGGGCAGCTAGGTAGCAGAGGGAAGACATGTGACACAGACACTTCTGTGCCCCACGGGGTGGAAGAGATAAGACAAACGCAAGAGAAGTTTCTCAGGATGGGGGGGCATCTCCCCGGGGAGAAGTGGGGGTGTGGCAGTGTGGGGCCTAGAGGTAGACACGTGGTGTGTGGAGGAGGGGCCAGGGCTCTGAGTTGCGGGCACAGGGCGGCCACACCTAGGCCTGGCATGGGGACAGCAGTGAGCTCTGCAGAAGGCCCTGCCAGCTGGACCCAGGGCTGAGTGCCAGGTGGGCAGCTGGCCAGGGCTCCCTAGGCAGCTCAGGCCTTCCAGGAGGCCCAGGAACGCTACCCAGGCCGTACCTCGAACCGGGGCCAGCAGCTCCAGGGCCCTTGTGGAGCCTGGGGCAGCCACATGGGCAGAGCTGCCTGATGGGGGGGCCCACCTAGGAGGGGTGTGCAAGGGTGCCTAGTGGGTGATGACTGATAGAAGTGGGGCAGCCTCAGGCTGCTTATAGCACCCCTACCCCAGCGAGAGGGGAACAGTGAGGGGGAGGGGGCACCCTTCTCTTATGACCCCTCCTGGTCCCCCTCCCACCCTTCCCTCCACTGCCCCCTCCAGTGAGGAGGAGGGTGGCGAGAGGGGAGGGAGTGGTGGGAGGGGGAGCAGGAGGGGTCATAAGAGGAGGGTGGTGAGAGGGGGACAGTGAGGGGGAGGGGGCAGGGAAGAGAGTTGGGGGGGCAGGAGGGGAGAAGGGAGTGGGACAGTGAGGCAGGGAGCAGGATGGGTCACGGAAGGGAGGCAATGGGAGCGGGATCAGGAGGGACAGTGGCCAGAGAGGGACAGTGAGGGGTCAGGGAGGGCCAGGGGCAGGAGGCAGGAGAAGGCTCGCATCTCTACCCAGGAACCCTCAGGCCTCTGCACCTGAAGGAGAACCCTTCCCCACCCAGGGAGCAGGGGTCCTGGGTAGGCCCAGGAGGGGTGGGGCTGGGGGTGGGGCGGGGCCCACACTCACCCCGTTGAGGCTGCCTAGGTCCTTCAGCCAGTGTTCGTCCCTGTCCTGGTCATAATTGATGACAGCATGCTGCTTGTCCACACTGCGGGACTAGGGGGACACAGGATGGCCCTCAATGCCCTATCCCTGCGAGGCCCCCCATATCCTCAGCTCCCCATATACCAACACCACCAGCCCCTGAGGCCTTCAAGCCTGGGAGTGAGGCCCCAGGGGTCCCTCACACCTTCAGTGTGTGCCCCCCAGAAAGCTACCCAGCCCTGGCCTGGCCTGCCATCCCCCACCAGAGCAGGCCATAGGGACGCACCTCCCAGCCCCCCTGCTGCCCCCGCCCCCACCCCCTCCCTTTGCAGGTGCCCCTCCTCCTGTCCCAGGCAACTGCTCCAGGGCAGCACAGAAGGGGACAGTCACTTCTGTCATCTGGGACATACTGCTCCTGACCAAGGACAAAGCCCGGAGGGAGTCAGGGGCTGGGGGTGGCACCAGGGAGGCAGTCCCACCCCACACACAGCCCGAGTCCTGGCCCGACTCGGGCCATGCCCTTGCACACAGTGCCTCACACGCTCCTACCGTGTGTACCCCATGTGCCCTAGCACCACCCTCTTGCAGAGCCCGAGAACTGCCCCACGGCCTGGGCTCCCCTACCAGACAAGTATCACCAGCCTCCTGTCCTGCCCTCCCAGAGCCCTCCCATGTCCGCAATAATCTGGGCCCTGGGTGACCTTGGACTCCCAGGGGAGAACAGCCAGCTGCCCCCTCCCACCCATGCATTCCCACTCCTCCTAGGCCCAACACCTCCCAGGGCCCACCAGATGTTGTGGGGCTGCAGAGGGAGGCTAGCAGGTGGCCCGGACCAGGATGAGATGGGGTGGGGTCAGGGGGCCGCTGTCTCAGGCAGCCAGGCCTTGACCCAGGACCGGCTCTGTGCCTCCTGCACAGGGCTAGTGCCTCCTGTCCCACCCAGAGAGTGAGGACGGGTACAGTAGGATGGGGTGTCCCGCTCTGCACCCTCTCTATCCAGAAGCAAGCCCCTGGAGGGGCTTCCAGCCCAGACACGCCCAGCTTCAGAGCCCTTGGTCTGCCGGCCACCCCCTGCACTCCTCCCTGGACTCCTCGCGAGCGCGTTCAGCCAGCGTGTCAAGCCAATCTTCCTCCCTGCCTGCCCCCCGGAGTGCCCCCCAGCCAAGCGCCCAGCTGCTCCAGCCACAGGGCCTCCCCTGCCCCAGGCACCAGCGTCCCCCAGTACCCCTTGGTCTGTCTGGAGCCCCCGTCTCCACAGCCCCCGTCCTGTCCCGCCCATCACGTTGACCACCTCTCTCTCCCCCCGCCCCCCGCCCCCCCACCAGGCCTCAGCTCCTCTGATGCAGCACAGCCCCACCCTCCCCACTAGCACCCAGCACCCGGCACCCAGGCCACCCTGTGCCAGGGCTGTTCCCAGACACAGCGTCTGCCAAGGGCCGCCCCAGGCTGCAGGGAGCTGGGGCTCCCAGAGACAGCAGGGGGGAGCTGCAGCCCCAGACCCCCACCTGCCTGAGCCCATGTGCTGGGGTGGAATACAGCCCACCCATGAAGGCAGAGGGGCCCCCACAGGCCAGGGTTCAAGACTAAAACAAACCACGCTCCATGAAAAGCAGCTCTCTAAAGCGAAGCAGATGAGAGAGCAAACCAGGCAGTGTTAGGAAGCTGGGGACACACGACTGCTGACCTGCACTAAGTGCAGAACCTGGGGAAGCTACGTCCAAACCCACCTCCACCCCGAGGAGCACCTCTGCCCGGGCCTCGCCCGTCCCTGTGGCATCCGGGCACCAGGAAGCCATCTCCTGCCAATTCATCCCCAGCATGAGACCACCTGGGTCCGAGGCACACGGGCCCCGTGGGTTGCGTGTGCAGGGCCCAGGTGCTCCAGGTTGCCATCCTAGGTCACCAGGGAGTGTGGGACATCCAGGCTGCACTCAGGCCAAAGAGCAGGACAGCCTCTCAGACGTGCAACACACATGCCACACCTCCCCATGAACACACACATATGCATGCACAGATGTGCTCATATGCATGTGTACATGCAAGTCCACACATACGTAAGCCCACCCATTTGTACATTTATACCTGTTCACACATTCCCCACACGATCCCACACAGGCACACGCATACACACATATGCGAGCACACTCATTAGTACATACACGTTGTGGTAGTTCAGTTTGTGTGTCAACTTGGCTGGGCCTGGTTGAGTGGCTGGGCAGCTGGATGTAGTACTCCCCATGATGAGAGTGGTCATCAACTCTATGGTGGAATCGACTGTGAGCAGCTGAGTAGCTGCCACAGGGATGTGCTCTGCTTCCTGTACATAAGGAGAAGCCTTGGGGAATGGTCTCCAGCCTATGGCATGCTTGGACCCTGCATGTAGCCATGTTGTTGCTCAGCGGCCTGCCATGCTCTGCCAACCTTGGGACTTTCAATGGACTTGAATGAATGGCCTGCCATGTGGTTGGTAACACAGGGACCATGGCTTTTTACTTGTTGACCTTGGGCTTGTCAGCCTCAGCAGCCAGCAGCTGCCTGAGTGAAGAAACGCCTCCAGCTCCAGTGGGCTGGGAGCAAGAGGCAGAGCTGGAGCCCAAGGTTGAGGGGCTTTCACCCAGCTTCTAGAGCCTGGCACTTTGAAGTTGGACTTAAAGCCTCCAAAATGTAAGGGAATAAACTCCTGCTTTTTCAAACCACCCCATTTGTGCTATATTCTTGTCAGAGAGGCACTAGGGAACCAGAACCCATGTGTATTCACACACACGCATACATACCCTTCCCCACACAGGCACTCACACATGCACACACAGACACATGTTCTCACACACCCATGACTGCACAGTCATGAACACATGCTCATTCACAATACACCCAACAATACATGCACCATGTGTTACACACATGGCTATACTATACACACACACACATACGGTTGTAGTGTACACACATGGCCACACTGCACATGTATTCATACACATGTGTTCATGTGTACATACTCACACGTGTATACACAGCTTGCCCTGTGCGGCCCCCTGGTGCTCTCTGGCCAGTGGCTGGTCCCTACCAGGGAGGAGGAGCCATGGCAGGAGAGTAGACTCTGGTAGCAGGCAGCATGAGTCCATCACCCTGCTCACGTTGCATCATTTAGCGCGTCCTCAGGGACGCCAGCTCTGTGCTGGGCCTGCCCGGCGCCCTGGACACTGGAGAGCCAATAGCTGGGGCTCCGGCGCATGGTCAGGATGGCACACGGCGCAGTTTGGCCTCTGAACATGGCTCTCCTGGCCGTGTGCTCACCAAGCCAATGTCCCCACAGCCTCCTGAGGGACCCCTGCACCCGTGGAGCAGGCAGGATCCTTCCAGAACAAATGTCACCATCGCTCCTTGGCAAGGACCTACACCTGCCATAGATGACCCCAGATTCTTGCCGCCGGGGCCCACACCTGCCTCAGCCTGACTCATTCCTTCCCTGCCTTCTCTCACCACGTCAGGCCTCACGGGCCCTCCTGCCTCCGGACCCTGTGCCTGCTGCCCCCCTGCCTGGCACCTTCCTGCCTGCAGCTCTCCCTGCTATGCCACCCTCACTCGGCTCCCACACAACACTGGGGTCACTCAGGCCAACTCTACCCCCAATAGAGGCTCAGGAAGGCCTCTGCCAGCTCTCCCCCAGCAGGACAAGTGCCTGGATGCTGCACAGGGAAGACTGCAGGGCTGGGAAACCCCCACCCACCGCTGGGTCTCTCCCCAACACCCAGGAAGACAGAGAGTGCCGGTGCCTCCTGGCCCAGGAGCCCCCCCACCAGGTGCCTCACCTGAAGCACGAGCTCGCACTCATCACGCCCCACGAAGATGAGCTCCCGCGGCAGGCGGTGGCGGGTGCCACTGCCGCTCACCAGGAACCAGGAGGTGACACTCATCTTGCTGTTGAGAGGCCCGTCCTGCAGGGAGGGGGGTGGCATCAGACTGGGGCCAGCATGGGCCCTGCCCCCCAGGGCTCCCAGAGACACTGACGGCAGCCACAGCAGCCCCCGTCCCACGGCCAGGCCTCTGTGCTGGCTGACCTGCTGCCCACTCTGCCTAGGGAGCCCCTGCAGCCTCGCCACCCTCACGTCTGTTCTTTCTCTTTGAGGTGCTGAGCTGCAGCATGACCGCAGCTTGGGAAATACCGGCTACAGCTGACCTGTGTGTGGACCCATGTGGCCATCCTAAAGTACACTACGTCTAGGAAACCATCCCTGAACCCCAAGGCTCTGCTTCTCCCAGCCCGACCCCTGGTACTGAGAGCTGAGCTGGTAGGACCTGGGGAAGGGGTCTGGGGGCAGAGCTGTGACCACAACACGCAAACAGGACAGACTGTGCTGGGTGCCAGGGAGGGGCGAGTGAGCCAAGAGACACCTGGGGCTGCACTCCAGGCATCCCGTGACTTGCCCTAGAGTGGGTGGAGGTCACTGGAGACTTCAGGGCTCACATGTGACCCACAGGTCCACTGCAACAAGGAATGTAGCACCTCTCATTCAGAGGCCATCAAGGACTTCCAAACGGAGCCCTCACCAGGGATAGGCCCTCCTGGCGCAGAGCCTAGCAGGACTGCACAGGTGGCGGCCTGCAGAGAGGGCCTGGAGTCTAGGCTGGTCCAGACCCACCAGAGGGCTGCAGTGTGGGGGCAAGGAGTGGGGAGAAGCAGCTAGTCTGGGACACTCTGGGGTGGGATGGAGGTGGGCGAGGAGGAGGGGCAGGCTTCCCAGGATCTGGGGTACAGCCAGCAGACCGGAGGTGCCAGCACCACGAGCAGAAGCCTCAGGGACGCAGTCCCAGGCACACGCCTCCCGGAAGTGCATGCGCTCACAGACACGAATGCAAGGTCACACCTGCCCCTCCCCTAGCAGAGAGAGGCCCTGGCCCTGGCCCTGCAGTGGCCACAGGACTGCTCAGCTAGCAGGGGCTTCACCAGGTCCCAGCTCCCCTGGGGATGGGCAGGGCCGAGGCCAACACCAGCCCCGCCCACCTGTGAGTGACCACACGCCCAGGCCAGCTCATGGGGAAACATGAAAAGCCCCCCAACAGGAGAAGAGGCCACTCCAGCTGGCCAGAGAACCCCTCACCCTGGGCCCCCACCCACCTTCAGGATTCAGCCTGAGAGACAGGCACCAGAGCCAACCTCCTGGCATAACTCCTCCATAGGTGCTGAGGCAGATGGCAGGGAGCCCCCAGTCAGTCCTCCGGCCCCTGTAGAGCCTCCCGCCCAGACGTGGCGTCCAACACAAAGCCATCCACCCCCCACTGCCAGCTGCAGGTGGGTCTGAAGCCAGAGCCCCCACCCACGCTGCTGCAGCCCCGCAGACGAAGGCCCAGCCCCCAGCGCCTGCCTGCAGCCAGCGAGGTGGCCAGGCGGCCTGCTGCAGGCTGCGCTGCCGGCTGTCACCAGGAGAGCGAAGCACTGACACCCTAAGCTCGCCCCCCGCCCAGCTGGGCGCCCACCGCCGGGGGGAGGCGAGGAGGGCCGCGGCCCGGGGCAGGGCTCGGCGACCAGCAGCACCACACGGAACCGGGGCAGGGCCGCCGGAGAGACGGTGGCGCAGAGCAGCGAGGAGCGCGGGAGGAGGAGGACGCAGGGCGGGCCGGCGGGAGGAGGCGGCCGCGGAGCGCGCGCCAGGCCCGGGGGGGAGGGAGCGGCGCTG
>NW_006921715.1:7874185-7884144 GCF_000298275.1 Orycteropus afer afer | reverse complement strand
GACACGCCCCCGGTCCCGCCTTAGGCCCCGCCCCGCCGGAAACCCAGGTTCGGGCGGGCGGAGCCAGGTGAGCGCGTGCCTCCCGCCTGCGCTCCCGCAGCCCGCCGCCCAGCGGTCTCGGCTGGAAAGACCCGCCCTGCGCGTCAGGTGGATCCGCGGCCTGGCCCGGAGGCCGCCGGAGAACGCCTAAGCCGGCCCGGGAGCCGCGCTCTGGCTGCCCCCCCGACCCCCCCCCCCCCGTCTTTGGCCCCGCGGCCCGAGCGAGAGGTGGTCGGAGACGGGGCTGGGCCGGAGCCGTGGAACCGCCCACCCGACCCCAGGCGTCCCGCGGGCCTGGGAGGGCCTGTGGCCGCCGACGGCGGGTACCTGAGGCGCTGGGGCTCGCCGCTCCCGAGCCGGTTCCCGTGCTCCTCGTTCGGGCCAGGCGCCACTACCCGGCGCCGGTGTTCCCGAGGAGGGAGGTCGTGCCAGCGGCGGCCTGGGACGGTGGCCCTGTAGGCAGGGCTGCATTCCAGGTGCGGGCTGTGGAGGGGAGGTCCTGGGGGCGGGGACTTCCCCGCGAGCCGACCGTCGCAGGCCTCCCCCAGGTACTTGGCGCCCCAGAGCAGCTCCCAGGCCTCAGGGCGGGACAGGCGCCGGGCCAGGTTGGGGTGGGACGGAGATTCACCCGCGTGGGCGCTGAGAGGGCTCGGTGGGTGCAGCCGCCCTGTGGCTCGCGCTGCAGGAGGGAAGGGAGGCGCCTGCAGCCAGGTGCTCCAGGAGTCTGGACTTTATCCCATGGAGGAGGCGGTGCCGCCCAGACCTGCTCAGGAGCGGGCCTTGGAGGGCGTCCTAG
This sequence comes from Orycteropus afer afer, assembly GCF_000298275.1. Taxonomy (NCBI): domain Eukaryota; kingdom Metazoa; phylum Chordata; class Mammalia; order Tubulidentata; family Orycteropodidae; genus Orycteropus; species Orycteropus afer. The sequence goes on along the minus strand of NW_006921715.1, from coordinate 7,883,309 downwards.
GCACCAAGGTGTGTGCATGGCAGGAGAACCTCACCTGGGACCAACAAGGGCGCAGGGCCGAGAGATGAGGGGGGCAGTCAAGGCTGGTGGCCCGACCACAGTGCGTGGCTGCCACTGAGGGCGGGATCCCAGGCCAGGCGAGCAGGGGTGGGAGGGCAGAGAGCCTGGGGAAACTCAGCTGGGTGGCCCAGTGGCCTTGGGAACCGGAGTGTGTGAGAGAGCCGGCCTGCTGGGCGGAGCCTCACAAGCCGCTTTGTCCTAGTCCAGCCTGGACTTCCAAGTCTGCAGTGACCCCTCCAAAGGCTCTGCCAGGGAGCTTCCTGCCTCCCCACTCCTGGTGGCCTGGGCGTCCCTGGGCTTGTGGATCCATCACCACATGGTCATCCTTCGTCTGTGTGTCTTCTCTTTTAAGGACACCACTCAGCTGGGATAGGACCCACCCCACACCAGTGTGAAGGCATGCTAACCTCAGACCAGAAAACCAAACTCACTGCCACCAAGCCAATTCCGACTCATAGTGACCCCCTTTGGGTTTCCAAGGCGGTAAATCTTTACAGAAGTAGATTGCCCAACCTTCCTTCCACGGAGTGGCTGGTGGGTTTGAACTGCCAACCTTCTGGTTAGCAGTCAGATGCCTTAGGCACTGAGCCACCTAACTGGTAACATCTGTGGAGACTATTTCACAACAAGTTCTCGTTCGAAGATGGGAGGGGTAGGAGTTCAACAAAGCTTTTGGGGGACACAGGTCAACCCATAACAGTTACCAATTGTGGGTGATACCCAAGCCCCGGGGGGGGGGCGCAGAGCAGAGAGGAAAGCTTAGCCAGAGTCTCAGGAATCTGCAGAGGACCAGAGAAAAGGCAGCCAAGGGACGGACAGACCCTGGAAAGGGGAGGCCGGTTTTCTCTAACTGATCCACACCTTGAATGCAAGCCAGTAGAAGTAGCTCTGGCATGTGTGAGGTAACCCGTCAGGCCGGTTCTCAGTTGTGAGGAAAACGGAGGGGCAAGAATGAGCAGGATGCAGAACCCTGAAGGAAGACTGTCAGGGAGCAGTCTGTCATCCATTGGACTGGACTGTTTAGCACCAGCAGGAGGCTGGACGCACAGGTCGTAGATGGAACAGACGCGGACAGACTTGGTTCAGTGTATGGACACCGGGACATTTGGAATCCACGAAGAAGGGTCATTTGATGGATGGTCCCAACGGCTGGGTGTCCGTCTGTAGAAAACATGGCAGTGGATGCTTCTCTCTGGAATAAAGCCTACACGGACCAGAAATAGAAACGCAAAATGTGAGAGGCACAAAAGCATTGGAAGAAAACATGGGAGAATGTTCAACAGCTCGGGACGCTGACGGCCTTTCTAAGCGAAACAGAAGAGCAGGAGCCATAAACACATTTTTGATCGATTTGATTACAAATGGAAACCTCCTGCATAGATGAAATCTTAAAATCAAATGATGTGCAGCCAACGGAAAGGAAACTTTGGGAGTCATGTGCCCAGGTGCTCCCGCAGACCCACTGGGAGAGGACCACAGCGGCTACAAAGGACTGAGCTGGCCAGCTGTCTCCTTGGAGGCCACTATCCACAGCCAGCAGGAAGAGCTGCGTGTGTTCAAACTAGCCATCCACCCCAGCTGAGGCTTCCCGCCAAGCCCTCAAGGGCCTTCTCGGGGACAGGACACTGAACGTGGCAGGACCTCATTAGCCCCAAAACATCTAAAGGCTTCGGGGTAAGCTAGGGGGCTGCGCTGCTCACCACAAACCCCCCTACTGAAGGGCACTTGGAAGTCACCCACCACAGGGGGTCTGCAGAGAGGTACAGTGTTCCTCCACTGCCAGGCCCCTCTGTATTCATCCTCATCACTCCAGCCCTGGGCCTCATGGGACTGTCCTTGCCATGGGACAGAGTGACACAGTGACAAGCTAGTCAGGTGTCCTGAGTGTCCTATCATAGCCTCTCCCTTGGACTGGAGTACACCACTCACACACGGACTCACACACACACACACCCAGCTCTGCAGCTCCCATAGGTGGATGGGTGGGAGGAAGGCTCAGCCCCAGTGTGACTCCTTCCACAGGGAGTCGAGGGTCACCAAAGGAGAGAGATGCTTTGCTCAGGCTCCCCACTCAGTGGACCTCCTGCCCCGAGGCCTTTCCTTCTTGTCTGTCTGAGGGAACCCAGGCTCCCTATGCCCAGTGGAGAGTTTTGATCTCAAGGAGAATGGGCGGGGGCCCCAGCCTGGGTGTGGGCCAAACTCTAAACTAATTCCTTTCCAGTCAGTTTTGACCATGGTGACCCCAAGTGTGTCAGGGCAGACACGCTTGCTTTCAATGGCTGTGACCTTTCTAAAGTGTTGCCAGGCCTTTCTTCTGAGGCACCTCTGGGTGGATTCAAACCTCCAACCTTCTAGTTAGTGGCTGAGATACTACCTGTTTGCGCTACCTGGGGATGCAACCCACTGACCAAGGAGATGTGAGGGGAGGTCTGCTGGTGGGGGAGAGGGTAGGGTACTCTCACTCTCATTAAGGAGGTGGGGTGAGCAGAGCACTGCCCCCACTTGAGGCCTTTGGTGGGTGATGATACTGGGTGATCCTGGGGCTGCAGGTGCCATCTTATAACCAAGAGGAGAGCAGCCAATCTCGATCCCTGCCATCACCAAACTGAGCCCAGTTGGATACCATGTGACACAAGCAGACAGCTTGCACTGTTGGATAAGCCAGGGGTCCCTGGTGATGCAGACCATGAAGCCCTCGGCTACTAGCCAAAAGATTGTTGATTCGAATCTGAAGACCTGCTGAGCTACTTCCAGAAACTCAGCCGCCAACAGCCCTGTGGGCCATGGCTGTGCTCTGACACCCATGGGTCACCATGAGGCGGAAGGACTCCCCGACAGCTGGCTTGAATCCAGTTGATGAAGCTACTCTGGGTTAAATACTCTGTTCACTGCAGCCACAGCTAACATGTGCAGGCAGAGGAGCACGGTAGACCAGCCTGCCCGAAACCACACCTCGGAGTACAACGTTGTTCACATATAACATGCCCACGTAAACAACTCATGTGGCATCCATAGGAACCCATAGGAATCCAACACGGAGACCCATGTAACACACCCATTGTTATTGTCCATGTGCCATCAAGTCATCTCAGACTCATAGTGACCTCGTGTACAACAGAACGAAGCACCGCCCAGTCCTGTGCCAGCCTCACAATCCCTACTTATACTTGAGCCCATCACTGCAGCCACCATGTCAATCCATCTTGTTGAGAGACTTCCCTTCCTTCGTTGACCCTCCACTTTACCAAGGATGACGTCCTTCTCCAGAGAATAGTCCCTTCTGACAACGTGACCAAAGTAGGTGAGATGAAGTCTGGCCATTCTCCCTTCCAAGGAGCATTCCAGCTGCACTTCTTCCAGGACAGATCTGTTAAGTCCTTTTAGCAATCCATGGTACTTTCAGTATTCTTCACCAACACCGCAACTCAAAAGCATCAACTGTTCTTCGGTCTTCCTTATTCATTGTCAAGGTCTCACATGCATATGAGGCCATGGAAAATACCATGGCTTAGGGTAGGTGCATCCTAGTCTTCAAGGAGATATCTTTGCTCTTTAGCACTTGAAAGAGCTCCTTTGCAGCAGATTTGCCCAATGCAATATGTCTTTTGATGTCTTGACTGCTGCTTCCACTGCTCTTGACTGTAGAACCAAGTAATATGAAGTCCTTGACAACTTCAGTCTTTTCTCTGTTTATCATGATGCTGCTTATTGGCCCAGTTGGGAGGATTTTTGTCTTCTTTATGTTGAGGTGTAATCCATACTGCAGACTGTAGCCTTTGATCTTTATCAGTAAGTGCTTCAAGTCATCCTCACTTTTCAGCAAGCAAAGTTGTGTCGTCTGTATATGCCAGGTTGTTAATGAGTTTTCCTCCAATCCTGATGGCACGCCCTTTGTACAGTCCACTTTCTGAGATTATTTGCTCGGCATACAGATTGAATAAGTATGATGAAAGGATACAACCCTGACGCATTCACTCCCTTCCTGATTTTAAGCCATGCAGTGTCCCCTTGTTCTGTTTGAACGACAGCCTCCTGGTCTATGTACAACATCCTCATGAGTACAATCAAGTGTTCTGGAATTCCCATTCTTTTCAAAGTTATCCACAATTTGTTATGATCCACACAATCAAATGCTTTTGCATAGTCAATAAAACACAAGTAAACGTCTTTCTGGTATTCTCTGCTTTGAGCCAAGATCCATCTGACATCAGCAGTGGTATCCCTTGTTCCACGTCCTCTTCTGAATCCAGCTTGCATTTCTGGAAGTTCTCTGTCAATATACTGCTGCAACCATTTTTGAATTATCTTGGGTAAGATTTTACTTGCATGTGATATCAATGATACTGTTCAATAATTTCCACATTCTGTGAGGTCACCTTTCTTTGGAATGGGTACAAATATGGATCTCTTCCAGTCATTTGACCAGGTAGCTGTATTCCAAATTCCTTAGCATAACTGAGTGAGGGCTTCCAGTGTGGCATCCATTTGTTGAAACATCTCAATGGGTATTCCATCAATTCCCAGAGCTTTGTTTTTCACCAATTCCTTCAGTGCAGCTTTGACTTCTTCCTTCAATACAATTGGTTCTTGATCATATGCCACTTCTTGAATGGATGATTATCTAGCAGTTCTTTTTGGTACAGTGACTGTGTATTCCATCCATTTTCTTTTGATGTTTCCTGCATCATTCAATATTTTGCCTGTGAAATCTTTCAATGTTACAATTCGAGGCTTAAATTTCCTCTTCAATTCTTTTAGCTTGAGAAGTGCTGAGTGTGTTCTTCCCTTTTGATTTTCTACCTTCAGGTCTTTGCACATTTCATTATAGTAATTGACTTTGTCTTCTCAAGCTGCTCTTTGAAATCTTCGGTTCAGCTCTTTTATTCTGTTGATTCTCCCATTTGCTTTAGCTACTCTCTGTTCTAGGGCAAGTTTCAGAGTCTCTTCTGACATCCATTTTGATCTTCCTTTCCTGTCTTTTTAATGACCTCTTGCTTTTTTCATGGATGATGTTCTTGATGTCATCCCACAATTCCTCTGGTTTTCAGTCATTGGTGTTCAATGCATCAAATCTGTTCCTAAGATGGTCTCTAAATCCAGGAGGGACATATTCAAGGTGATATTATCACTCTCCTGGACTATTTTTAATTGTCTTCAACTTCAACTTGAATGTGCATATGAGCAGTTGATGGTCTGTTCCACAGTCAGCTCCTGGCCTTGTTTTGGCTGAAGATACTGTGCTTTTCTATCACCTCTTGCCACTGATGTAGTCCGTCTGATTCCTGTGCACTCCATCTGGTAAACTCCACATGTATAGCCACCATTTGTGTTGTTGGAAAAAAAAGGTATTTGCAATGAATAAGTCGTTGGTCTTGCAAAATTCTGTCATGTGATCTCCAGCATTATTTCTGTCACCAAGGCTAAATTTTCCAACTACTGGTGATTCTTCTTTGTTTCCAACTTTGCATTCCAATCACCAGTGATAATTAGCATATCTTGATTGCATGTTCAGTTGATTTCAAACTACAGAAGTTGGTAAAAATCTTCAATTTCCTCATCTTTGGCTTTGGTGGTTGGTGAGTAAATTTAAATAATAGTAATATTAACTGGCCTTCCTTGTAGGTGTATGGATATCATCCTATGACTGACAGCACTGTGCTTCAGGATAGATCTTGAAACATTTCTTTGTGACGATGAATGCCACGCCATACCTCTTCAATTTATCATTCCCAGCATTGTAGATCATATGGTTGTCCAATTCAAAATGGCCCAAACCAGTCCATTTCAGCTCACTAATGCCTAGGATATTGATCTTTATGTGTTTCATTTCATTTTTGACAACTTCTAGTTTTCCTGGATTCACAATGCAAAGATCGATTATTATTATCTCATTATTATTAGATGTTTGCATCTGTTTCTTCCCATTTTGAGTCATGCCACATCAGCAAATGGAGATCCTGAAAGCTTTATTCTATCTACATTATTAAGGTTGGCTCTTAATTGTACTCACGAGGAACCTATACATAGACCAGGAGGTTGTTTGAACAGAACAAGGGGACACTGCATGATTTAAAATCAAGAAGGGAGTGTGTCAGGGTTGTATCCTTTCATCATACTTACTCAATATGTATGCTGAACAAATAATCCAAGAAGGTGGACTATATGAAGAAGAACGTGGCATCAAGATTGGAGGAAGAATCATTAACAACCTGCAATACGCTGATGACACAAGTTCACTTGCTGAAAGTGAGGATGACTTGAAGCCCTTACTGAAGAAGATTAAAGACTGCAGTCTACAGTATGGATTACACCTCAACATAAAGAAAACAAAAATCCTCACAACTGGACCAATAAGCAGCATCACAGTAGATGGAGAAAAGATTGAAGTTGTCAAAGACTTCAAATTACTTAGTTCTATAATCAACACCAATGGAAGTAGCAGTCAGGACATCAGAAGACGCATTGCATTGGGCAAATCTGCTGCAAAAGACCTCTTTAAAGTGTTGAAGAGCAATGATGTCTCTTTGAAGATTAAGGTGCACCTAACCCAAGCCATGGTATTTACAGTGGCCTCATATGCATGTGAGAGCTGGACAATAAACAATGAAGACCAAAGAAGAGATGATGCTTTTGAACTGTGGTGTTGGTGAAGAATACTGAAAGTACTGTGGACTGCTAAAAGAGCTAATAGGTCTGTCCTGGAGGAAGTGCAGCCAGAATGCTCCTTGGAGGCAAGAATGGCCAGACTTCATCTCACATACTTTGGTCATGTCAGAAGGAACCATTCCCTAGAGAAGGATGTCATGCTTGGTAAGGTGGAGGGTCGACAGAAGGGGGGAAGGCCCTCAACAAGATGGATTGACACGGTGGCAGCAGCGATGGGCTCAAGTATAGTGGGGATTGTGGAGCTGGCGCAGGACCAGGTGGTGGTTCATTCTGCTGTGCATAGGGTCACTATGAGTCCAGGATCCTTGCTATACCTGAGCCCATCAGCACAGCCACTATGTCAGTCCATCTCTTTGAGGGCCTTCCCCTCTTTCATTGACCCTCCACCTTACCAAGCATGACATCCTTCTCCAGTGAATGGTCCCTTCTGATAACATGAGCAAAGTGTGTGAGATGAAGTCTGATCATTCTTGCTTCCAAGGAGCATTCCGGCTGCACTTCCTCCAGGACAGACTTGTTAGTTCTTTTAGCAGCATAATGAAATATTTGTGGATGAAATGACTTACCGTCTTGAGGTGCTGATGTGTTTCAAAATGATAAGACATTTGCTTTAAAGGCTGTGTGTGTGTGGGGGGGAGGAGTTGGGGATATGTGGGGCAAGACTGTGCCTCTACTGATACCTGGTGGGGCCAGGTGACAGGTACACCAGGCTCATTATGCTACTCTGTCTATTTTGTTCATAATTGACACACTCCATACTAAAACGTGGGAGTGAAAGCCACATATAAAGACATTTTAAAGTGAACAAAAACCAATATAATGAATTGCCATCACTTGAATTGAAAACATTAATTAAAAAGCCTTCTTAGGGTAGAAGAGAAATGATGCCAGGTGGAAGCTGGGAGAGAAATGAAGAAGATGATCAATATGTGAGCCAATACAAGTGGATGTTGGAGGTTTAAGACATTAACAACAACGCTTCAAGTGAAATTAACTATTGACAATAGGACGAAACATTGCAGGGTGCTCCGTAGAGTCATCATGTTCCAAAATCCCATAAGTGTTTGGGAAGAGGAAGCATCTAATGTATAAAAGTCAAAGGTGCAAAGGTACCATACGTGGAGAAAGCAAAAGATCATTAAAAAGGAAAGAAAGAAAAGACCAAAATGGATGTCTGAAAAGACTCTGAAACTTGCTCTTGAGAGTATCTAAAGCAAATGGAAGAAGTGATGAAGTAAGAGCTGAGTGGAAGATTTCAAAGAGCTGCTTGAGAAGGCAAAGTAAAGTATTGTAATGAAATGTGCCAAAAATCTACAGTTAAAGAACCAAAAGGGAAGAACCCACTCAGCATTTCTCAAGCTGAAAGAACTGAAGAAAAATTCAAGCCTCAAGTTATGATATTGAAAGATTCTGTGAGCAAAAGATTGAACAAGGTAGGAAGCAGAAAGCATCAAAAGGATGGAAGGATTACACACAGTGACTGGACCAAAAGGAACTCTTCAACATCCAGCCATTTTAGGAGGTGGCATATGATTAAGAACTAATGGTGTTGAAGGAAGATGTCGAAGCTGCACTGAAGGAATGGTGACACACAGGGCTCCAAGAATCGTCACAATACCCACTGAGATGTTTTGACAAATGGATGCAACACTGGAGGTGTTCACTCGTCTATGCCAAGAAATCTGGAAGACAGCTACCCGGCCTACTGACTGGAAGAGATCCATGTCTGTGCTCACTCCAAAGAAAGGTGATCCCACAGAATGTGGAAATTATCAAACAATGCTGTTGTTGTCGTTAGGTGCCATCAAGTCATTTCTGACTCATGGCAACCCTATGCTCAGCAGAACAAAATACCGCCCAGTCCTGGGCCAGCTCCATGATTCTTGCTATACTTGAACTCATTGCCACTGTCACCATGTCAATCCATCTTGTTGAGGGACTTTCCTCTTTCATCAACCCTCCACCTTACCAAGCAGGACATCCTTCTCCAGGGAATGGTCCCTTCTGACAACACGCATGACCAAAGTATGTGAGATGAAGTCTGGCCATTCTCACCTCCAAGGAGCATTCTGGCTGCACTTCCTCCAGGACGACCTATTAGTTCTTTAAGCAGTCCACGGTACTTTCAGCATTCTTTGCCAACACACAGCTCAAAAGCACCAATTCTTCGGTCTTCCTTATTCATCGTCTGGCTCTCACATGTGTATGAGGTGATTGAAAATACCATGGCTTGTGTCAGGCGTACCTTAGTCTTCAAGGAGACATCTTTGCTCTTCAGCACTTGAAAGAGGTCCTTTGTAGCCGATTTGCCCAGTGCTGTACACTGTCTGATGTCCTGACTGCTGCTTCCATTGGTGTCAATTGTAGAACCAAGCAATGTGAAGTCTTTGACAATTTC
>NW_006921715.1:7872327-7873695 GCF_000298275.1 Orycteropus afer afer | reverse complement strand
GGTATTCTTTGCTTTGAGCCAAGATCCATCTGACATCAGCAATGATATCCCTTGTTCCATGTCCTCTTCTGAATCCAGCTTGCATTTGTGGAAGTTCTCTGTCAATACACTGCTGTAACCATTTTTCAGTAAGATTTTACTTGCATACGATATTAATGATATTGTTTGATAATTTCCCACAGGTGTTCTGTGGGATCACCTTTCTTTGGAATGGGTACAAATATGGATCTCTTCCAGTTAGTTGGCCATGTATGTCTTCCAAATCTCTTGGTATTCAAGTGAGTGCCTCCAGCGGGACATCCATTAATATCAATATCATCAATATTACAGGCAAGTAAAATCTTACTGAAGATAATTTTAAAACTATCTTCTGTGCTGGTTGCAGCAGTACATTGACAGGGAACTGCCAGAAATGCAAGCAGATTCAGAAAAGGACGTGGGATGAGGGACATCATTGCTGGTGTCAGTGGATCTTGGCTGGAAGCAACAAATACCAGAAAGATGTTTACCAGGGTTTATTGACTATGCCAAGGCATTTGACTGTGTGCATTATAACAAATTATGAATTACCCTGCAAAGAATGTTAATTGTGCTTATGCAGAATGTGTACATAGACCAGGAGGCAGTTAGAACAGAACATAGGACACTGTGTGGTTTAAAATTAACAAAGGTCTGTGTCAGGGCTGTAGCCTTTCCCCACACTTATTCAATCTGTATGCTGAGCAAATGATCTGAAAAGGCAGGACAATATGAAGAAGAATGCAGCATCAGGATTGGAAGATGACTCATTAACAACCTGTAATATGCAGGACACAACCTTGCTTGCTGAAAGTGAGGACGACTTGAAGCACTTACTGATGAAGATTAAAGACACTATTCTGCAGTATGGATTGCACCTCAACATAAAGAAAATGAAAATCCTCACAACTGAACCAATAAGCAGCATCATGATAAAGAAGAGATAGATATTGTCAAGGATTTCATCTTACTTGGATCCACAATCAACCCCCCTTGGAAACAGCAGTCAAAAAATCAAATGATGTATTTCATTGGGCAAATCTGCTGCAAAAGACTTCTTTACAGTGTTAAAAAGCAAAGATGTCACTTTGAGGACTAAGGTGTGCCTGACCCAAGTCATGGTATTTTCAGTCACTTCATATGTATGTGAAAGCTGGACCATGAATAAGGAAGACCACAGAAAAGTTGATGCATTTGAATTATGGTGTGGGTAAAGAATATTGAATGTATCATGGGCTGCCAGAAGAATGATCAAGTGTCTTGGAAGAAGTGCAGACAGAATGTCCTTAGAAGTGAGAATGGCCAAATCAAAGGCATCCATATTGGTAAGGAAGAAGTCAAACTATCCCT
>NW_006921715.1:7857646-7869497 GCF_000298275.1 Orycteropus afer afer | reverse complement strand
GACATGAGACAAAGTATATGTGAACTGCTGTATGAAAAGTGAATTTACTCTGTAAATCTTCACCCAAATCCTAATAAAAAAAAAAAGAAGTGAGAATGGCCAGACTTCACCTCTCCGACTTTGCTCATATTGTCAGAAGAGACCAATCACTGTGGAATGACATCATGCTTGTAAATAGAGGGCTAGTGAAGAACGGGAAGATCCTCAAGGAGATGGACTGACACCGTGGCTACACCCACGGGCTCGAGAACAAGGACTGGGAGGCTGGCACAGGACCAGGCAGTGTTTCGTTCTTCTTGTGCATAAGGTGGCTATGAGTCAGATCCAAGTCAATGTCACCTAACAACAGCAAGAAACTAAGATCTATGAGATATACCTTAAATATAACACTAGAAGATTGAAAATGAAAGGATGAAAAAAGATTTCCATAGCACCAATCAAAAGAAAGCTAACGTAGCTTTATTAGTGTCAAAGTAGACTTTCCGACAAGAAGCATAACTAGAGAGAGAAAATCATTTCATAATTATGAAAGTCCAATCGACAGGAAGATACAACAGTCATAAATCTGTGTGTTCCTAATAACACAGTCCCAAAATACACAAAACAAAAACAAGTACAACTAAAGGGAGAATTAATGAATCCACAAAGACCATTAGAGATTTCAAAATGCCTCTTCAGTAATTGATGGAACATAAGCAGGAAAAATAAATACAGTAGAAAACATTTAAATGGGGATTGACAAACTCGAGTATTTACATATGCAGGATGTCTCTTCCAACCACTGTTGGAAGCACATATATTCTTCTAAAGAGTATGTGGAAGTTTTATCAAAAATGACCCTACTGGTCTGATAGAGCCTGGTGAAACCACTGAGACTATGGCCCCTAGCTGCCGTTCAGGTCTGGAATTGAACTCACATCTGTGGTTCCAGCCAAACAAAATACAGGCATGTGAGTTAAACATTTACCTCAAGTAGATACACGCCTTGGAGAGAACAATCATGGGAGAAAGAAGGGCTGCTTATGCACAGGGAGACAGCTCAGGGGGCAGGAGTATATGGAGGGATGGACACTGGGAAGAGGTAACTATGGGGAGGAAGTGGGAGGGGAGCTGTTGCATTGTGGTAAACTGTGGTCAATGATATGAGACAAAGTATATGTGAACTGTTGTATGGAAAGTGAATTTGCTCTGTAAATCTTCACCCAAATCACAATTAAAAAAAACAAAAAGTGACCCTATGCTGGCAGACTGAGCAAGTCTCAGCAGATTCTAAACACTGAAACCACATGTCCTCTGACCACAGTGAAATTAAGCTTAAAAAAGTCAGGGCCAAGGAAATAGTTGGAAAAGTCCCAAGAGTCTGACAATTAAGCAAAGTGCTGCTCAATAAATCATGGATCAAAGGAGAGATTACAATAAGAATTAGAAAACATTTTGAAGTGGCATCAGAACTTGGGGAACAGACATGAAGACCGCAGTCTGAGTTCTCTGGGGCTGGTACAACAGAAATACAACAAGGGGGTGGCTTCGGCAAACAGAAGTTTATTTTCTCACAGTTTAGGAAGCTGGGCGTCCCAATGCAGGGTGCCAGTTCTGGGGGAGGCTCGCTCTCTCTGTCCTCTCTGGGCGCTTCTGAGTTTCTGCTTCTGGGAAATCTTCACTGTGACTTGGACTCTCTCTTCCCCCATCTCTGCTCACTTGTTTAATCTCTTTTTTATCTCAAGAGATTGGCTCAAAATACTCCCTACACTAATCCTGCCTCATTCACATACAAAGGCAACCATTCCCAAAGGGGATTATAGCCACAGGCACAGAGGTTGGGATTCACAACACACATTTAGTGGAGGACAGAATTCAATCCCTAACAGTCACCAAGGAGCCAAGGGACACGGACCTTCCTCCAGTGCCGACAGAGAATGCCCACCAAGGAACCAAGGGATGAAGAACTTCCTCCAGTGCTGACAGAGAACACCAAGGAACCAACACACAAGGAAAAGAAAAACTGAAAGTCAACCATCCAAGAGGGGATTTTGGAGTGCTGGGAATGTTGTTCCTTGATCAGGGTGATGGTTCCATGAGCACGTTTGCTGCTGTTGCTGGTGTGGTTGGGTTGGCTCAGGCTCATAGCAACCTCAGGTCCAACAGAACGAAACACTGCCTGTGTTTGGTAGGGTTCTCTGGAGAAGCAAAACCAGTAAAGCTTATGGAGAGAGAGAGAGAGAAAGAGAAGTTTATCTTAGGAAAATTGCTCACACAGTTACAGAAGCTGGCAAGTCCCAACCAAGTTCTTGGGTTAAACATCAAGCTGGAGGCTTTTCCAGACTCACGCAGCTGCAGGGGCTGAGGAGCTCAAGGTTGGCAGGCAGTACACTGGCTGTTGACTTCAACAAATGATGAATCCAAGATCTCCAGGCCGAATGGTGGATTGTTTGCCATGGACAGTTGTTGGCAGCACAACTGGATCCCCATCCATAGAGGAGTGTCTTTTTTCCCAGGATGTCCATAAATATATTGGAAGCAGGCCACACCTCTAGGGAAACTCCCTTTCAAAGGATTGGCTGCTCAAAACATATACATTCCATCCCATTGTGGGAATAACCAAATCACAACTGCTTAAACCACACAGACTTGTGGTCCAGCCGAGTTGACACACAGCTCCAGCTGCCACACTGCCTGGTCCTACACCAGCCTCACAATCCTTGCTATCCTTGAACTTGTCGTGGCAGCCACTGTGTCATACATCTTGTTGAGGGTCTTCCTCTTTCACTGACCCTCCACTTTCCCAAGCATGATGTCCTTCTCCAGGGCCTGGTCCCACTTGATAACACGTCCGAAGTACAAGAGACCAAGTGTTGCCATCCTCACCAAGGGGCGTTGCGACTGCACCCCTTCCAGGACAGATGTGCTCATCCTCCAGGCAGTCCATGGCGTATTCAGCATTCTTCACCAATGCCATCATTTCAGTTCACTGGCTCTTTTGTCTTCCTAGTCATTGTCCAGCTGTGGAGCTCATTGAGTGATCCATGTGTGGTGGGTGCACTTTTCTGAACACATATTTCAGTAACGAAGTTTGTTGAGGTATAGAAATGTCAGATGCCTTCCCCTCTTGGAAGCCTCCAGAGAAAATCTCTTTGTTTGACTGTCATCTTCACACCCAGTGATCTAAGTGTGATTCTGTGGGTGCTTCACTTAAATGGCCTTGCCCCTCAGTGTTCCAGAAGCTCTGCACCAACATCTCCTTGCGGGGGGGGGGGGGGTGTCTTCTGAGTCTGGGAAGGGATACCTTTGAGCTCTGAGCTTTCTGTCCTTCCCAAAATCCCCTCAAGATTACGCCCACCTTTGCTCCTCACCTGCCCCGTCTCCCTGGCCACCGCCTACCAGCATTTCTTGACTTCTCAAGTAGCTGACTAGTGCACAGGATCGGTTCCTGGAGAAACCCTACTGAGACAGACCTAGTGTGTCCCCAACATCTGGGGGGGTCCCCGCTCCCAACTGGGTTGGAGGAGGGGCACAGTGTTGCAGGTTGGCCATTGCTGTGGCTACAGAGATGGGATCCAGGAGAGCTGATTCAGCAGGAACAGGTGGGGAAACTGAGCCAGAAAGTGAAGACAGACAAGGAGATGGAAAAACATGTATAAATTTTCTTGTAAGACAAGAGCTGCCAAATAGCATTCTGAGAGAGCGGCACCTGTCATTACCTTTTCTGCTGCCCCAGAGAAGGGAGGGTCCAAGGGAGTGCAGGGAGAACACAGTCTGGTCCTTTTATCTGAGGTAAGAGTCCACAGCCAAGACCACAGTCTCCAGGCCCAAGTACTCTTCATTATCTGTAGCCAGGTGCTCCAGACAGGAAGGCCTCTCTGGAATTCCAGCAATGTGACTTTCTATGTCAAGGGCAAGCCCAGGGACTCCAGACTCAGGCACCCTCCTGGACTGTAGGGGAGAGTGGAGCTGGTGTGGACAGGAAAGACCCCGCAGGACATGGTGGGGTGAACACCAGAGAGGGACTAGAGGGAGCTGGAGGAGACTTGAGTGCCCCACGGTGTCCATGATAAGTGACGAGGTGTCTAGGAAAGGAAGGGGCTTCTGGACGTCATGTTAAACGAGGTTAGCCAGATCTACCCCTGGAGCCTCCCGGAGCCCTGACTATCTGTGAGCACCACGGGTTCCCAGAACAGGCCGACGTTCTCAGCTTGTCCTGCACTTACCTGTTGAGGGAGCCCTTTATCTGCAAGGCATTGGTGGGGACAGGCGTTCCTCCGAACACCCTGGGAACGTGGCTTGGGGTAATCTATGTGTGTCCCTGTCCCTAGTAACTTAAATGAGCCCCCAAACACAAGGGAACCAAGGAAAGGGGACCAGTCCACAGGGAGGCACAGGGCGCTGCAGTCCAGGAAAGTGTTTCACCAAAATGTAATGTCCCTGGATGGTCACCAGGGCTGGGTGGGAAAGGGAGGGTAAGCCACTAACTAGAGGGGAGACATATAGTAACTCGGGTGAAGGGAAAGGCAATAATGAAATAACAAAGTTTTCTGATTACAGAGTTAAAGTATTATCCCTTGTAAATAATAAGTGAGGGGTCAGTGGGGTCTGAGGAGGTTTTTTAAAAAAAGGTGATTCAACAGAATGTGGAAATTATTGAACAATATCATTAATATCACACCCAAGTAAAATGTTGCTAATTCTTCAGCAATGGTTGCCACAGTCCATCCACAGGGAACTTCTAGAAATTCAAGCTGGATTCAGAAGAGGACGTGGAAGGAGGGATATCATTGCTGGTGTCAGGCGGATCTTGGCTGAGAGCAGAGAATATCAGAAAGATGTTGACCTGTGTTTTATTGACTTTGCAAAGGCATTTGGCTGTGTGGATCATAACAAATTATGGATAACATTGAGAAGAGTGGGTATTCCAGGACACTTCGTTGTGTTCACAAGGAACCCGTACATTGACCAGGAGGCTGTCGTTCATACAGGACAGGAACATAGGTGTGAATCAGAGTTGTATCCTTTCCCCACACTTAGTCTGTCCCAAGAAGGCTGGATGATAGGAAGACTCGTTAACAACCTGCAATATGCAGATGACACAGCCTTGCTTGCTGTGAGTTGGAGCAGACACCGCACCTGACAACAACAGAGACTGTGATGAGGACATCTGGGTGCTGTATGAGAGCCGAAGCAAAGGGCGGCCTCCGCGGAGAAAGCTGAGTGGGCAACTCAACTCGGCTCCCCTGCGCGGTCCGCGGCAGGGCTGGCGTGTGGGCGCTGGGCTACGGATAGCGTCAGGGAGCAAGGCCGCCTCTTAAATGCAGAGCCCACAAACAATGGGGACCGACTGCACACAAACTACTCAAAGCCCATAAGGACAGAGTAGATTAGCCGGTGCCAGGCTGGGGAGGCCATGGCCTGATTGGCAGTGGGTGCAGGGTCCCCTGGAGGGGAGGGTCACTCTGGAGCTAGCGGTGACACTGGCCCAGCTCTGACTGACGGGAGGCCCCTGGGTGCACACCTCAAGGGGTCAGTGTGTCACAGAATGCGGATCACGTCTCCACCGGTAAGGTTCAGAGAGAGGAAGTGAAAGGAGAGGGCGCTCCAGCGCAGCCGGACTGCACCCTCCCTGACCCACCTGCACTACGCTGAGCGCACACGGTCGGAAAGCAGACTTGAAGGGTCCAAGGACCAGCACTGGAAGAGCTCGGGCTCAGCCAGGACGCCCAAGAGCATCACGCGGCCCCACTCACAGCACGAGTCCCGGTGGCTCCAACGGCTAAGCACTCGGCCGCTAACCTGAACCCCCAGCGGACTGCTGGCTTGAGCGGGCGGCAGAGCTACTCTGGAAGGAGGGCGGGTAAACTGCCTGCGAGAGATGACAGTCACCGAGGACCTGAGGGCGCGTTTCCGCCCCGCCCCCGACCCCCCCCCCGCCTCCCCCCCCGCCACGGCCCCGCCCCCTCTCCCCAAGGCCCCACCCAGCCGCCCTGCCCCTCCCCGACCCCGACCCCGTTCCGCCCCCAGGCCCCGCCCCCTCGGCCACTGGCTGGCCTTCTGCTCCCTCTGCTCCACGGGGCGCTGCGGCGCCACCGCCCGGCTTCTGCGAGTCGCAGGGACCCTGCCATCCCCCATCCCCCGCAAGAGGAGAGATGTGCTTGTCCCAGCCCCGAGCGTTCTCTGTCGCCCGACTCCCCACTCCTGCGCTGCCCCCGCAAGAGACCAGCTCACTACCCTCGGTCCCCGCGGCCTCCTGGCTGCCACCGCTCACTCCTCCTGCTCGTCCTCCGCCAGCAGACAGAGCACCCCCAAAGGCAGGCCCCAGCAGGCCGCGCCCCCGTTTGTCCTGGGCCCACGTTCCGAGCCTGGTTCATCCCGCTGCTCCGCGGTCCCGGCGACCCCCCAGATGCCGCCGGGTGCTGAGCGCTGCGGCGGTACCCCCAGGGGTGGGTGGCCCTAACTCCGGCACCCTGCAAGCTCCCGCAGCCCCCACCCACCGACAGCCAGTGGCACCCACAGACACGCGCCCGCCCCCGCCTTGTCAGCACGGGCTCTGTCCCCCAGCCTGGGCCGTCCCAGTGCCCGGGCACGGCAGGAACCAATGGAGAGAAGTTCCCCCAACCCAGAGCCTGCATTTCCGCCGCAGTCCGCGCTCCGGGAGCTGGCGGGCCCCCTGGGGGCGCCCCTGAAGGAGGCACCCGGGCCGGGAGCGCTGTTGCGAGGCGTCGCCGCCAGGTGGCACGCTGGCTGCCGGGAACGCAGGCGCGCACTGGGAGGGAGCCCCGCGACAAGGCGCCCTCCCATCAAGACCCCTGCCCCAGGCTGGAGCGTGACTTGGAGACCCCCTCCCTGCACCGGAGCTTCCCGGCGGAGCACACCTTCCCTCAAGGAGTGCTGCAAGCGGCGGCTGGGAGGCTGGTGTCCGCCCTGTCAGTCCAGTTCTGAGAAGGCGGGCACTGAGAACCCGCGTCAGGGGGCGCTGAGCCCAGGGCGGCTGCTTCCTCACCACCGCGCCAGGAGGACAAGACCAAGCTTCCCAGCCCCTGCCCCACAGCAGCCGCGTGACTGAGCCAGAATCAGCTCCTGTCACTCCAGCAACCCGCATCTCACTCAGAAAAAGTTAAGATCCCAGCCCGGGCCTGCAGGCCTCTGGGTCCCTCCTGCTGCCCCCCTCCCACGCCAGACGGCCCCCTCTGCGTCTCCTGTTCCCTCTGCCTGAATAGTTCTCTCTGAACACCCCCAGTCAACGGGACCCTCCTGCATCTGCCAGCATCTGCCAACCAAACATTCCCTTTCCTGTTTGCTGATTGGCCAGCATCCTGGTGCTGCCTGGGGACTCCACCAAGAAGGACCCCAAGGCCTGGAGAATCACCTGGTGGTGCTGATGGTTGGTAGGTGCCATCAAGACGGGTTCGACTCACACGGAGCTCATGGATAGCAGAACGAAACACCACCCGGTCCCGCACCAGCCTCACAATCCCTGCTGTACCTGAGCCCGTAGGTGCAGCTTGGGTCAGTCCAGTTGCAGCTGGGTCAGTCCATCTCATTGAGGGCCTTCCCCTTTACACTGACCCTCCACTTTACCAAGCATGGCATCCTTCTCCAAGGAATGGTCCCTTCTGACAACATGACCAAAGTAGGTGAGACGGAGTCTGCCCATTCTCGCTTCCAAGGAGCGTTCTGGCTGCACTTCCTCCAGGACAGATCTGTTAGTTCTTTTAGCAGTCCATGGTACTTTCAGGATTCTCCGCCAGCACCACAACTCAAAGGCATCAGCTCTTCTTCAGTCCTCCTTATTCACTGTCCAGCTCTCACATGCATACGAGGTGATTGGAAATATCGTGTCTTGTGTCAGGCACACCTTAGTCCTCAGAGTGACATCTGTGCTCTTTAACACTTGAAAGAGGTCTTTTGCAGCAGGTTTTCCCAGTGCAGTATGATGTCTGATTTCCTAACTGCTGCTTCTGTGGGATTGATTGTGGACCCAAGTAAAATGAAATCCCCGACAACTTCAATCTTTTCTGCGCTTGTCGTGATGTTGACCTGCAGAGCGTGTGAAACTCGCTTTGGAAGAGGTTAGACCAAACCAAATGCACTGCTGTCAAGTCAATTCCAGATATATAGTGACCATACAGGACAGAACAGAACTGCCCCATAGGGTTTCCAAATCTTTATGGGAGCCGACTGCTTCATCTTTCTCCTGCAGAGCAGCTGGTGAGTTCGAACCACCGACTTTTCAGTTAGCAGCTGAGGGCTTTAACCTCCGTGCCACCAGAGGAAGCCTCTGGAGGCTGGAAGGGCAAGGGGCCAGATGTCTCCCTAAGGCTTCCGGAAGGAACACAGCCCTGCGACATCTTGATTTTGGATGTCTGACCTCCAGAACTGTAACATGATAAAATTTGTGCATTTTTATTTTTAATTATTATTTGGGTGAAATTTTGCAGAGCAAATTCATTTTCCATACAGCAGTTCATACACATTTTGTTTCATGACATTGACTGCAATTCCACATAATGTAACAGGTCTCTTCCCACTTCCTCTCTGTGGTTACCTTTTCCCTGTGTCCTTCTTTCCTATACATTCCTGCCCTCTGGGCTATCTTCTTGAGCAAATACCACCCTTTCAATTGATTATTCTAAGGAGTGCACCTACCTGGTGTAAATGTTCACCTCAAAAGGCTGTCTATTGTTTGGCTATCATAAGGTTTCCGGTAACATATCAGACAGTGTCTCACTGCTGTACATAAGGTTTTCACTGGCCATTTCTTTGAGAAGTCTGCCAATCTGTCTGCTGAGCAAATGATCCAAGAAGCTAGACTATATGAAAAAGAACGTGGCTTCAGGATGGGAGGAAGACTCATTAACAATTTGTGATATGCAGACAACATGACCTTGCTTGTTGAAAGTGAAGATGACTTAGTGATGAGGATTGAAGAATACAGTCTGCAGTATGGATTACACCTCAATGTAAAGAAAACAAAGGTCCTCACAACTGGACCAATAAGCAGCATCACGATAGATGGAGAAAAGTTTGAAGTTGTCAAAGATTTCATATTAGTTATCCACCATCAGCACCAATGGAAGCAGCAGTCAAGAAATCAGACGATGTATTGCACTGGGCAAATCTGCTGCAAGAGACCTCTTTCAAGTGCTGAAGAGCAAAGATGTTTCCTTGAAAACTAAGGTGGACCTAACCCAAGCCATGGTGTTTTCAGAGTCACCTCATGTGCATGTGAAGCTGGACAATGACTAAGGAAGGCCAAAGAAGAGTTGATGCTTTTCAGCTGTGGTGCTGGCAAAGAATGCTGAAAGTACCGTGGACTGCTAAAAGAACTAACAAATCTGTCCTGGAGGAAATGCAGCCGGAATGCTCCTTGGAAGTGAGAATGGCCAGACTTTGTCTCACCTACTTTGGTCATGCTGTAAGAAGGGACTGTTCTCTGGAGAAGGATGTCATGCTTGGTAAAGTGGAGGGGAAGGCCCTCAATGAGATGGACTGACACCTCAACGAGGTGGCTTCAACGATGGGCTCAGGCATAGCACTGTCCACTAGTCCCTTGAATTAATTATTTCCATGCACCTTTGGTTTTCTTCATTTTTCTTTGCTCTGGATGAGGGAAGACCAATTGTTGCATCTAGTGCCGCTTGTGAGGTGTTAAGACCCCAGTATCCACTCACCAAAGTAGGAGGCAGAACAGTGTTTTTGTGTAGTATGGGATGTCAGTTGAGCTTGATGTCTCCTTTGACCATGGTCCCACGCCCACAGGTCCAACACCTTGCAGCCTCAGTGTGGTTGGCTGTGCCTAAGAAGTAATCATAACCCTGCCCCCTGTTAGTTCTCTTTGTATGGACATTCTTACAAAACCAAACCAAACCCACTGCCATTGAGTCAATTCTGACTCATAGTGACCCCCACTGGCTTTCCGACGCAGTAAATCTTTATGGAACTAGATTGCCCAGTCTTGCTTCTGCAGAGTGGCTGGTGGGTTTGAACCGCCAACCTTCTAGTTAGCATTCAGATGCTTTAGGCACTGTGCTACCAGAGCTCCTGGACATTGCTACAGCGCATACAAATACGTACATACGAATATTGTCGGCCAGTCTTATATATGGTCGTGGCTATGCTCCCATGCCTGATCATTCACCTGTCTGCCTGTGCGTGCACTGCAGGTTGGTGTTCCTTATTCCTGAGAACGCTGTGTTGTGTGTGTCAAGGTGTTTCTCTTTGTTGTCCGTCCCTCTTGTGCACCTCTCTGTCTTCCTTTTCCTTTGTGTTACCGTGTTGGTCACTCAGTTTGGTATATTGCCTTTCCCTTCACCCAAATCAGTAGTTGTCTCTTCCCTACCTAGCAGTTTCCCTCCCCTCTGCCCCCATCCCTGGCAACCAACACAGAAAGTTTCCTTCTATATATGAACTTTTCCTTGACTGTTTACAACAGTGGACTAATACAAATTTGTCCTTCTTGATTGACTCACTTCACTCAGCATAATGTCCTTCAAGTTCATCCACATTATGCAGTGCTTCACAGGTTCTACATTATCCTTTCATGTTACATAGTATTCCATTGTGTGTATGTACCACAGTTTGGTCATCCATTCCTCCGTTGATAGGCACGTAGGTTGTTTCCATCTCTCTGCCATTGTAAATAGTGCTGCGATGAACACGGGCGTGCATATATCTGTTCCTGTCCTGGCTCTCCATTCTTTAAGATATTTACCTGCTAATGGGATTGCTGGATCAAATGGTATTTCTAATTCCAATTAAATTTGTGTTGTTTTGAGCTGCTAAATGTGTGGTGATTGTTACATCAGCAACAGTGGAAACAGCCATTCAATGTGTTTGTTTTGCTTGTGTGATAGCCGACTAGACTTACAGTGATGGCAGATTACCGTGCAGCTGACCAGGAGGGCTCACCTTCGGCTTTTGCTCAGCACAGGGAGAGACAGCTTGCCTCCGCTGGCAGGGGAGGCAGCATTCCTGCCGGACTGTGTCTGGAGATGCTGGTGCCCTCCTGCTGCTGTCAAGGCACAGTGAGTGCAGCTCTCTCACACTGGGTCTCCCTGCAGATCACACTGGCTATTAGGGACTGCAAGTACACCAGGACTTCCGCTGGGTGTCTTATGAAGACACGTCTGCCAGAGGGCGGCAGATGAACCTCAGGAAATGCCAGGTGGTGGCATTTCTAAGGCCTCGTGACCTGGAAAGGAGCCTGGTGGTGCAGTGGTGAAAGCACTGGGCTGCTAACCAAAAGGCCGGTGGTTCAAACCCACCAGCCCCTCTGCAGGAGAAAGATGAGGCCGACTGCTTCGGTGAAGACTGACAGCCTGGGAGACCCTGTGGGGCAGTTCCACTGTGTCCTCTAGGGGCGCTGTGGGTCAGAGTCTACTCCAGGCAGTAGGTGTGGTTTGGGCTTTGCTTCCATGAAGATTGACAGCCTTGGAGACCTGTGAGGCAGTTCCACTCTGTCCTCTAGGGGCGCTATGGGTCAGAATCCACTCATTGGCAATGGGTTTGGTTTTCAGTGATCTGGAGTGTTTCAGCTGATGTCCTTTCCCAAAGTCCAAGACAAGTTGCTACCATCGGTGCCACCTCTCATGAAAGAAAGAGGCCCAGTGCTTTGTGGGCCACTTTGGGCTTGGGGGCAGAATCTACTCTCCAAGGCTGTCCTTGGATCTGGTTCCTGAATATGCTGTTGTTGTTGTTAAGTGCCGTCGAGTCGTTTCCGACTCATAGCGACCCCATGCACAGCAGAACGAAACACTGCCCGATCCCGCGCCAGCCCCACAGTCCCTGCTATACCTGAGCCCATCATCGCAGCCACCTTGTCAATCCATCTCGTTGAAGGCCTCCCCCTCTTTCGTCGACCCTC
>NW_006921715.1:7849040-7849553 GCF_000298275.1 Orycteropus afer afer | reverse complement strand
TTTTATCCCCTTTCTCCTGCTCTTCTGGCCTGCTCCTCTGGGCGGGCCTGAGTTGCCTCTCCTCACCTAACCCCTTTGGCTGATTGCTCTTCTCTCTGGCTTGCTGGCTTCCTCAATATATTTACTGAATAAACATGAGGCTCCAGTTTTGTGTGGGGCTCAGAGCAAGAGAGAGCTCTTCAACACGTCCAGCCTGGCCAAGTTGTCCCACACTTGGGCTTATGACCTGTGGGAACAAAGGCTGCTTGGAGCACCTGTGGATGATGGGGCCTGTGTGTGGGGCCTCTGGTCACTCCTGTGGGAGAACCACAGTGAACATCCCCCAAAACTTGAATTTGGAGTGTTCTCACTAGCACACTGGTCTCATCGGACGAGCAGCTGCTGGCTGAGCCGCTGCTCTGAAATCCTCATCAGGGACGTCAAGGGACTCCAGGGGCTGCTCCTCATGAACTGGGTGACATCTGATCTCAAACACACAGCAAAGCACACACAGCACCCTTCCCACCACTGAGT
>NW_006921715.1:7833132-7848190 GCF_000298275.1 Orycteropus afer afer | reverse complement strand
AGACACCAAGCCACTGCAGTGCTTGTTCCATGGACCTTTGAACAAAGTGGTCACGCACCGGGCACAGTGGCAACCCATGGGCTCAGTGACATGGACGTCCCTCACCAGTACTCTTCCAGCTCCTTTGATTGCTGCCTGCACATCTTCCCAACAGCAGGGATAAGGTCTGAGCCCCTCACGCAGCACCACTGCCTGGGGCACCAGCTGGCTCCCCAGAAACAGGGATAAGGTCTAAGCCCCTCACGCAGCACCATTCCCCAGGGGACCAGCTGACTCCCTGAAGCAGGAAGAGTGCTTTAGTTCCCTTCCATCATGGAGGGTCCAGGGGTCTGTCCTCACAGGACTTGTGGCAACAGATAAGGCTTCCTACCTGCAGTGGTCTGTCAGCACAACCAACCTTGGACCTCAGCTTTATTCGGTATCTTACTGTTACGACTGAATGGTGCACCAAAATTCACTGAAGTCCTCACCCTGCTACTTGTGAACAGGCAGTTGTTTGGAAAGGGGGTCTCTGCAGACATTATCCATTAAGTTAGAATGACAGCACCCTGGAGTAGGGTGGGTGCTGAGCCAGTCTGAGTGCTGACCATAAAAAGAGACATAGGGCAGAGGACGGCCGGCCGTGTGGACAGCCGGGGCTACGAGAAATAGAGAGACAAGAACCTTCCCACACAATTAGTCCAAGGACTGGTAGACCATGTGATCCTCAGCCTATATGACCATCAGATTAGAAGAATGAGATGGTGCCCAGCTACCACCATCAACCACTTCAAGGGGGATCGATGTACGAGATCCTGGATAGAATGGGAGAACAATGTGGAACAAAACTTAAAACCACAAACAATACCAGGTTTGCTGGTGTGCGAGAACCTGGTGAAACCCCTGAGACTACTGCCCTTAGCCGCCCTTTGGGTCTGGAATTGAACTCACTCCCATGGCTTCCAGCCAAACAACAGACAGGCATATGGGGTGAACATTTACATCAGGCAGATACACTCCTTGGAGGGATCAATCATGGGAGAACAGAAGGGCTGTGTTTGCATAGGGAGACAGCTCAGGGGCAGGAGTGCCTGGGAAGGAAGGACACAGTGAGGAGGTAACCATGGGGAGGAAGTGAGAGGGGAGCTGTTACATTGTGGGGAATTGCAGTCAATGTCAGGAGACAGCGTGTACGAACTACTGTATGGAAGATGAATTTGCTCCCAAATCACAATTAAAAAAAAAATAAAAGAGTCTTCCCACAGAGGCTCTGGAGAGAACAGGGCCCAGCAACACGCTGACTTGGATTCCCAGCTTGCAAGCGTGAGAGAGTGAGTGTTTTCCTAAGCCTCCCAGTCGTGTTTTGTTGGGGAAGCCACAGGAAACGTAAGCCTGGGACTCTGCAAACAGCCTTGTCCAGGAGGGCCTCATGTTAGAGGGGAGCACACATGGCAGGCAGCTTCTGTCCCTTCACCCAGAGGCAGGTGGCCTGACGGAGTGGCCGAGGGGCCTTCTGAAGGCTTTGCTAAGGCATCACTGAGACTCCGCCCTACGGTGCCAAGACGTGGCTCCAGGATGCAGTATTTGCTTTAAATTAGGCGTCCTACAGGATGCCCTTCCCTGAGCTGGAGTTCATGGTCTGGGAACCAAGGACAGAGGTGGGCCTGGCTGCTCATTGTCACACCTGACAGTCCACTAAGGGTCCTCCCCGTCTGGACAACCTGCAGGGTGGCGGTCCTAGCCCCTGGGCCACCAGGGAAGCAGGCACACTTCTGTCAAAGCAGAAACTGCGCTCTGGCCACCCTGAGCTGCTCTGCGGCTGGCCAGGCCCAGATCTCTAGGAAGGGATCGCATGCAGCCGCCACAAGGGGAGGGAGCACAGGGGAACCCCGGATTATCTGGGGTGCCTCTTCATAGTGTCACGTCCAGAACAAAGATTCCAAAACTGTGGGCAAGCCCAGAAGACAGACCCACTGGGACTCAGTCCTTCATGAAGAGGGCTTGGGTCACTCCACCCAGTAAAGATCTAAGTGTGACAGAGGTAAGAGGCACACGGCGTGACTGGAGGAAGACAGAGGTCTCATGACCAGCTTCGGAAGGGCCCAGAGTGGAGGGTCAGGCTGCCTTTAGACCCGTCCCAGACCCAGGGGCCTGTTCTGACCTTCCTCCAGCTGAGCCCCTTCCCACAGTGTGGGCTTTATGTGGAGCCCGGGGTGAGCCCCCTCACGCCCTTGCTGCTGCCTTCTGGACCACACTCTGGGCTCCCAGAGCCCCTCCCCAAACAGCCCCGAGGCTGTGAGCTGGGCTATGGGTCTGCTGATTCTGAGGCCCCTTGTGCTGTGTGCAGGTGAAGCTAGGGTGGGAAGAGACGGGGGTGTGGGCCACACGCAGCAGGAACTTCCGTGTGAGTCCCTGTCCGGGGAGCAGCGAATGTTAGCGGTAAGCCTGGTGGGCTGTGCGTGTCTCATGTTCGTTTACTGTTCCTCATACCCTCTCAATCCTACTTCTGTAGTGATACTGCCAAGGAGGGGTCGCTATGAGTCGGGGCCGACTCGACGGCACATAACAACAACAACAACAACAACTCCTCCCCTACCACCTTCTAAGGAGATGATTGGTGGTGATTAATTTATCATTCAAGTTTCAGTTGGAAGCCTGGCCAACACTGCCCTTACCCGATGGCTTTGTTTCTGCCCTATTTGGTCATGAGAAAGTTGCCACCTAAGTGAAGGGCAAGGGTGCAGGCAGAGGGCAAAGGGGCAGACTGTGCTGGCCCCTGTCTGCCTCTCCTCTCCCCACTGTGCCCGCCCACTTCTCCCACTCCTCTGCTCTGCCTCCTGCTTTGGGGTCTCACCCCTGAGTATCAAACTCTCTGGCTTCCTCGCCAGCTGGCTTCCAGGTGGGTGTGGCCAATGGGAGACCCTGGTGGAAGAGTGACAGGTAGAAGGAGGAAGCAGCTGGGACATTCCAGCCCCCCCCCCCAGCCCATCCTGCTTTTGTGCTGTGGCCCCAGCCGAACCTCCAGGACCTGTGCTCCTGCCCACAGCCCTTCTCCACAGTTTCAGGTCTCATTGGGATCCAGACAAGCAAATGCAGGTTTGCAGGGCCTGAAGCTCATGCATTCTTATGGCCCTCTTTAAGGGAGTACACTTGTTGTGGTTGTTGTCAGGTGCCATGGAGTACATTCTGACTCATGGCAACTCTATGTGCAACAGAACGAAATACTGCCCAGTCCTGTGCCATGCTCGCAATTGTTCCTATCCTTGAGCCCATCGTCGCAGCCATTGTGTCACCCATCATTGTTGAGAGTCTTCCTCCTTCTCACTGACCCTCCATTTATCAACCACAATGTCCTTCTCCAAGGACTGGGCCCTCCTGGTGACATGATCAAAGCACAAGAGACAAGGTCTCGCCATATATACATACATATATATATATATCTTTTACAAATTTTCAAAGTCATAGGACTATGTGAATGCATTTCTGGGGTCCCCCCCCAGGACCTTGGAAGTGAGGAAGGCCCCTGAGCCTAAGCCTCTGGCTCTTCTGTGGGTCTTTGTGGCTCCCACCAGATGTCTGGGTGGGACTATTCAAAGGTAATGTGCTTGTGGCCCACCAAGGGGACTGGAAATAGCTGACTAATAATACTAATAAATAAGGTATATGGCGCCCTTGTTGGGGTGGGACCATGGAAATAAGGTGTATGGAACTCTAATATGGGGACTGGTCAGTTTTGCCATCCTGCTCGGCTTCCAAAGAGCATTCCAAAGATGTGGAGGGGGTCTCACCACCAGCCAGAAAGTGCAGCCAGGAGCGCAGCACGTCCTTGGATCTGAGATCCCTGAGCTGAGGCAACGGCAGAGAGAGAGAACTGTAGCGGCGACAGCAGCAGGACCGAGAGACGGGCAGGAGACAATGGGCGCTCCCCAGTCCACAGAGCATGCAGCCGAGTCCCCTGGGCAGGAGGCGTGCTGGAGGAGTGGGGCCCGCCTGGGGGTACCTATGGGCAGAGCTAAAGGGCTTTGTAGCACTTGCCTAAGCAGGGCAGAGGCCAGGCCAAGAGGCTGAGGGCCACAGAGGCCTGCCTATGGGCATGGCCAAGGAAAGTTGTCCTGGTTGGAGAACTGTATTCTGAGTGTTCCTGAACCTGAATCACAACCCATTATTTCCCTAATAAACTCCATAATTGTGAATATTGTCTGTGAGTTCTAAGCTCTGGTGGTGTAGCACCTAAGGCATTTGACTGCTAACCAGAAAGCTGGCAGTTCAAACCCATCAGCCACTCCTCGGAAGGAAGATTGGGCAACCTACTTCTGTAGTGATACCGCCTCGGAAACCCAAGGAGGGGTCGCTATGAGTCGGGTCCAACTCAACAGCAGTGAGTTTGGTTTTTTGGTTAGCAGAGAAGTGGTGAGTGCTGTGGGAGGGACGGTTGGCGTCAGAATGGGTATAAAGGCTGCAGGGTGGAGGAGGCCTGTCTGACCTCTGCCTCACAGGGACCAGCCTTGGGCTGATGCTGCTGACGGTGATTCTGCCTCCCTCTCACGAAGTTAGACGAGGTTGGAAGATGCCACCCCTTGCCCCTTCTGCAGTTTTATTAGCTGCACCTTGAATCTCCTGGGTACCGTCACACTATTTCCCTCTCCCTCTCAGGCTGACGGGCACAGCAGCTTCCCACTGTTGCTGGTCTCTGGATGCTACCCTCGCCTCTTAGCCCTAATGCACCTCGGTAAACAGCCCACGTTGAAGTCTCTTCATCTGAACTCCCAGAGGGAATTCTGCTTTCTGCCAGGACCCTGCTGGCTACAGCCCAGTGCTGCACCACTCCTGGTCACTTTGCTGCACAGACTCTTGTTACGGGTTGAATTGTGTCCCCAAACTTGTGTTGAAGCTCTAGCCTGTGCGTCTGTACATATAACCCACACACGGGTTATTTTATATCATAAAATATATGGTGACACAGGTTTTATGTTAATCAGGCCACACTGGAGTGGGGTGGATCCTAACCATAATCCCTCCTGGATATTGTCTCATGAAAAACAGCAGAATAGACACTAGGGAAGCAAGAGCCAAGAACGCCAAGAAACACCCGGGGCCACAGAAGGGGCTGAGATAAGGATCTTACCCTAGAGCCCACAGACAGACAGACAGCCCAGCCCACTGACGCCCCGAGTCCAGGGCTGTGGGACAATACATTCCTGTTCTGAAGCCACCCAGCTGTGGTATTTTTGCTGTGGTCACTCTAGCCAACTAAGACACCTTCTTGTCTGGCTGGTCCCTGCTAGCAGGCCCCCCCCACCTTCAGAAATGCCCCAGGGGAAAGTGGGCGTGGTGTCCATGTTCAGCTCTCCTGCCCACCTCCAAGGACAATGCATTCACTCCCTAGAAAGTGCTCTGCTCTGAGAGTCGCTGTGTGCTGTGTGGCTGCCCTCCTCGTCCTGAGGGCAGTTCAGTCATCACCTGAGAGGGTGTGATGGTCAAAGTTGTGTGTCCGCTTGGCTGGACCATGACTCTCAGTTTTGTCAGTTATGGTGTAGTCACCTCCATGATGAGATCCGATATCGTGTAGTCAGCCCCATGATAAGATCTGATATCGTGTGGTCACCTCCATGATGAGATCTGTGGTGAGCAGCCAGTCAGTTGGAAGAGACTTTCCTCAGGGCTGTGGCCTGTTCCGATACCTATGGACTTCTGGCAAAGCTCTGAGGCCTTCTGCTCAGTCTGGATCCTGCGTCTGGTCATTATCATCTGACCTCCAGGTCTTTGGACTTGAACTGTATTGCCTGCCAATCGTGGGACTGTTGCCTTCACAGCCCGTGAGCCTGCAGCCTGCCATGTTCTTGCCAGTCCTGGTTTACCCTCATCTGCAGCCAGCACCCTGCTGTATTGCTTGCTGGTCTTCAGTCTCTGCAGCTATGTGAGTCAGGAGAAGCCTCAGCCTGATTTCTGACCATGGACTTGGGACTTGTCAGCCCTACAACCACGTGAGTCACTTCCTTGAAATCAGTCTGTCTCTGGTTTCGCTCACTTTGCCTCAGGGGTGATGGGGCGGGGAATCAGCTCTCAGGAACACTGCACTCCCCATGAGGTCGAGAAGTCAAGTGAATTCCCCTCCCCTTCCCACTGCCTCCTAATGTTGATGGAGCATGACCGGGGTTGAGAGAGTCACATGCATTCTGTTGCCTCTTTGAAAGCTGCACAAGAGATGTCTGGGCCAGTTCTTTAGAAACACTATGGAAAATCCCACCACTCAGTCTTTGGTTACAGGTCCCTCCCACAACCCTTCCACTCACCCAGACCCTGTTACTTGGGAAACAGACTGGGGTTCTTGGTTGCTGTTATGGGTAAATTGTCCCCTCAAGATGTGTTCTGTAAACCCCAACTGTACCTGTGGCTATCATCCCATTTGAGAATGGGTTTTCTTGGTTATGTTAAGGGGACTGTACTAGTGTGGGGTGTGACTCGAGTCCATCTCCTGTGACATAGAAGAGGAGCAGATGAAGCAGTAAGCCGAGAGGCAGACGTGGGGGAAGGGAGGTGCCACGCCATGTGGAGACCACTGAGGAGCCAGGCAACTCCGGGCTACAGATGCTGAGAGAGACCGCCTTCCCCGAGAGCCAGTGCCCCGAACTCGGACTCCTAGCCTCCTGCAGTGACTAAATAAATGCCTGTTATTTCAAGCCACCTGTGGTCTTTCTGGTATGGCAGCACTGGAGGACTGAGAGGGACAGATGACAGAACCCACTCAAGCTACCTTAGGCCAAAGGCGTTTATAAAGAGCTGGCAGACAGCTCACAGTCAGGGTTGGTTTCCAGGAACAACGTCCAGAACCCCTTGCCAGACTGGAGGGGAAGGGACTGGTGGCCCACGCGGGCCCTGCTACGGCAGGAAGCTGACTCATGGCCACTAACCCAGGACTATGCTGCCTTTACCACGAGATGGTGCCACCTGCGCTGGGCTCCTCCTGTCGAGTCCGAGGATACCCCCAGTGGGCAAACAAATGGCAACCAGCAGCCATGAAGTTGATCCTGACGGGTGTCAGGGGGACGCTGTCCCGTGGGGTTTTCAACGGCTGGTTCATCACCAGGGCTTACTTGCGCGGGACCTCCAGTGGACTCCAACCTGCAACCTTCAGTTCAGAGCTGAGCACTTTAACTGTTTGCATCACCCAGGGGTTCTCTGGGATTCCTAAGTGGGAAAGACAGGAGGAGCCTGATAGCGCAGTGGTTAGAGCGTTCTGCTGCGAACTGAAAGGTTGATGGTTCAAACCCACCAGCTGCTCTGTGGAAGAAAGATGTAGCAGTCTGCTTCTGTAGAGGTTTTAAAAGAAAACTCACTGCCGTCGAGCCGGTCTGACTCTCAGCGACCCCTCCTTGGGTTTGTGAGGAAATATCTCTACAGAAGGAGATTGCCCAGTCCGTAAAGGTTTAAAAAAACAAAACCAAATTCACTGCTGTTGGGTCAACTCATAGTGACCCCTCCTTGATTTTCCAAAGTAGTATCGCTATGGAAGTAGATTGCCCAGTCTTCCTTCCAAGGAGTGGCTGGTGGGTTTGAACCGCCAGCCTTCTGGTTAGCAGTCAAATGCCTTAGGCACTATGCCACAAGAGGTTTAGAGCCTTAGAAACCCTATGGGGGCAGTTCTACTCTGTCCTCTAGGGGCGCTGTGAGTCAGAATCAACTCCTTGGCAGTGGGTTTGGTTTGGCTTTGCTTTCCTGAAGACTGACAGCCTGGGAAACCCTGTGTGCAGTTCCACTCTGTCCTCTAGGGGCGCTGTGAGTCAGAATCTACATGGCAGTGGTTGGTTGGGTGGTTGGTTTGTTCTGCATGGGAAATAGCAGACTGAGAGTATGGGGACTATCATATGTGGGGAGGACACTGAAAGGTACTAGGCAGCCACAGCGGGAGACATGAGCACGGTTATTAACTCCACTCCTCTTCCTTCTCGCCTTCACTCTAAACATGGGGCAAGTTTAGTGTCCACTTCCACAAGCTAGTTTTCAGTGGCAATGATCATGTGACATGGCTCTGGCCAATGAGGTGTAGGTGGAAACCTACCAAGGAGCTTCTGGGAATTTTGTTTTCATGATAAAGAGGCAGACTCTGTCCCTGTCCTTCCCCTCCCTCCTGCCCTAAACACGACTGTGGTGCCTGGGGTTGTGAGGGTAAGGCCAGGAGAGCCGCAGACGTGCTGGCCCTCACATCACTGACTGTGGAACTGAGGTCAGCCTCGGCAGTCTCCAACCTGTTCACAGAGAAAAATAAACCCCTATTGGTTCAGACCACGGAATCTGAAGCCAAAAGCAGTTCTGATGCACTATTCATCCATCCACCCATCCATCTGTCCATCCACCCATTCGTTACTCCATCCACCCATCCATCAGTCTGTCTGTCCATCTGTTCATCTGTCTGTCCATTCATCCATCCACTCGTCTGCCCATCCATCCATCCGTCCATCCATCTACCCATCTGTCTGTCCATCGTCCATTCGCCCATCTGTCCGTCCATCTGTCCATCCATTGCTTAAAGTCTTAAGCAAATGAGTGACGTCATTAATCTTTCCTTTTGGGAAGGACTGGAGGAAGGAGAGAGGGAGCAGAGAGACCAGCTGGGAGGTAGCAGCCGAAATGGACATGGAGTTAACAAGATGTACATGCAGACCACTCAACCCAGGATGATGCACCCACATACTCTATGGTAATACCTCCTTTAGAGCAATAGACCATGGAGCACCAGAGAGGCAACGTTCACACTGAGGAAATGCAGAACAAACAAAAAAAGAAAGAAATGGACATGGATAGGCTGTTTCCAGAGACATATGCCTACAGGAAGTTGTTAGCTATGAAGATGGAATTAGGAAAATTAAAAATTTAAAGGAGCCCTAGATGCAAACCAAGATGATTCTCCAGTGAGCTGCTCCCTCCAGTGTAGTGTCTGCAGTCTTGGCAGGTTTTCTCTCAGAGGCCATAAGTCGCAGCATGTTGGGACAGGGTCAGAATTCTCCACACCATTGCTGCCTCCCAGTGACCTCTTCCCCACCCTGGAGATAAATCGTTGCTCATGCATCTGGTTCCTGTCCAGCCCTGGCCAAGAAAGGCCAGACCAGGTCCAATCAGGGACAGAAAAACCCAAGAATGTCTGGACCCAGTCTGGGAGGTGGGCGGTTCCTGTCTGGAGAGACATGAACTCACAGAAGTGCAGCAGAATGTGCAAACAGCCCTGGGCAGCGCTGAGGTTAGACCCAGAGTACCCCCTGCCCCCCAAGGGCTGAGGGAGAGCCAGGCATTACAGTCGCTACTTACATATGGGGTGAGAGGGAGAGTAATAGCTGTACAGGTGAAGCAGGGGGACCCCAAGGAGGAAGGAGGCCTAGGCAGACATCACCAGCTCAGAGACTTCCTGGTATCTTCCCCACGGTCACCAACAGCGACACTGTCACCGACTGACCTCCAGGGTCGGATCGTGGCACCCTTACGAACATCACACGCCTTGACCTGTGGGAGTCTCACTGGCAGAGCTTTGGGAGCAGATCACCGGTCCTTCCTCCCTCGTCCATCTTAGCCTGGCACTTCCACTGCATCCTGTTTAGCATCATAAACCAAAAAACCAAACTCGCTGCTGTGGAGTCGGATCCGACTCATGCTGACCCCTCCTTGGGTTTCCAAGGCAGCATCACTACGGAAGTACATTGCCCAGTCTTCCTTCCAAAGAGTGGCTGGTGGGTTTGAACGGCCAGCCTTCTGGTTAGCAGTCAGATGCCTTAGGCATATGCCATACAAACCTCCACTGACAGGGGCTATGCATGAGGTGCCTTTACTGGGAATTGAACCCATGCTGCTGCATGGAAGGCAAGAATCCCAGCAACAAAGCAGCACTGTGTCCAGTGCCCATTGAATACGGCCTCCTTACTCGTCCCTCCAATATGGTGAGTGCCTCATCAGGCCTGGTGCCAGGACACGGTCTCTGCTCTCAGGACGATCACCACTCAGCAGGGAGGCCAGCAAGTAAGTCAGAGTGTACAGGGCAGAGTTCCAGCTACGACTGTCCCTTCATCCAAGTCCTTCATGGTGCACACGTACCGATGCATCAGGAGCAGCTGCAAGCTTTGAGGACGCAGTCAACAAGTCACACACAGTCCCACTTCTCATGAAACGTCCATTCAGGCTGGAGATGAGCAGTAAGGAAGTCAACGCATAAACAGGTTTCAGTGTGTCACAGACGTGTCAAAGCCAACATACCTAGCATGGCCTAGCACACACCTAGCACATGCGTGTCAAAGCCAACATGTTGAGCTTGCACATAGCACACATGTCACAGGTGTGGCACTGACATATTAAAGAAGAGATCCACAGTGCTTTCCTAACACATGCCACTTTGATAGTTTGCTTTCCTACCAAATTAACCACTTAACCTAGAATTTCAAGTTCTTTTGCAATGACACAAGGAAGACTGTTATTTTCTAAGAAATAATTTTCTTGGTATATAGATACCATCACTTCTGATTTTTTTCTGCTCTTTTTCCTTGATTAGGTCAGCTGTTGGCTTTTCTATTTTATTAACTTTTCCAAAGCATCAGATTTATGGTTTATTTATTAGTTTTATTGATGTTTGGGAACTCTGGTGGTGTAGTGCCTAAGGCATTTGACTGCTAACCAGAAGGCTGGCGGGTCAAACCCACCAGCCACTCCTTGGAAGGAGGATTGAGCAATCTACTTCCATAGTGATACTGCCTTGGTAACCCCAGGAGGGGTTGCTAGGAGTCGGGTCCGACTCGACAGCAGTGAGCTTGGTTTCTGAGTTTTTTTTAAATTTTGGGCTGAATGGTTTACTTGTTTTAATGATGTAAGTATTTTAAGGCATGACTTCTGTGCATTGTTTCAGTTGTATTTAATGGTTTAACGGCATAAGTATTTTAAGGTATGACTTCTGCGCATCGCTTCAGTTGCATCCCACAGATTCTGATATGTACTGTTTTTACTAGTATTGTTTCCTAGAAATCCTATCGTTTCTCTGCATTTCCCACTTGATTTAAGAGCTCAGGAAGCCCCACCCCGCCCCTGGTAAAGAGCTTTGTACTTTTTAATTTTCATAACGAATTTCCATTTTTTTCCACTTTGTTAGACAGCATTGCCTTATGTATTAAGGTTTTCTTTGTAGATTAATATGTAATCAATTCCTCCCATCCTCCCTCCCTCCCTCCCTTCCTTTCTCTTTTATTCCTTCTCTAAGGTAAGATTCATTGCAACAGTCGTCTCACTTTCCAGAAGAGAAGATGTGAAAATCCCGTAAACTTTCTAGTCAGTTTCGAATCTGCTGACAAGTTTAGATTCATCACTCGGTCCACGGGTGGTCCGGGCAGGGCCGACAAGAGCGGCCCAGCGGAACCTGTCTTCCCTGTGGCTCGGGTTTCCTCTGGTGGGGGACTTCCTGGAACAACACAGCTCGGGAGGGAGCTGAGCATGCGCGCTGGCCCGTCGGTGTCCGCGCCCGGCGGGGCGTGGCTCCTGGGTCCTTGTGGCCGCTGCCGCCGGCCCTCGGCTCGGTCGGGTGCTGAGGTGGGCTCTCCTGGGGTGGGGAACACCCACGCGGAGACGCATTCTCCTGCGCCCGCCCTTTTGCCTGCCTCCCACCTGTCCCCGGACCCAGAGCCGATTCGCGGGCACGGGGCCATCGGCAGCGCCGTTAGTGCCACGAGACGCAGACGGCTGCCGTCTCTCGGAGGGTGGCGCAGGTGCCGAGGGGCTGTGTGACCCCAGGGCCCGGGAAGAGCTGGGGATCTGCCCCGGGCCCAGGAGTGCGGAGGCCGGGAGACGGGAGGCCGGGGCGGCCTCCGTGAGCGCGGACTCGAGGCGGCTCATTCGAGTCTGAGCGGAACCGAGCTCCCCCGGGTCTCAATGGCTGATTTACCGGAAGTCCATCGCCAGGCCTTTGTCTTTGTTATTATTATTGTGATTTGAATGAAAGTTTACAGAGCAAATTCACTTTCCATACAGCAGTTCACACACTGTCTCATACACTGACTACAATTTATCCCAATGCAACAGCTCCCCTCCCACTTCCTCCCCATAGTTACCGCGTTCCTGTGTCCATCCCTCCATATACTCCTGCCCCCTGAGCTGCCTCCCTGTGCATAAGCAGCCCTTCCTTCTCCCATGATTGTTCTCGACAAGGAATGTATCTACCTCAGGAAATGTTCAACTTATGTGCCTGTCTTCTGTTTGGCTGGAAGCCACCGGTGTGGGTTTAATTCCAGACCTGAAGGGCAGCTAGGGGCCACAGTCTCAGTGGTTCCACCAGGCTCTATCAGACCAGCAAACCTGGTCTCCCTTTTTTTTTTTAACCCCCAAATGATTTTTTTTTTTTTAATTTTATTTTGATTTGGGTGAAGATTTACAGAGTAAATTCACTTTTCATACAGCAGTTCACATATACTTTGTCTCATGTCATTGACCAAAATTTACAATGCAACAGCTCCCCTCCCACTTCCTCCCCATAGTTACCTCTTCCCAGTGTCCATCCCTCCATACTCCTCTGCGCCCTGAGCTGTGTCCCTGTGCATAAACAGCCCTTCCTTCTCCCATGATTGTTCTCTCCAGGGTGTGTGTCTACTTGAGGTAAATGTTTAACTCACTTGCCTGTTCTTTGTTTGGCTGGAAACCACAGGTGTGGGTTCAATCCCAGACCTGAAGGGCAGCTAGGGGCCATAGTCTCAGTGGTTTCACCAGGCTCTATTGGACCAGCAAACCTGGTCCCCACCTTCTTTTTTTTTTTTGCCTCCAAATGATTTTGAGTTTTGTTCCACATTGTTCTCCCTCTCTATGCAGGATCTCGTACATCCCTTCCAAGTGGATGACAGTGGTAGCCGGGCACCATCTAGTTCTTCTGGTCTCATACCCCCAAATGATTTTGAGTTTTGTTCCACGTTGTTCTCCCACTCTATTCAGGATCTCCTACATAGATCCCCTTCCAAGTGGATGACAGTGTTAGTCGGGCACCATCTAGTTCTTCTGGTCTCATAGTCGTATAGGCTGCAGATCGGATGGTGTGCCAGTTGCTAGGACTAATTGTTTCCATGAATCTTTGGTTTTCTTCATTCTTCTTTGCTCTGGACGAGAAGAGACCTATTGTTGCATCTAGATGGCCGCTTGTAAGCT
Source organism: Orycteropus afer afer (assembly GCF_000298275.1). NCBI lineage: Eukaryota > Metazoa > Chordata > Mammalia > Tubulidentata > Orycteropodidae > Orycteropus > Orycteropus afer. Next base: position 7,835,056 of record NW_006921715.1, on the reverse strand, counting down.
TTTAAGATCCCAGTAGCTACTCACCAAATGGAGCAATGCTTTTGTGTAGTATGTTATGCCAATTGAGCTTGATGTCCCCTGTGACTATGTCCTGAGCCCACAGGTCTAACTACTCCCTCCCTCTGGATTGCTAGCTGTGACCAAGAAGTGACTACAACCTTGTCCCTTGTCAGCTCTACTATACCCCTGGGAATTCTTACAGAACATACAAATATACTTGTAGAACCAGTGTCTGCCGACCCTATACATGGTCATGGGCACACTCCTCCCCTCACAGATAGACCTACTAGTTCAGCCTGTTCCCCCATCTGTTCACCCATACACCCGTGTTTGCCTTCACTGACAACGCAGGACTTTGTGCAGAAGGGGTCCTCTTTGTTGGCCGCATCTCCCACGCACCTCTCTCTGTCTCCTCTTCCTCAGTGCACAGGCCTTTCCTCCAAGGGGCTGCTGGTGGGGGGGACTCGAACCTCTGACTTTTAGGATGACAGCTAAAGGTCGACCGTTTGCACTGTCCAGGGTCTCCATGATCTAATTAATGTTGTTCAGAGACCCTTTGGGTAGTGGCATGGCTTGGACTAGTGCTGGCAGTGGGGAAGGAGGGACGTGGAAGGATTCAAGGTGTATCCTGGACGTAGAATCTCCAGACCTTGCTGCTGAAAGTGCAGGGCGATGAGAGAACCAGATTCTAAGCTTCAACGGCAGACTCAGTGGGGCGCTGTATGTTTAGTTTTTACTGGAACAGATAACTGTATGAGGAACTGGTTTGTGGGGAGAAATCTACGTCTTGCTTTCTGCTTCCATAATATTCCCAACCAAAAGCCAAACTCACTGGCAATGAGCTGATTCCAACCCATAGCGGCCCCCACTGGGTTTCCAGGGCCGTGAATCTTTACAGAAGCAGAGCACCTTTCTTCCAGCGGATTGGCTGCTGGGTTTGAACCACCAGCCTTTTTGTTAGCAGCTAAATGCCTGAACCACTGCACTGCCAGAGCACCTTATAATTTACTCAGAAGATGGGAATAAGTGGTACGGATTTGATTGGGCTCAGGAGGGGGTGGGGCGAGCAGCGTCTCTCTAGGGGGTGCCAGCAGCTGGTGGTGCCCATCACAAGGGGGAAAGGGTGAGATCCTCTAAGGCGTGGGTGTCAGCAGGACACACACCTAAGTAGTGCCCGCATGAGAGACCAGAATGGGGCTGAGAAGAGACCGGGAGGGAGTCTGAGAAGGGACAGCCAGGGAGGCAGAAGAAACGGAGCTGGGAGGGAGCAGGCCTGGAGGGAATGATCAGCGGAAGAAGATCGTGCTGAGGGGGCGTGGGCGGTGTAGGGACGAGAACCCTCCACCCCCGTGGCCCCTGGAGTTGGCTGGCGTCAGATGAACGCAGTGGTGGGCTGGAACTAGATGAGCTGGTTGCAGAGTTCAAGTGGAAAGTGAACAGGCAGAAATAGACTAAAAAACTGCAAAAGAAGAGGGGTGGGAACAGGCTAGCCCTGCCGTAACGCCCCATTCAGCCCAGCAGCGTAGACGGCTGCAGAATGTGGGCAGAGTGAGGGAAGGAACCAGACCTCAGTCCGCCTGGGAGCTAGTGGAAGGGTGCCCTCGAGTCAGGGAGCTGAGGAACTGGCCCTCAGGCAACTTGGCAGCCATGTGGATAAAGAAGTTAGATCCCCACCTTGACCGTGTACCGCTTCCAACCAAAAAGGTCAAAGGTCAAATGTGAAAACAAATTCCACATAAAAATGCTAGGGGAAAGGCCAGAGGTGACTTCCTTAACACGACTGGAGAAGACCTTTTTAGTTATGACTCAAAACTTAGAAGCTTTTTCATCGACAAATATGGCTATGTAAATGCTAATGGCCACTGCTGGGCACAGTAGAAACAGACCCAGAAGTCACAGACGGGAAGTCTCACCTCAGTTCATG
>NW_006921715.1:7830603-7832727 GCF_000298275.1 Orycteropus afer afer | reverse complement strand
CCACAGGGTCTCCAAGGCTGTCAGTCTTCACAGAAGCAAAGCCCAAACCACACCCACTGCCGTGGAGTCCATTCTGACCCACAGCGCCCCTAGAGGACACAGTGGAACTGCCCACAGGGTCTCCAAGGCTGTCAATCTTTATAGACGTCGACTGCCTCCTCTTTCTCCGACTGTTGCAGCTGGTGAGTTCTAACCTCCCACCTTTCGGTGAGCATCTGAGTGCTTTATCTACTGCACCACTGGGGCTCCTTTGCAAATGTGTATTATATGCAAACATTTCCCCCTTTCACTCCACAAAGGGCGCACACCGCCATACTTTCCTAGTTACGATTTTCACTTTTGGTGTTTTGGCCATGGTTCCACGCCAGTACATACACATGGATTTCATCAGGAGCCGCATGGGCCACCTTGAAAACACTGTGCTGAGTGAAATATGCTGGCCAGAAAATGCTGCGTATTTGAAACATCCAGACTACGCAAATGTTTAGACACCAAAGTTAATTAGTGGTAGGGCCAGAGGGAGGGGGAATCGGGACACTGAGTTTCCATAAGGGTGATAGAAAAACCTGGAAGTGGATTAGGGGAATGGGTGACTAACAGGTTGAGCATAACTAATGCTGGTGCATGGTACGTGTAAAAACTGTTGAAACCAGTGTTCTTACATACATGCCACAACAAGTGAAAAGCGTGCCTTCAATGTTATGACAACATGGAGCTCCGTTCGGTGGGTGTGATGTGTCTGGCCAGTTTCCTGCTGATGTGTGTGTTCACCTCCTGCAGAGTTTCCTGTGAACATGCTCCCTCAGCTCCTCTCCATGCAAGCCCTTCTGCACATGTGTGAGTTTATCTCTCAGTTAAAAAACCCACCAAACTCACTCTGGTCCAGTCCATTTGACTCATAGTGACTCCTTCTTGGGTTTCCAAAGTGGTATCACTACAGATCGCTCAATCTTCCTTCTGAGGAGTGGCTGGTGGGTTTGAACCATCAGCTTTCTGGTTAGCAGTCAAATGCCTATGCCACCAGAGCTCCCAAGAGCACAGATTTGAAATGTAAATTTTCACAAATTATTTCCCCTGGGAAACATGCACCCCTGTCAAATTTCAAACATGCTCGTCACCCCAAAAAGTCCTCTCACGTCCTCCCCAGTCAGTTGTCATCCTCCACCCAGAGACAACTGCTGTTATGAGCTTCTCATCATGGATTAGTCTCTCCTGCTCCCGAGCCCCCTACAAATATGAACAATATGCACTCTGGTACTGAGAGTCACCCACACTGTTGTGTGAATCACTGGCCTGGATCTTCTCATTGTTGCCTAATGTTTAATTTCTGAATATTTGACAATTCATTTATCTTTCTTCTGGTTGATGACTAGGACAGAGTGAGGAAGCAGCGGCAGGGATCCAGGTAAGGGGAAGGACCCAGGCCTCACCCCCAAGCGGCAGGAAAGTGGCAGGGATCCAGGTAATGGGCGGGTGGAGAGGTTTCAAACAGCTAAGGGAGACAAACGTGTCTGTCGGTTTGTCCTACTGTGGTAGCTTGCATGTTTCTGTGAGACTTGAAGTTGTGCCACCAGTGTTTCAAATGCCAGCAGGGTTGCACATGGTACACAGGTATCAGCACAGCTTGCAGACTAAGACAGACTAGGAAAAAGGAAGAGGCTATCCATTTCTCAAGTAACTAGCCAGAGAAAACCTTATGAATAGTAGAGAAACACTGTCTGATACATTACTTTATGAATAGCTTGGAAACATTGTCCAATACAGCACAGGAATATGAGCCCCTTAGGTTGGAAGGCACTCAAGGTATGACTGGGAAAGAGTTGCCTCATCAGAGTAAAACCAAGCTTAATGATATGGATAAATTAAATATCCATTTGCTGAGGTGGCATGACTCAAATTGAGAAATAGCTGCAAACATCCATTAATAATTGGAACATGGAATGTACAAAGTATGAATCTAGGAATATTGGAAGTTGTCAATAATGAAATGGAACACATAATGATTGATAACCTAGGACTTAGTGAGCTGAAATGGACCAGTTTTGGCCATTTTGAATCAGACAACCATATGATCTATTATGCCGGGAATGACAATTTGAAGAGGAATGGTGTGGCATTCATCAT
>NW_006921715.1:7828762-7830503 GCF_000298275.1 Orycteropus afer afer | reverse complement strand
ATGGTGTGGCATTCATCATCACAAAGGATGTTTCAAGATCTGTCCTGAACTACAATGCTGTCAGTGATAGGATAATATCCATACACCTACAAGGAAGACCAGTTAATACTACTATTATACAAATTTACGCACCAACCACCAAAGCCAAAGATGAGGAAACTGAAGAGTTTTATCAACTTCTGCAGTATGAAATTGACCAAATGTGCAATCAAGATGTGTTGCTTATCACTGGTGATTGGGGTGCAAAAGTTGGAAACAACGAGGAATCACTGGTAGTTGGAAAATTTGGCTTTGGTGACAGAAATAATGCTGGAGAACACATGATAGAATTTTGCAAGACCAACGACTTATTCTTTGCACATACCTTTTTTTCAACAACACCAACGGTGACTATACACGTGAACTTCACCAGATGGAGTACACTGATTGAATCAGATTGACTACATTTGTGGCAAGAGGCGATGGAAAAGCTCAATATCTTCAGCCCAAACCAGGCCAGGAGCTGATTGTGAAACAGACCATCAACTCTTCATATGCAAGTTCAACTTGAAGTTAAAGACAATTATAACAAGTCCGTGAGAGACAAAATATGAACTTGAATATATCCCTTCTGAATTTAGAGACCATCTAAAGAATAGATTTGATGCATTGAACACCAGTGACTGAAAACCAGAAGAATTGTGGAATGACATCAAGAATATCATCCATGAAGAAAGCAAGAGGTCACTAAAAAGAAGAGAAAGGAAGAAAAGACTGAAATGAATGTCAGAAGAGACCCTGAAACTTGCCCTTGAGCAAAGAGTAGCCAAAGCAAATGGAAAAAATGACAAGATAAAAGAGCTGAACAGAAGATTTCAAAAAGCAGCTCGAGCAGATAAAGCCAATTACTATAATGAAATGTGCAAAGACCTGGAGTTAGAAAACCAAAAGGGAAGAACACACTCGGCATTTCTAAAGCTGAAAGAACTGAGAAAAAAAATTAAGCCTCAAGTTGCAATAGTGAAAGATTCTATGAGCAAAATATTGAATGATGCAGGAAACATCAAAAGAAGATGGAAGGAATACACAGAGTCACTACCAAAAAGAATTGGTTGATCTTCCTCCATTTCAGGAGGTGGCATATGATCAAGAACCAATGGTATTGAAGGAAGAAGTCAAAGCTGCACTGAAGGAACTGGCAAAGGACAAGGCTCCAAGAATTGATGGAATACCCATTGAGATATTTCAACAAATGGATGCCCCACTGGAGGCACTCACTCGGTTATGCCAAGAGATTTGGAAGACAGCAGCTCCCTGGCCAACTGACTGGAAGAAATCCATATTTGTGCCCATTCCAAAGAAAGGCAATCCCATAGAATGTGGAAATTATTGAACAATATCACTGATATTGCACACAACTAACATCTTACTGAAGATAATTCAAAAATGGTTGCAGCAGTATATTGACAAAGAACTTCCAGAGGTGCAAGCTGGATTCAGAAGAGGACATGGAACGAGGGATGTCATTGGTGATGTCAGATGGATCTTGGCTGAAAAAAAAAAAAAACACTAGAAAGATGTTTACTTGTGTTTTATTGACTATGCAAAAGCATTTGATTGTGTGGATCATAACAAATTGTGGACAACATTGAGAAGAATGGGAATTCCAGAACACTTAATTATACTCATGAGAAACCTATACATTGACCAAGAGGCTGTCATTCGAACAGAACAAGGGGACACTACATGGTTTAAAATCAAG
>NW_006921715.1:7825836-7827877 GCF_000298275.1 Orycteropus afer afer | reverse complement strand
GTCCTCAACGAGATAGATTGACACCGTGGCTGCAGCAATGGACTCAAGGATAGCAAGGATGGTGGAGCTGGTGCAGGACCAGGCAGTGTTTCGTTCTACTGTGCATGGGGTTGCTATGAGTCAGAGATGAATCAATGGCACCTAACAACAACAATAACAACAACAACAACTGGTTGATGGACATTTGCTTGGGTTGCTTCTACGTTTTTTTGTGTGTGTGTGTGTTTGTTTGTTTGTTTGTTTTGTTTTTTGCAGTGTGAATAAAGTTACAATGAACCTTTGAGTACAAATCCTTTGTGGCTACATGTTTTTATTCCTCAGAGATAAATACTTAGGAGTAGAATTGTTGGGTGAAAGAACATGTGCAAATTCAAATTCAGATGAAACTCTCCCTCTCTTTCCAGTTCACCTGTACTATTTTAAATTCCCACTAGTATGAAACTCCAAGCACTTACTCATGAAGGTTAAAGACTATAGCCTTTGGTGTGGATTACACCTCAACATAAAGAAAACAAAAATCCTCACAACTGGACCAATAAGCAGCATCATGATAAATGGAGAAAAGATAAATGGAGAAGAGATTGAAGTTGTCAAGGATTTCATTAATCCACAACCAACACCCATGGGAACAGTAGCCAAGGAGGCAAACAAGGTATTGCACTGGGCAAATCTGCTGCAAGGGACCCCTTTTAAAGTGTTAAAAATTGAAGATGTCAGCTGAGGACCAAGGTGTGCCTGATCCAAGCCATGATAATTTTAATCACCTCATGTGCATGTGAAAGCTAGAAAGTGAATTATAAGGACCAAAGAGGAACTGATGCCTTTGAATTATGACATTGGTGAAGAATACTGAACACACCAAGGGCTGCTGGGAGAACAAACACACCTGTCTCCAAAGAAGCACAGTCACAATGGGCTCAAGCATGCAATGTGAGGGTGGTAAGGACCAGGCAGGGTTTCGTTCTGTCATACCCAGGCTTGCTCTGAGGCAGACACGACGGGACGGCAGCACGCACAGTCCCATTGCGCTACTCGGCACCACTGTCGGGTGTTGTTAGCCTTTTAATTTCAGATCTTGTGATGGGTGGGTAGTGGGTTCTTGTGGTTTGAATCTGTGCCTCTCTGCCATGTCATGAATCTGCAGACTTTCCTTGAACTTTTTGGCGAGTAGTTTAACTTCCTGTGTGTGTTAAACTGGTTTCTCTAGAGAAGCAAAATCAGTAAAGCTTATATATAGAGAGATAAATTTATCTTAGGAAAATGGCTCACACACTTATAGAAGCTGGCAAGTCCAAAGTTCTTGGATCAAATGTCAAGCTGGAGGCTTTTTCCAACTCATGCAGCTGCAGGGCTGACGAGCTCAAAGTTGGCAGGCTGTATACCAGCTGTTGACTCCAATGAATGACGAATCCAAGATCTCTAGGGAAAAGAAAGCCAGGAACCCGGACAGAGGAACAGTCAGCCACAGGGATCCAGGTGAGGAGAGGGAACTCAGGCATGCCCAAAGCAGCAGGCTGGGAGAGCTGGAAAAAGGGGATTAAAAGCCAGGAACCTGTACAGAGGAGCAGTCAGCTGCAGAGATCCAGGTGAGGAGAGGGAACTCAGGCACGCCCAAAGCAGCAGGGCAGGAAAGTGGGAGAAAGGGGATTAAAAGGCCCAGGAATCTGGACAGAGGAGGAGTCAGCCACAGGGACTCAGGTAAGGGTGGTACGAGAGGTTTCCAACAGGGAGACAAACTTGTCTGTCAGTTTGTCCTACCGTGGTGATGTGTTGATGTGAGTTTTGAGGCTAAGCCACTGGTCTTTCAAATCCAGTGGGATGCACATGGTGCATAGGTAACAGCCCAGTTTACAGACTGAGACAGTCAGGGAACTGGCCAGGGAAAACCTTATGAATAGCAAAGAAACATTGTCTGATACATTACCGTGCAACTTTATGAATAGTCCGGTTAGGTTAGAAGGCTCTCAAAATAGGACTGGGAAAGAGCTGCATCATCTGAGTAAACCCAACCTTAGTCCTATGGATAAGGTAAAGTTTTCGA
>NW_006921715.1:7818962-7822286 GCF_000298275.1 Orycteropus afer afer | reverse complement strand
TCATGCCCATGGGGGGTTACCATCACCTCCATGGAGGGTTTGTCATCACACCCATGGGGGGTTCCCATCACTCCCATGGGAGGTTTACCATCACACTCATGGAGGGTTACATCATGCCCATGGAGGTTTACCATCACGCCCATGGTGGGGGTTCCCATCACATCCACAGGGGGTTACATCATGTCCATAGGGCGGTGACTGTCATGCCCACGGAGGGGGTTACATCACATCCATGGAGGGGGTTCCCATCACATCCATGGGGGGTTACCAACACGCCCATGGGGGTTAGTCTGACCAGTTACTGCAGCACGAGGCAGACCTCCCTTGGTTGCATTTTAAGTTTATTTGGAGGGAGGCTGGATACACTCTCATGTCTTGGAGACACTTGTCCTTCCTTTTCTGTGAGCTGCCTGCAAATACCGTGAAGGGCACGTTTACCTTAATCTCAGGTTTCCCTATTTCCAAGTAGTTTGACAGAGAAAAAAGGAGGCAAAAGATTCAAGGCATAGGACAGGGGGTCCCTGTAGAGATCGCCGAGGGGCCGCAGAGCTGAGGAAAGAGGGAGGGTGAAGGAGGAGGGGGAGGCTGAGGATGGAGAGGGGAGGAGAAAGAGGGCGTTGGATTTTCAGTCGGAACCTGGCCAGGGAATGACTGCAGAGATGCTGCTTGATCAGCTGGTGGGAAAGAGGAGCTTGTGCTGTGAGTAGGGGTGTCAGAAGTTCAGACTCCAGAGTGGACGTCTTTGGTGATGACCATGGGAGCGGGTGGCCAAGTGAACTGGCGGAAAAGTCCAGGGTGAGGATGAGGCTGAGGAGTCGGGAGGCCAGCTGCCGCATCCATGCCTCCAGACGGTGGGCACTGTGGCAACGGACTGGCCTGGGAGAGATGAAGGTGCGCGTGGGGAGCTGCATCCTTCAGCGAGGGCGGAAGTCACAGAGGCTGGAGAGCCCAGCTGTGAGCAGAATGGAAGGCTGTTGGCCCAGGAGGCATTAAGTTCCAAAGAGGCGGGTCTCCACTGGCCAGTGATGCCCCCGCCTCCCCTTCTGACCTCAGTTTGGGGGGTGCAGAGATGGGAGACCCCGATTCTCTGAGACCCTGCAGGGCAGCAGTGTCCATGAGTGAGGCCCTCTGGGCAGGCAGGTGAGGGTCCCAGGGGCACAGCTATATACATGCAGGAAGGGCAGCCTGAATAGCACCCCTAGATTTAGGGTCAAGAATGGCTCTGGAGGGCAGGGGGCTTCTGACAGGGGATGTGGGGGCCCGATGGGGTTGGGTCGGGGTCTCTGAAGGGGGGTCTCCCTGGGGCCGGGCTCTGTGTCTGGGGTGCCCGGCCACGTCCTGTTGCTATGCTGCGAGCATCCACAGGTGTGCTGGCCTGTTGGGGTCCTGGACAAAGGGAGACCCTGCACTGTCACACCCGAGAGCTGCAGGGCCCAGGCCTGGGAGAGCCCGCTGGACAGCCAGCAGCTGAGGCCAGGCACCTCGGAACTGCGCAGCACTGTGCAGAAGCTGAGAGGGTCCCCCACAGACCATCGCTATTTACAACCTGAACACCTGGCTCAAGGAGGCAAGCCCCTACTCCCCAGGGGGCATCACAACTAGCCTGGGACTGAGGCAGGCAGATAGGCAGGCTCCAAGTCTTCCTTGCCCGCTGGCTTCAGAGGCTCCGGGGCTCTCTGACCAGCCTCCCCCCAAAGCTTCAGGCCCTGAGGGGGGTGGGACAGCACTTGTCCCCTCTCGGAGGCCCTGCTCAAAAGTGTTCGAGCCCTCCGGCCACCTGCCCTAACATCCCTGCTGCTGTTAGGGTGGGAGCCCCACACACATCACTGCTGCCCGGCGTCCACGGCGCCCCAGGCCAGCCCAGCGCTCCGTGAAGCACTCATGTCTTCTCACTCACCCCTCGGGACCTGCTGCGGGTCCTGGCCCTGCGTGGGCAGGCGACGCGCCTGTGAGCAGCAGCACAGCTCTGGGACTCCTGGGGCTGCGGGGACAACACACCAGAGCAAGGCCCTTAATGCCAGACCCCTCTGCTCACGGCTCTGCAGGCTGCAAGTCTGAACACAGGTGTCAGCAGGCCAGGCTCCCTGCGAGGGTCCTTTCTCCTCTCTGGCTCCAGGTGGCCCCTGGTGTCCCTTGGTGTATAGATGCAGCTACGTGTGGCTATCCTTCCTCCACGTGTCCCTGTCTCCCCCCCCCCACCGTTTTGTGAGGACCCCACTCGAGGGGATCAGGCCCCCGATTCCAGTGTGACCTCATGTTAACTGATAACATGTGCAGAGATCACACCTCCAAACAAGGTCTGCCTACAGGGGTGAGGAGGTCAGCTGACCTCGGGGGCACCATTCAACCCCCAGCAGCTGCCAGCCCTCAGTGGCTGCTGACCGTGCGCTCACCCCAGGACTTGCCTCACTCACCTCACTGCTGTCAGCCATTACTCCCTGTCATCAGTGTGAACGGTGAGGTTCAAGGGAAGTGACCTGCTTACGATGACAGGATGGGACAGATGTGACAAGGACCAGTGGTCCTGCAGCCCATGGAGTGACCAGGATTGGCCAAGGGAGGCGTCTCTCTGTGGGTGTATGTTGAGGAGGTACAGCTGCGTGTGGGTGGGGGAAGGCAGAGACCTTCCATCATCACTCAGACAAGGACCTAGTTCTGCTGTGGGCAGGGTGGGTGGAGGGAGGTGCAGTAGGTCTGAGAAAACAGCCTAGAACTTGAGGGGTCCAGAGGAGGGAAGCTCTCGATTCTGAAGGTGAAGAGGGTGGGGTCACTCATTTCCTTACCACTGCTCAGTTGGAAGAAGCCCTGGTGGTGCAGTGGTTCAATGTTTGGCTGCTGACGGACCTGGCGAGCGCTCCCGTAAAGATTACAGCCCAGGAAACCCTATGGCAGTTTTCCTCTTTTCCTGGGGTTGCCATGAGTTGAAAATCAACTTGACGGCACCAACGACAGCTCAGCTTGAGGATAAGCAAGCCCAAGTTCTTCAACTTGGAGCTGGTCAGTCTCTGTGGGGCCCTCCCATAAAGGTGGTGCAGACAGGGAAGGGGGTGGTGCAGGCAGTGTGTGACGGTGGTGGTGGTGAAGGCAGTGGGTGACAGAGGTGGTGACAGGCAATGGGTGACGGTTGATGGTGGTGATGGAGGTGGTGACGGGGTGCAGGCAGTGGGTGATGGTGACGGTTGATGGTGGTGATGGTGATGTGGTGCAGGCAGTGGGTGATGGTGACGGTTGATGGAGGAGGTGGTGGTGGTGACGGTGGAGGTGGTGATGGTGACGATGGTGAAGGCAGTGGGTGACGGTGAGAGTTGATGGTGGTGATGGTGA
>NW_006921715.1:7814722-7817625 GCF_000298275.1 Orycteropus afer afer | reverse complement strand
CTCCACCACAGACAATGGGAGTGCCGGGGCTGCAGGGCCGAGGGTGGACAGAGGAGCTGGGGTTGCCTTTGGAAGGGGGGACATGGAGTAGGAGGGTCCCCCCACCCCTGTGGCCACTAGGACCCCAGAATCAGAAGGCCCCAGACCTAAGACCATGCTCAGGGTTAGGACCCCTCTGTAGGCAAGAAGCCACTGGGCTTCCCTGTCCCGCCCCAGCCTGCATCCTGCAAGAACAAAAACCCCTTCCTGGCACTAACCTGCTTCAATGGGAAAAGATGTGTGCCACTTGTCCTCAGCTCTCCCCGGCCAGCCCCAGCCATGGCACCAGGCTGCTAGAGTGCTCACCACCCACCTGGCCCCTGGAGACTGGTCCGGGCCCCACGGCAGCCCGGGAAGAACCAGGCCTCGTCCACCGGGGGTGCTCTTTATTGCCATCACGGTCATTAGCAAGGGTGAGAATTCAAAGAGCTCCTCTTCCCACGATGGCCACAAAATCTCCCTCCCCACGCCAGTGGCGTGGGGCTGCCCTCCAGGGTCACCTGTAGACTGGCTCTAGAAGCAGTGGGACTGCCCTCAGCAAGCTCCTGGCCCCACAGGTCCAACACGGCAGGCCCCACCCGACTGCACACTCCCCCACACACCTGCTCCCACACCCCCGTGGCCTTAAATCTATAGGGCTCCTATGGAACTGATTTCTTATGCTAACTTCACAGTAACTGCACAGAAGACAGAGAATCCAGTGTGAAAACCTGGCGGGTTCCTGCCCCCAGAAAGTAAAGGTGGCCCCCCAGAACTGGCTGGGGGGGCCAGGGCTGAGTCATGTGGCTGTCCATCTGCAGGGCTGCCCTTGGGCCCTGCTGTTTGCTGGACAGACATACACAACCACACTCACCCATGCAGCACGCTCACACATCCACACCCATGTGCATTTACACACAGGCGCGCGCAAACACATATACTCAGAAGCCAGTTCCTAGCACACACTGCACCACTGCAAAGCCCCAAAGATCCTTCCTCCGGGGGGAGCCAGGGACTATGAGTAGGGCCCCTCCACCCAGCTCTCTGCTGGAGGTGGTGTTGGGTGTCAGGGTGGCCGCCAGGCACAAGTCATTCTCCCGCCATACCAGGAGAGCCGGGGCTTATGGCAAGATACACCCCACGTGTATCTGCCCCCCGACGACTGCAGTCACGTCTCTCCAGCTCTGGTGGACTAGTAGATACTACATCAGGTATCTTCAGGAGAAAAAACAACCTCAAGCTAGTGGGACTTTGTCCTCCGGCCACCTCCAATCTCAGCAAAAACGTCCTTGGCAGTCTGTCTGTGGACAACCAGGACCCCCCGCCCCCCGGCCACAGGTCCCAGCAGCCAGAGGTGTTGTGGGGGGCAGGCAACGCAGACCAAGTGCAAATACTGTCCAGGCTGCAGAGGATGGGCGGGGAGGACCTGTGACCTGGGCCCGGCCTGCTGTCCCTCCCCATGCTGCCACCTGCGCCCCTCCATGGGGAAGGTGGCACCATGCAAGGGGGGTAGGCGCCTGCAGCCCCCTTACCCGTGGCTTTGTAAATGCCCAGACCCAGAGTGTGGGCCAGCCCCAAGAGTGACTGTCCAGGTCAGGGCCACCCGGAGCTCTTCTCAGCTGCAGCCGTACCCTTGGGTGCCGAGGGCACCCGGCAGGGAACTCACAGCCTGATGCCCACGGCCAGCTGTCTGAAAACCACGGGACGTGCGTTCTGGAACAAAGAGTCAGCCTCCAAACCCTGGCTCTGTACCCAGTTGTCCTTTGGTAGGATGCCATGCTCCTAAGGACAGGGACCCCAGCCCCACCCGCCTTGCCTAGGGTCCCCATCGCAGTGAGCCCCAGAATCGCTCAGCTGCCAGCCGACTCCACTCTTGACAGCCTGGGGTCCCCGCCGGGCCTGCATGCCCTGCAACACCAGCTGTGCCAGTGGCCCCTGCTGGCTCGCGCTGTGCCCGGGGCTGCCCCAGCAGGGGTTCCTGCTGCCACCAACGCAGGAGTGGCCCATGGAAACTCACTCCCACAACAACTCTGACACACTCATCCTTCACTCCTCGGTGCCAGGCTTACTCGAGAGTAACCCTCAGTGTGCCAGTCAAACACTCACTCGCTCAGGCTGGCGGGACAGGGACAAGATATACGCTGCCTCTGAGGTGGCCAGAGCTCGGTGCCCACTGGACGCCCTCAGAGCTTGGACCAGGGAATGGAGAGGAAGACGGTGTGGAGTCAGTTGGCAGGAGAAACGGGCTCACGGGGTGCTGCCTCCTTGTCTGAGCTAAGGGGTGGCTCCCCGAGTGCCGGGTGGGCATGGAGGAAGGGCACCTGAGTGCCTTCAGCCCCCATCCGAGGCCACGTTCCCCGCGGCAGCATGGTGCCAGCTGTTCAGGCTAGAGGCTTCCACCTGGCCTGAGAGGAGGGCCACATAGGGGCCCCCCTTAGGGGGCTGGTCCTTTCTCCTCCCCCCCACTCCCCGCCAGGGGCCCTGGGAGACGGTCACCCCAGCAAGGACTGGACGATGCCGCAGTGGAACTTGCGCACGTGGCGGTAGAGGTCCCCGGACTGCGTGAAGCGGCGCTCGCACCAACGGCAGGCGTGCGGCTTCTCGCGCGTGTGCACCACAGCGTGCCGGCTCAGGTTGTGCGAGTACTGGAAACTCTTGCCGCACTGGGCGCACGTGTAGGGCTTCTCGCCCGAGTGCGTGCGCTCGTGCCGCTTCAGTGTGTACAGGCACGAGAAGGCCTTGCCGCACACAGAGCACGTGGGCGCCGCGCCGTCGGCTGAGAGCCGGGCCCCCGCGCCGTCGCGCTCGCGGAAGTGGGCGCTGAGGTGCCGCTGCAGCAGCGGCGCGCTGGGGAAGAGCTTGCTGCACAGCGGGCAGACGCGCAG
>NW_006921715.1:7809531-7813458 GCF_000298275.1 Orycteropus afer afer | reverse complement strand
CGCGATACTTGGCGCCTAGGCCCGGTGCCTGCCCGGGGTCCCAGCCGCGCCCGGCCGCCGAGGGCCCGCCGAGGGTCTCCCTCCGAGGGCCGGCCCCTTCCCTGGCCCGTGCTGGGACCCCGGCCTCCTGGCAGCACGCGGGGCGCTGGGATGGGGGGCGCGTGGGACGCAGGGCCCGTAAATTTGGACCCGATGACACCCCTTCGTGGGAAGTCTCCTTGTGAATTTAAGGGAATTCTGCTGGGACCCTCGTCTACACACTCGCGGGCGTGGACCGTGGCGGCTCAGAGCAAGGAACACCCACCCCCCAGCGGGTCCTTGCGAACGGCTTCTGCTACCAGGGCCACCACCCTGCGTGTCTGGAGACCCGCGGGACAGGACGCCTCCCCGCAGAACTGTGTGTGTGTGTGTGTGTGTGTGTGTGGCGCGCAAACCGAGGGAGCCCAGAGCAGGCATGAAAGTCGGGAGTGGGGGGAGGCGGTGGGATGGCATCCAGGGGGCTGGGCGTCCCCGGGGGGAGGAGCAACAGGAAGGTGTGAGAGGGAGGACACCTGGTTCTATGCTGGAAAGAAAGTTACCAAGAAAAGGGCTCCGCTGGGGGTTGGAAAGGTTGGGGTGCTACTGGCTAAAGATCTGCCCATGGCTGCCCTCCTCGGAGTTAAGCTGTCTGTCCCGCCGCTTTGCAGCTGGTGTCAGCCTCCGGCCACCTTCTTAGGCACTTTCAGCCACTTCCCTATTTGGTAGGAGGTTAGGGAAGTCCCGGACCCGTTTGCCTCTGGGCAGCATGGTTCCGAATTCCACCCTGCACTTCACCCTACCCAGGAAGAGAGGGTGAGGGGTGAGCATCCCCCCCGGGCTGGTATGGTCCCCCTGGCAGGGCGGGGCTGTGCTGGAGGAGGGACCTGGTTAGGATAGGCCTCCGGCCACTGGGCGTGGAGAGAGCAAGCTGGGGGAGGCAGGGGCGTGGGAGAATAGCGTGCCATTGGGGACCTGGCAGAAGGCTCCAGGGCTCAGGGAAGGGACTGGTTGGCCCCTGGCGGGCTGGGGGCTGGAGGAACTTGGGGCAGACGTGCTGAATCTCACTTGTGCAAGGGATGCATTCATCACACTAAGACTCCCAGACCCCAGCCCAAGGGGCTTTTGCCCTTTGGTTCGCTCCATCTTGGCACCTGTGGCTTTGAGCCCTGGAGTCACTTGCCCAAGACAGCAGAGCCCTGGCCCCGTCACCGGTTCCTGGTGCAGATACCTCCCTATGGGGACCAGCCTCTTCCCTGTGTCCTTTTAAATGCCCTCTCCTCAGCAGGAACAGCTGAATTCAAAGTCAAGTTCAGAGTAGGGGAGGCCCCACCTGTGCCCCAGCCCAGCCAGGACACTACCTCTCACTCTTTGAACCTGCAAAATGGGACTGAGTGCCCTCAGGGGGTCTTTGTGCAGAGGAAATGCTGGTGGGCAGGTCCTCCTGGTTCCTCCCTCCCCACCAGCTGGCTCAGCCCTCTCCCCTCCCGTCTGCCTGGGCCTCTGGAGCACTTCTTTTCAAGCAGTGTCTTGGATCCCTGGTCCCTCTGCCTGTTCGCTGAAGGACAAAACAAACAAACAAACAAACTCACTGTGGTGGAGTCGGACTGACTCATAGCGACCCCTCCTTGGGTTTCCGAGGCAGTATCACTACGGAAGTAGATTGCCCAACCTTCCTTCCAAGGAGTGGCTGGTAGATTTGAACCACCAGCCTTGTGGTTAGCAGTCAAGTGCCTTAGGCCGCCAGAGCTACTCCCGAAGGAAGGGACTCTTTGTCTCTCACTGGGTGTGGGAAAGTGAGGTGGGTGCTCCTGGCCACCTCACCCACACTGTCTCCCCAGGCCCTCCCCTGGGGAGGCTGCCTGCAGGAACCCAGGTCTGGGCTGGGGGAGGCAGGAACTTTACTGATGGGGGGACAGTGGGAGAGAGGCCTCCTGTGCCCAAGTTCTGAGTTCAAGTCCCGCCACGGTGGGGAGGGGCTGTCCAAATTGTCAGAGCCACGACTGTGTTGCCCGTTGGGTGGTCACTGGCCTCAGGTGCTCTCCGTCCGGGAAAAATGTCCAGGCAGAGGCAGTCTTGAGCCCCAGTCAGCAGGTGGCATGGGGAGACTCCCCTAGACACATAGGCTGGGCCACCATCTGGCCTGGGAGCTGCCCAGAGCCTCCGCCCTGCAGCTGCCTTGGAGACTTGCAGCTGGTCCCTGCACACACACCCCCACCCCAACAGCAGGCAGCTGCAGAGGTGACAGGGTGGAGTGCCCTCCGCGGGGGTAGTGCAGCAGTTCTTTTTGCAAACATCTGGCCAAGGAGCGCTGGGTGGCCTGCTAGCGGCCAGTGAGGCAGATGGACCGGGGTGATCTCATAATCGGGGAGGGGGCTGGCGGGAGGCCGTCACCAGGGATGGGTCAGGGAGGCAGGTCCAGGTAGAGGCCCACATGGGACTGGGTGGGGGCTCACAGCGAGGCACTGGAAGGTGCAGAAGCTCAGGGCTGGGGCAGGTGGGGGGGTCTCCTGGGGGTGACCTAGTGGCTGGGAGATCTGGACCCCAGCAATGAAGCCATTTGCCCAATGGCCAGCGCACAAGTGGCCTGAGGAATTGCATATCTTCCACAAGAGGGCGCCTTCCAGCCCCAGTGCGCTTACCTGGCCTGTCCCAGCTGGGTGGGGATAGGGAGAAAGCCCCTCTTAGGGTGGAGAGCAATGTGCAGGTGGGACAGAAGAGCCCAGGTGGCTGTGGTGAGGGTTTGCTGGGTGAGTGGTGGGTGACGGACAGATGCTACATGGCCCAGCCCTGGGGGCATCCAGCCAGCAGGGACCTCTGAGTCGGTGCCTCAGGGCAGGCCCTGCGGTGGTCTGCAGTGTGTGTGTGTGGGGGACGATAGTCAGAGGAGCTAAGCGGAAAGACCAGGAACTGGGGGCCCCCTGCCCTTCTCTCAGGGCGCCCTACCCTTCGCCAGCCCTGAGGGACAGGGACAGACCCCTAGCTCTGCTGCGGACTTAGCCCTGTCCTGGGCGCAAGGCTGGCTGCACCTGCAGCCTGGCTGAGTACCCTCATCCACCCCGACTGCAGCTGAACTCCGGCCCGAAGTGAAAAACAAAATTGACCTCCCACCAGATACCACCCTGATGGTGTCTCCAAGAGGTGTCCCACACAGGGACCAACATGGACTGGAGCCCTGGGGCGGGGGTGGTTGTGGAGGGACTCCTATCTGCCTCCTGAGGCCTCGGCCCAGGGATCAAGTTTTGTCAAGGTGAGTCATTCAGTTGTCCAGAGCCTGCAGGGGAGGCGGTTAGGGCCCCATGGCACAGGATGCTACAAGGGGTCCCCTCCCAGTCCAGCAAGTCCCAGCCATCACAGTTCTTCTGTTGAGTTTCTCCCCTCCACTGCACGAGCTCCAGTTCCTTAGAGGATCTGTCCTCAGCTCAGGGCCTGGCCACCTGACAGGTACGTTCATGAGGCCCAGGTGCCAGGATGTGCTGAGTGGGTGCCCTCTTCTGGGGCCCCGGTCGGTCACTGTGTCCCAGAGTCTTCCTCCTAGGGGCACTGAGGGCCCGCCTCCATACCTCCAGGCCCAGCCCAGGACCAGGGCCCACTGGGCCCCCCACAGCAGGAATGTCGGCCTCCCCCAAAAGCCTGCCCAAACTCCAGCCTGAAGGCCCGCCTCCAATAGGCCTTCCCGGGCCCCTTCCCGCCGGACGGGCCTCCTGGCCAGCCCTGCCCCCCACCGCCACCCCGGCCGACTCCGGGCTGAGGCTGCCCCCCAGGGACACCTCCCACAGTCAACCGACGCCCCGCTTGGAGGCAGATGCCCAGGACTCGTCCATATCGCCTTCCTGGCCGTCCTCCCCAGGCCGGGAGCCGCCCGTGCGCCGCGCCAGCGGGGACACCGAGGCCCACGAGGCCGCCGCCTCG
>NW_006921715.1:7805701-7808911 GCF_000298275.1 Orycteropus afer afer | reverse complement strand
GGGGCTGCGCGCACGGTGGGTGAGCGGGCGGCGCGGGGAAGGCTCGGCCTGCCGCCGCGTTCGCGCTTGTGGGTGGGCCGCGGGAGGAAGACCTCATCTTCCCGGAGACAAAAGTTGTCCGTCGTGGCCGGGTGCCCAGGCCAGCCCACAAAGGCTGCTACCCGTCCTGGGCCCGGCCTTCCCTGCAGGCCCCGGACCGGCTTCCTGTCCTGGGTGGGTGCCGGGACACTGTCCGCCCATCCCAGGGCCGCCGTGGTGGGTCGCTAGGGCTTGTCCCCCACGTTGGGGGTCCAGACTGTTGTCCTCTTGAGCAGGGGCTGGGGCTGTACTCTGTGGCCACTGGGCCCCTGGCCTTCACTCCGGGGGACCGCAGCCTTGCTCCAGGTGGCACTCTTGACTCATTGGAGGCCCTGGTCCATGGGAAGGGTGGGTGCTGTGGTGGGGCCTTGGTTCCCCACCCTCCAAGCTGAACACACAGCCCAAAACCCAGCACTCCCACGCAGAGCGGGGAGCCCCTTCCAGGCCCGGGCTGGTTGTGTGAAGGACAGTACCAACAGCAGTAGTAGTAACTGCCAGGCGCTCGCGGGGACACGTGTGCTGTGGGTCCTGAGCTGCCCGGTGGCTGGTTCGTGGCACCGTTTTCTGGCCGACGCAGCACCCTGTGTGCAAGGATATGTTTTTACGCACTGGGCCGTGGGCTCTCAGCAGCTGTCCAGCTCCGTCAGCTTAGGCCTCGGCCGGCTCTGAGATGGGAGGGGCATGAAGAGGTGTTTGAGGCTAGGCCCCTGCTCCAGGCTTCGCCCGCTCCAGGTCCTGAGAGCAGGCCCTGGGCGTGCTTTTCCTCAAGCCCCTGGGCGCCTTTCCCACACGCACGCACTGTCTTCCACCTTCCTGCTGAGCCCCTGCTTGGCAGGGCGGGAGCTTCCCTGTCCTGGCATCACACAGGGCATGGGACCTTCCTGCTGTTGTGTTTAGTTTAAGACGATGAGTGCAGAGCCGCACAGCGCGTGTCTGTTGGGCTGGCCCCGAGTTGAGGTCATCTCCAGAGAGGTCGTTGGCTCAGCCTGAGGGGTCCCCGAGGAGCCTCTGGGGCCTGGCTCACAAGTGCCCTTCTGGAGGGTGGCAGAGGACTGCTCACAGGAAGAGCATACCAAGGATGTTCTCCCAAGATGTCCAGAGAGGGTGACGCAGGAGCTGGGTTTTGAGGGATGCCTAGGAGTTCGTCCAGCAGGGGAGCAGTGGTGGTGGCGATGGTGGGGCATTTGAGATCAATGGCCCAAGTGTCTGCTCAGACGAGTTATGGCTGATGGGCCGCTGTTTGTGCAGCACCCCCCCATTTGTTGCCTCCTGAATGCTCTAATTATGGGTCTCTAACCACCCAGTCTAGGTGCCCCTCACTGACCGGAGCCATCTGAACCTCTCTTTGTCTCCAGCCCCAGCACTGGGCCTGGTCAAACCGGAGATGCCTGGGACCTGGCGGCCCATGAATGAGCCAGATTCAGTCACCAGGGGTGCTGTGGCTTAGGAGAGGCCTGGGGGTTTCGTGGGGAGGTTTTCCGCGCCGTCTGGGGCAGCTCTGGTTCTCATTTGTGCAAATTGCCTGCCCTCCTGGCCCTCAGACTTCTTTGGTCTGGGGAGCAGGGAGGAAGGGACCTTAGCCTGGGGCCAGGAGAACAGATGGGTACTGTGACCAGGGCCTTGGGGAGGCATGGGCTTCAACAGTCCAGAGGGCTGCCTGGAGGCAGCAGCATCTCAGCTGGGTTGGCAGGTGAGGGAGGCTGGATGAGCCAGAGCCTTTTGCAGATAGGAGTGATTTGTACGAGGGCAGTGGGGGGACAGGGGCTGTGCGGTGGGTTCCAAGCTGCAGGAAGGGCAGACCACGCTGGCGGGCGGATGAGAGGAGAGCCCACCTCTGCCCAGTGCTGGTCTGGCCTCAGGTGACCCCTTGCTTTTTGCAGCGGCTGTGGGCCCCAGCAGGGCTCAGAGCCCTACCCCAGGAGGAGGTGCTGAGTGACGTGTCCCCCACCTGAGCCCAGCACCATGAATGACGTGGCCATCGTGAAGGAGGGCTGGCTGCATAAGCGAGGTCAGTGTGTCTGCCATCAGCTTGGAGAAGCGGGACTGCAGGCCACACTCGTGGGGCTGGGGTCGGGAACCCACACCACGGGCGGACGGTGATACCTGGGGTCGTCCTGGGTCCAGCTTCGCCTGCCAGCATGGAGGGCCCAGCTGGAGGCCCCTTGGGGCCCTAGGTGGGGGCTGTGAGGCCCCGCTGGCATGTGGCTGGGCCATGGGGTGGGAGACCCGCTGCCAGCTTCCCTCCTGGAGTTCCTGGAAGGCAGTGAGGACAGAAGGGGTGTTCCTAGGCTGGGCAGGCGGCCACCTGGGGCACTGCCTGAGCAGTCCGGAGGGCAGGCCAGGGCTGCTTGGCTTGGCCCAGCATTTGCCCTAGGCCTGAGGTGGTGGTGGTGGGGCTGCAGCACCCAGGGGACAGCACAGAGTGGGTGTGTGTTAGAGCCGGCCACCACCTGAGCCTGGGGCCGTGTCCCCCACCCCTCCTCTCCTGTCATCTCCCAAGTGGGGCTGGCAGGGTTTTGGGGAGTGGGAGCTGGAACCTGGACCCTCCCTTCCCACCCCTGCCTGCTGGCCTCCCCATCCCACCCCTCCTGTTCTCAGGGCCAGTGCTGGCAGGCTGGACTGACTAGCCTGCCCCTTTGAATTGGGGCCTTCTGTCCAGGTGCTCCCTCCCCCCGTGCAGGGGACTGCCCTGCCCCAGTCTTGACTTCCTCTTCCTCCAGATCTGTTCCCTCCTGGTGACCCCATTCCAGGGCATCACCACGCCTCTCATGTTCTCCAGGGGACAAAGGTCCCATAGGCCTTAGGAACCTCAGACACTGGTGGAAAAGTAGGTGTCATGAGACACAGGGTTTTGTAGGATGCATAGGAGCTCTCTAGGAGCTCTGGTGGCGCAGTGGTTAAAGAATATGGCTGCCAGCCAGAAGGTTGGTGGCTGAACTCAGCAGCAGCTGTGCAGGAGAAAGAGGGGGCAATCTGATCCCGTAGCTTTATGATCTTGGAAGCACGTGGGGCGGTTTTGCTCTGTCCTCTAGGCGCTGTGAGTCTGAATCACCTCCATGGCAGTGGATGTGGTTTGGGCTTTGCTTCTGTGAAGACTGACAGCCTTGAAAACCCTGTGGACAGTTCCACTCT
>NW_006921715.1:7792392-7805300 GCF_000298275.1 Orycteropus afer afer | reverse complement strand
GAATTAACACAACAGCAGTGGGTGTGGCTTTGGTGTAGGCTCTCCAGCAAAGCGTCTGGAACAGAGGAGCTGGGGCAGCCAATGAAGGAGTGGCGGGAGCTAAGATGGGAGGGGCTTGAGCAGGGTGTGGTCAGCTGGGCCTAGAGCTTTGGCCAGTGCAGGGAGGATGGCCTGCTAGGCTTTGAGATGGAGGTGAGGAGGCACAGGGCTGTGGTCTGGGGGCGCCCCTGTGCCTGGCTTCCCCGCGCACCTACCTGCCTCCTCAACTCTTTCCCCAGTGCTGGTCCCTCTGGCTCACTTCACAGCCCCATCCCTGCCCCTGTTCTTCTCTGGCACAGTCTGCTGCCTGGAGGCTGCACCTCTTGGTCATTGGCAGATGTTTGTTGATTGACTGTTAGATCTAGGGCTGACTCAGGAGAAGCTGGGCCTCAGGATTGCCCAGGGGCCCAGGAAGGGGCACACAGGCATCCAGTTGGCTCAGCAGGAGGGTCCCCTCTAGAGCCAGGTGACTCCAGCTGGCACACTGAGTCTCCAGTGTCCAGAGAGCTACCTTGTGGGCCCTGGTTCTGCAGCACTGTCCCTGTGTTCCTTCCCAGGGCAGGTCGGTTGTGCCCCTTGGACCTGTTTCCCTGGCAGAATGGCCTCCTGGGGGGGGAGATACGGTTTGTGGAGTGTCCTGAGTTGGGGTGCACTGGGCTCAGCAGCCTCGTGTCAGGAGGTGGGCCCTGGTAGGCCATGCTGGTCCACAGGGAGGGGCAGCACTGAGCAAGGCCCAGGTGGCCAGAGTGGCCAGTAGCACTGACCATCTCTGAGGGGATAGGCCCTCCCTGTGCGCTCCCGCCACTGTGGTTCTTCACTGTTCCATCTGTCTGTCTGTCCGAATCCTGGAATCCCTCCTGTGTGCTCCTCTTGGGGACCCTCGGACGCAGCAGAGAGAGCAGGGGGCTGTCCTGACAGGGGGGCGCAGTAATTTAGTGAGGAGCCAGGGTGTGGTGCCTGTCAGGGCTGGGGCAGCCGTCAGCTGTGGGGGCCCTTCGTGGGGAGGAATGAGAATGCCCCTGATTTGGGGCGGGGCTAGATGTCACTAACACTTCCTGAGATGTGGGCCTGGGGAGGACCCCTTGTTTTCTTCTTGGGGTGAGTGCAGGGAGTGTCAGGGTTCTGTTGTGGCTTTGCGGAGGCCTGGTGTCAAGCCTGAGGAAGTGTGCAGGCGGGAGGTTTCCGTGCACCTGAGTTCACCTGCACACACCTGAGTGTCTGAACCTACTCGGCAGTCAGGGCGTTCAGCAGTGTTTACAGACTTTCCTCGTTCCTGCTCCCAGCTTCCGTGCCTGGCAGCTGGGGCATGGAGAGCCTGGCCAGGCGGGCAGCCACACTGTGCTTCCTGTCCCATGTGGTATTCCAGAAGGTTCTGCCTCAGTGCCACCTGGTCCAAGACGGCTCACCTGACCCCTCTAACAGCGAGCCTTCCTCCAGAACCGTTCCCAGGGAAAGCAGAGGGCCGGTGTAGGGACCTGAAGGGCAAGGCCCTGGGTCGGCATGAGACGGCCCTCAGATGCTGGAGGACCAGGGACAGATGAGCAGACGGATGGTGTTGAGGGGCCAACGAGACCCCGGGGGGGTGGCCGGACAAATGAAGGTCCCACTGGGCTGGGCAGAGCATACCCGGGAGGGTCCGGCCCCAGTGGCTCGAAGCTCCACCCTCTCCCCTGTCATGGCAGTGGGGACAGAGAAGCCGTGGCTTTGTCCAGCCCCAGCTCCATCCCCCACGGAGCCTCGAGGGTCCCCATGTTGCCCCTCACTCCTTGCCCTTGTAGGTTAGGATGTGGCTAGGGGAGGGGCTGGTTGGCATGGAGACAAATATGAGAGGACGGGCCCCTGCTGTGGTCTGCACAGGGCACAGACATGCCCATGGGAAAGGGGAGGTGGTCATCAGTGGGTGTCCCCTGTGTGTGTGTGGGTCTGTGCCTCCATGAAACTTAACGGTCAGGAGCCCTGGTAGCGCAGTGGTTAAAGTACCCAGCTGCTGACCAGAAAGTTGGTGGTTCAGACCCAGCACCTGCTCTGAGGGAGGAAGATAAGGCAGTCCGCTTCTGCAAGATTCACGGCCTTGGAAACTCCGTGGCGCAGTTCTACTCCGTCCTTCAGCTGAGTCAGAGCGAACCTCGTGGCAGTGGGTTTGGTCTGGAACTTAGGCAGAGAGTCCTCCCTCACGGCGCCCACGTGGGCCGGCCTCCGGCTCAGCGCGGCCCTTCCTTCCTCGACCCGTGGCTCCAAGCCCTGGGACCCCTGTACCCGCCACCCCCAGCAGAGGGCTCCTGGGGCCGTGGGACTCACTGTGTCTGTGTCTGCCCTTCACCCGAGAGGCTGGTAGCTGGCACCTCGGGGGGCCATGGTGTGCCCACACGCACAGTGAGCACCATCCCCATGCTGCCTGGCTCTCCTCTGGCCTCTTGCCATGGGGTCAGGCCTGGGGTCCCCTCGTGGGGTAGAGGGTGCAGCTGCTCTGCCCAGTCCCTTCAGGCCTGGGGTCCCCTCGTGGGGTAGAGGGTGCAGCCGCTCTGCCCAGTCCCTTCCTGAGGAGGTGGTGGCTTTGCTGAGTGCCTCCAGGCAGGACTACGGGCGGCCTGTTGGACCTGGGAGCAGACGCTGGGGGCCTGTCAGTCATCGATGGTGGGCACGAAGGGCAGCAGGACCTTTGTGCCACGTGTGCCCCTCAGGCCTTGTGGCCCCTAGATCCAGGTGCCCACATGGCTGTGGTGGCAGGCCCTGCTGGAGGTGTGAGCTCCGAGGGTGTCCGCGCAGCACTGTCCCGCGGGCCAGCACCAGGGCAAGGGCTGCTGGGAGGCTGGGGACCAGTGAGTCATTCACGGTGGAAGGCAGTGTGCGGGGCCACCCTGCCAGGGAGGGGCTGGGAGCTGCGGGGTGGGGACTGGGGCGCGTGTTTCCTGTTTGGTGATAGGCTGAACTCTTCCTTCAAAAACAAACAAGAAAGAGGAAGCTGGGCCCTGACCTGGGGCTGGGGTCACCCTCCCCGGCCTGCCGTCCCCACTCTGAAGGCCCAGCCCCTAGGCCCCCCTCCTTCCAGGCTTGAGGTGGGGGGCCCTGCGGAGAACTGAGTTCCCATGGGGGTCACGAGACGGGGAGAGGCCGGGCAGCCCCGGAATGCCCCGCTGACACTGACCATGGGGTGGCCCAGTGCTCACGGTGCAGAAGGGAAACTGAGGTGTGGGGAGAGATGGCAGACCCTGCCAGCTCTGAGAAGGACCAGCCGTGGCATCAGACTGGTTCCTAGAAGGGCTGCAAGGAGTGGGGCGGACCCAGGCTTGGCCATGGCTGGCACCCCTGTGCTGCACGCCTGGGCCAGGCTGGAGCCAGACCGTGGCCTCCCATCACCGCCCAGGCATCTCAAGTCTGGCCGCTCTGAGCTGTCCCCCGTGGACCCTTGAGTGGGGGGGGGGTGTTTCAGCTTTGGATGGTGGTGGCCATGCAGGCCCCCCTCTGCCTCACTGTCCCACCCGTGGGCATCCCTCCCAGCAGCTCTTTTGTAAGAGACACGCGGCCCACGCGTCAGAGCCCGAGGTTTTCAGTTCCTGGTACTCACAGACTGGGGCAGCCGTCACAGCAGGTGATCCGGGGACATTTTCATTCCCTTAAAGAGAACCCAGCCCTCGGGGATGGCCTCAGGCCTAAGGCAGTCACCTGCCACACCCAAGGCTGGCGCTTCAAACCCACCAGCTGCTCCCCACCAGGTAGCCCGGGCCGTCTCTTAAGGAGCTCTGGTAGTGTAGTGCCTAAGGCACTTGACTGCTAACCAGAAGACTGGCGGTTCAAACCCACCAGCCCCACCTTGGAAGGAAGATGGGCAGTCTCCTTCCATAGTGATGTTGTTGTTGTTGTTGTTTGCCGTGGAGTCGGCCCCGACTCATAGTGACCCCTCCTTGGCTTTCCGAGGCAGTATCACTACGGAAGTAGGATTGCCCAACCTTGATACTGCCTCGGAAACCCAAGGAGGGGTTGCTATGAGTTGGGTCTAACTCAATGGCACATAACAACAACAACAAAGAGAACCTAGGAGACCTGGTGGCACAGTGGTTAAAGCATGGAGCTGCTGTCTCACAGGTCTGTGGTTTGAACCCACCAGCTACTTTCGGGAGAAAGATGAGGCAGTCAGCTCTGGTAAAGATGACAGCCTTGGACACCCTGTGGGGCAGTTCCACCCCCTTCCTGTAGGGGCGCTGTGGGTTGGAATCGGCTCCACGGCAGTGGGTTTAGAGAAAACGTGGACCCTCTCGCTGTGGGCTCATCCTGCCATCCCCAGCCTAGGTGCCTACTCGTCCCCTTTCCATCTTGAAGTCCCGCTCTGTTGGACTCACACAAGTGAAGGGTGAGACGTCTCGGAGCTGAGATCCAGAAATGCTGGAATTAGGGGGTCAGGGCTCACTGGGCCCTACTGCCACCCCTGAGGCCTTGGGGGCAGGACCCCGAGGGCACCGGGTCCAGGCTCTGCACACCCTCGGCAGCCCCAGCACCACAGCCCTCAGCCCAGAGGCCTCTGGCAGCTGGCCAGGTGGGAGTGGGGGGTTTGGAGCACGGGAGGACCCTCCCGGGGCGTGGGAGCTTGGGGAGGAGATGCACGCTGGGCAGGCTCCTCAGAGGAGGAGGCATCCCCTGGGCCTGGCACAGTGCCGAGCAGGTCCCCGCTGGCTGGGGACAGGCTGGTGTCCCACCCTGGGCTTTGGGGTACAGCAAGCCTTCAGTGTGAGCCCCACAGAGTGGAGTCTGGGGGAGCTTTGGAGGGTAAGAGGGGGCACAGCCAGGCAGGTCTAGATGGGGATGTGAATGACAGAAAGGAATGGGCTCAGACAGGGACTGAGTCCATGCACCCAGCACCCTGTGGGGTGCTGCAGCGTTGGGCACGGCTGCGAGGTTGACTTTCTGGGGCTGGCTACCTCAACGGCGGCGTGGAGCTCGGGACCGGGGTCCCTCCCTGCCCTGCCCTAACACAAGGACATCTCCTGAGGCATTAACCAGCCTTGGGGCCCCTCACTGCGCCAGGACGGCTGGGCTTGGGGACAGGGAGCTGGGGGCTGGCGTGGCCACCAGAGTCCTCCTTAAGCCTCCGGATTGGCAGCAGGATGGATGGGGGTGGGAAGGCTGAGTGCCACCTTGACACGCTCTGTGTTCCTGGCCTGGCCCCATAGGGCACTGGTTGTGGCTGAGGCCGGGAAAGGTCCCTGCAGTTTGTCCTGCCCTGTTCCGCGCTCTGGGCTCTGCACGAGCAGAGAGGCTGCCAACACTGCCGGCCCTGCTGCGGAAGTAGATTGCCCATCTTCCTTCCAAGGTGTGGCTGGTGGGTTTGAACCGCCAGCCTTCTGGTTAGCAGTCAGGTGCCTTAGGCACTACCCTGGGCCTCAGGACCTTCCTCAGGCCTCCTCCCAGTCAAGGCCCCCGGCAACCTCCTCGACCTCCTGGAAGTCCCTCGTTCGGTCGGGTCTTTCTGGGGTTTGGGCTCAGGATTTAGGGCAAGATGTGACCTCCTAGGGAAATGTTCTAGCCGCTCCTGCTGGGGAGCCTGGCGACTGGGGGCCAGCATGGGTAGGTACAGGGGAGCCTCTGTTCCAGGCCCAGCACCTGGTGGATCTTGGGGCGCTCCGAGGGCCCCAGTCCTGCAAGCACACACAGGTTCTGGGCAGCCCCTCATGAGGGTCCGGCTGTGGCTGCCACCACCTGGTCCCCAGCCTTCCAGACTCAGGTCTGCAGAGCCACCGGCTGCAGCCACCTGCTGTCCTAGGCTGGCTGAGGGGATGTCCCAGAGGCACATGCCAGGTGGGGAGGACAGGTGTGGGGATGGGGCAGGGAAGAGGGAGGCTGTCCTCCTTGAGGAAGTGACTGTGGGGGTGGGCAGGGTGCTACGGCAGTGAGAGTGGATGGCAAAGAGCTTGGAAGGGCAGAACAGGTCCCGTGGGGGCCGGCGGGGGCTCTACCTTTGTCTGAAGGTGGTCTCTGAGTCAGTGGGGGGCAGTGACGTGATCGAGGGTCCTTGACCGTTTCTGGGCAGTCCCAAGGGGGACTTGAGACAGAGCTGGCGGTGGGCTCAGCAGTGGGTCAGGTGTGTGGCAGGGCGGGGGTCAAGGTGCCTGGAGTGGGCGGGTGATGGGGCTGGGGGTGGGCTGGCTGAGGACCTGGTATGAGCCTGGGAGATGGAGGAGAGGCAGCCCCAGCCCTCCCCCCCCGGGTCTGCATGCTGGGTTGTGGCCTCAGGGCAGTGGGCACTTGGTAGCCCAACCAGAGACAGTGCAGAGCTTGGGTGGGTCGCCACGTGCCTCTGCAGCCTTGAGTGTCCCCTTACCTGGGTCTCAGTTTCCCCAGAGAACTGGCTGGCAAACCCACCCCTGTCCTCCCTGATCTGCAGGGGCGGGCTGGAGTCTACGTGTACCTCCCCCACGAGGGCCCCACTCAGTTACTCAGGCCTTCACCATGAAGACCCACGTGATGGTGCATCCCGGAGGAGCAGCTGGGGCTCGTCTGCCCCGTGGAGACCACCTGGGAACCCGAGGCGGGCAGCCTTGGGCAGGGCACCCTGCTTCTTTCCCCCGACCTCCATCCCAGCCCTGTTTAAGGGGTTTGAGGGCTTCCTAGGGGCTCTGGTATAAGAAGATGGGCTGGCTGTCCTGGAGGTGACCTCGGCCGGCGTGTCCTGGTGGGTGGTGAGGCAGCTTGGCCCAAGCCTGGGCTGTCCTGGAGGTGACCGTGGCTGGCGTGTCCTGGTGGGTGGTGAGGGCGGCCGTCAGCAGGGCCATTTGCTCAATGTGCCGGAGATGGTAAATGCGGCCGGCAGCTGTCGGTGCGATGGATGTGCAGGCGGCAGGGGACCTCGCGGTGGCCGCTGTCAGCTGGCACCCGCGCCCCAGGCCTGCTGGGGCTCACTTTGCTGGAGAGAGACAGCCCGGTGCTGCCTGGCGCCCTGCCAGCCGCCGCTGCCACTACTGCGGCAAAGTGTTTATCCAGCAGTTTCCCCAAAACCGGGACTTTTAGAGAATGTTCGTGGAGCTCAGGACGTGGGGGCCAGGCAGCTGGGACGGGGTGGGGGCGCTGCATGGTGTGCATGCTGGCCTGCCACGGGGTGAGGCTGGGCCCCAGGTCTGCTGATGCCCGGGGCAGGCTGGCAGCATGTGTCCTTTGGGACTCAAGCATCTATCTGGGAGGCTGCCTGGTGGAGGCCCCCTGCCCAGGCTGAGCTGGAGGGGCCTGGGAGTGGTGGGGGAGGGGGTGGAGGTGCCCCAGCACCTCTGCAGAGCCCCACCTCCCTTCAGCCACTGGCAGCAGGGCACACATGCTCAGAGAACTCGGGGGTTCTACACCACGTGTGGGCTTACGGCCCCTGGCGGGAGCAGGTGTACCTGGTGGGCACGGGTGCCTCTGGCCCAGGGGAGTGGTAGCCTGGGTGCAGACTCTGGTTGCCCTTTGCTCCCTGAAAGGCCGGGCAATGGCACCCATGTTTGGTGATGGTGCGGGTGCTACTGCCTTGCGCACAACTCCTGCCCTCATATAGTGGGTTGGGGGGACCTGAACAGGGTGAGGTCCCAGGAGGAGCACCCAGCCCCTCTGGGGAAACTGAGGACAGGGAAGAGACCCACCAAGGCCTATTTGGGGCCAAGGGTTCAGAGCCTGGATTCCAGCCCAGCCCCCCAAGTGTGGGCCAATCCCTCTGGCTTGGACCACATGTGGGGTTTTTGCAGGGAGTCTGGCCAAGGGGCCCTGGGGCTGGCTGAGGCCTGCTCTTGCCTCCCGTAGCCCAGAAGGGGCAGCTGTGCATGCCTGGCCCCCAGTCCCCACCCCAAGGGGCAGGTGCTGACCCACCAACACTGGCCCCATGTGGCCTTGAGGACAAGGACAACAGGGGAGGGGTGGCCTGTCTGGGCGGATTCATTAGGGTGCAGACCAGCGCCTGGGTCATACCTGGCCCTGCTGGCGGCCACCAAGGGGCCGGCCGCCTCCTGCAGTGGGAATGTAGAGACCTGGAGAGAGGTTCTATGTGTCTCAGAGCCAGGCCCCCAGGCCCCTGGGGGCCACCTGTGCCAGGCTGGGGGGCCGCCAGCCCAATTCCCAGCAACAGTTTCCATGTGCTGCCTCTGGCCCCTGGGGGCCCACCCTTGGCTCCCCTGGTAGGGTGTGGTGGGGTCAGCATGGACCTGGCATGTCTCCAGTTCAGGGTACTGGGTCTGGGGGAGTCCAGGGCAGTTAGGAGAGCCCCCCAAACCCACCCTGCTCCCAAGGCTGGCTCTGAAGCCTTCTGCCCCCCTGGGGGTGGGGTAGCAACCCTGGCTCCTGGAGCTTGTGGGGCACGGGAGGGGACTACCAGGTGCTTGTCCCCAGCACCCCGCCTGGGGCTGACAGGTCTCACTTCAAGCAGGGACACTGAGGCCGTGTGCAGTGTGCTGGGTGGGGCCGCGTGCCGGGCGCGGGAGTGTGGCCCGCCAGGCTCCGGGGGGCGGCAGCAGTTGGCAAACCAAGATGGATCTTCCGTGCGGCGTGGCGGCTCATCGCTCTTGCCCGCAGTTAGCGTCCCGGGGAGCAGCAGCTGGCGGCAGGGGGGGCACTCCATCAGGGCCGACAGCTCCAGACTGGCGCCAGGCGGGTGGGAGCGCAGGGCGCCGGGCGGCAGTGGGTGGGCGCACCCCCAGGAGTTCTCTGCTCACCCCACCAGGAGCCACAGCTGCGGGGGTGGGGGTTGTCGGCCCAGGCGAGGAGCTGGTGTCGGAAGGTGGGGCCCACACCCACAGGACGGCCAGAGGGGCTCGGGACTGGGCAGCGTGGGCTGGACCCACTTAGTGCGGTGGGACTTGCTTACCGGCATCAGCATGGAGTGTGAGTGGCGACAGGTGAGAGCATGGAAGCTCCCTGCTGCTTCACCCTTCCCTGTTGGGCCAGCCAGGGTTTAAGGGGGGTCCCTCCGTTTCTGGCCCAGGTCCCCAATGTGGCCTGGCCCTACCCTGTACCTGTGGGCCTGGCCAGTGGCCCCCGCCTGGGCTCGGGATGGCACTGAGCGTGGCTCTCTGCTGCCTCCTCTCCCCCCAGGACTGGCCTTGTAGGGCAGGGATGGGAGAGTTGGAGCCGCCCTGTCTCCCAGCATCTCCCAGCTGTCCTGCGCCCTGAGCAGCAAGGAGGTGCTCAGATGGGGGTCTGGGCAGTGGGGGCTGGCGGGGATGGAGGTCCCCAGGCTTAGAGGCTTTAGTCATTCTCTGGGCTCGCTGGCTGGCTTCTGCCTGTGCTCTGGGACCCCTGCATGCCGGCTCCCAGGGTTGTGATGGGGGGGACACAGGCCTGCCCCGCCCACAGCCCAGGGTGTGTGGCTGCAGGATTGATGAGGTTGGAGACCGGCAGGGAGGCACCCAAGGCCATAGACAGAGGGTCTGGCTGTCATCCTGGTCTTTAGAGACCCTTGTTTTGGGGAAGCAGTTTGTGGGGATGCCTTGCCCCAGGCCCAGGACCCTGTGAACCTGGCGTACTCTGGCCATCCCACCCCTGTGACATCTCTATTTTGTAGGGTTGCGAGGGTGGGCTTACCAAGGGGCCTGAGTGGGGCTGCCCTCACACTCCGGGACCCCCATCTCCACATCCTGGCCCCTCTGATGAAGCCGGCTTCTGATAAAAGTCCCCCGTCGTTCCAACTCTTTGCTCGGCAAAATGTAAATGAAGCGTTTTTTCTGGGTGTCAGTATGAAAAATGACGGTCGCTGGGACATTGCAGAGGACATCTGCTCTGATGCCTGAGCGTGAGGGGCTGTATGGCTGATGTCGCAGAACTGGGGTGCGGTCTGAGTACCTGGGTGGGATGCTGCACGGCCCCCTGGCCGGCCCTAGGGGTGAGCGTTTGTGCTCTGAGCCTTGGCACTCCTGGCCATCTGGCTGGGTCTGACTTGCCGGGCCTGGGGCCTCTGGACGGTGAATGCTGCCACCCTGGGAGGGAGTTATGCTGCCTGCAGGCCCCAAGTCTCCCTCCATTGTGCCACAGACCCGCTCCTAGCTGGCTGCCCGGCTCGACCGATCTTCATCTCAGCCAGGGGCTGGCTGTGGGGTTTGCGGGAACGTTCTCAGCCCTCAGGGCCAGGTGGATGGCCAGCCCATGCTGGCCGTGCTGCTGGGGACCAGCCGCCTGGTGCTGCCTCCTCCAGGGAGGCCTCCAGACTGGCCCAGCTCCTTCCTCCTGCCTCCCCCAGTCTGTGTCCTTCCCACGGGGCCTCTGGTGGTTCTGCAGGTCACCTGTGTCTAGGTGCTTGGCTCTTTCAGACACGGGCCAGGCGGTGCTCATTAGGGGAGGCAGCTGCAGCCCACTGTCCTGCTGGGCCCACATGGTCTCTCGCCAGCCCTGCTGCCCCATGGGGACATATTTGGGGCATGTCTGCCCTCGGCCTGAGCTGGCACAGCAGCCACCAAATGCAGGTCTTGGGAGACGGCTCCAGGGCCCAGCCCTCAGCTGCCGTGTGCCCGCAGGAGAGTACATCAAGACCTGGCGGCCACGCTACTTCCTGCTCAAGAGCGATGGCACCTTCATCGGCTACAAGGAGCGGCCGCAGGACGTGGACCAGCGGGAGTCGCCCCTCAACAACTTCTCCGTGGCACGTGAGTGGCCCTCGGTGCCCTGCTTGGGACTGGGTGGCTGGGTCCAGGGCCCATGCTGAGACTGCTCTGCTGGGACAGGGACAGCAGGCCCCAGGTGGGCTGCCCAGAGATGCCTCCTGGGCTCTTTGACAAGAGGCTGGGGGGCGGAGCCTGTCGGAGAGGGCAGCAGCCTCTCGGGGAGCAGGCGGGGCAGAGGTGTGCAGGTGGGGGCTGGTCCCCAGCAGGAGCCTGGGCCCTCCTTCCCCCAGGCTGGGTGGGGCACCTGGGCAGGGTGCTGTGTGTGGGCCTGCGCTTGGGGCTGAGGGGGCCAGGCTTGGTGACACAGCCTAGGCAGGTGGGACAGCCTCCCAGCCCTGTCCTCAGCCCCTGACACCATCACCCGGTAACAGATTATGGACATGGATTTCCTGGTTGGAGTACAAAGGTGCACTGAGCCCCTGCCCCAAACAGGTTGGGTGGGGCGTGTTGGCGGGTGGACCGCGGTTCGTCCTGCCACCATCGAGGGTGTAAGCACCGTGATGGGGGCAGTGGGGCACTGGGAGCACCTTGGTTGTGGGCTCTGTGTGCCTCACTTGAGTGTGTGGATGGTGGGACCTCAGAGGACTGGCTCGCCGGGAAAGCCCGCCGTGTTGACCCAGGCCGCTCAGTGCTGGCCTGGAGCCGCTTCCTGGCCCCTTGGTGTTGTCAGGCAGGCCCTTACGCTGGAATGTGGAACAGTCCTGAGCTGGCTGTGTGCCCCACCCCTCGCCCACCACTTTCAGCCCAGGCCCTGCCTGCAGGCCCTGCTGCGGGTGTGGGTCCCTACACCCATATGTGTTCTCAGTTCCAGCCAGCACTGCCCTGGGAGCCCTGGGGAAGGGTCACCATGTCCTCAAGCCCCCAGCCAAGGCAGGGAGCCTGTGAAGGACCCCATCCCGGTGCCCTCTCCCAAGAGGGACGATGGTGCCCAGCCTGCAGGGGGCCATTTGACTTGGGAAGAAAGGGCTGGGAAGACTCTCGGTTCTGACACCTCACCGCCAGCCCCTCTGGGACCCTGCGTGCCTACCACTGGCCTCTTCAGGGTGGTGCTCAGGGAGTGAGCATGCAGGTGTGAGGGGATGTGGGGTGGGGTCGACCCGACCCAGCCTCAGACATGGCTGTGGGGCCTTGCAGAGTCACGGCAGTGTCCGAACTGGAACGGGGTCCCGACCCCATCGTATAAGGAAGGAAACTGAGGCTGTGGGAGGGGATGGTGTGGGGTGTAGCCTGGGTAGCAAGGGGTGTGGCTAGGGTCCTGGGCACTTAGGCGGCCTTGGGGAGGGCAGGTGTGGGAGGAGCAGTCTCGGGACATGGCACGGGGCCCCACCCCCAGAATGCCAGCTGATGAAGACTGAGCGGCCCCGGCCCAACACCTTCATCATTCGCTGCCTGCAGTGGACCACAGTCATCGAGAGGACCTTCCACGTGGAGACGCCGGAGGAGCGGTAGGCCCACTCTAGAGCAGGCGGGGCGCCTGGGAGGCAGGTGGCGGGGCCAGGAGGTGCCCCGCCATCAGGGCTGGGCGGGACTGCCCCTGGCGGAGCTGCCTTCCTGGAGCTCCCCTGGCCGCACCCCCAGGGAGGAATGGACCACGGCCATCCAGACAGTGGCCGACGGGCTGAAGAAGCAGGAGGAGGATATGATGGATTTCCGGTCGAGCTCGCCCAGCGACAACTCGGGGGCTGAGGAGATGGAGGTGTCCCTGACCAAGCCCAAGCACCGTGTGGTGAGCCCCCCACCTTGGCTTCTGCCTGGGCCGGCTGGGGCTCAGGGCTTCCTCTAAAGTCCCTTTTCTCTGGATGCCCAATCTGGGCAGCCATGAGCCCCAGCCAGTTTCAGAAGTGGAGTGGGGGTGCCTGGGGCTGTCAGGGCCACGGTCTTGCAAAAGCCCAGGGGTCCTAAGCTTTCCCATGCTCTCTGGAGGGAGGAGGTCGCTCCTCCACCCGCGGGGGGCCTTGGGATGCCCCGTGTCACACATGTCATCGGTTCTCGCTGGCCTGCTGGCCATGTCCTCCTCCAGGGCAGGTGGGTGGGTGGGAGGGGCATGCCCTGAGCCTGGCCCTGCCCACTGCCCCTGCAGACTATGAATGAGTTCGAGTACTTGAAGCTCCTGGGCAAGGGCACCTTTGGGAAGGTGATCCTGGTGAAGGAGAAGGCCACAGGCCGCTACTACGCCATGAAGATCCTCAAGAAGGAGGTCATCGTAGCCAAGGTGGGGCTGCGGGGTGATGGGGCGGGGCTGCGGGGTGATGGGGTGGGGTTGCG
>NW_006921715.1:7784089-7792065 GCF_000298275.1 Orycteropus afer afer | reverse complement strand
GGGCGGGGACTCGGGTTGGAGGCGGGGCCTTGAGCTCTCATTGGCTGTGTCTTGCAGGACGAGGTTGCGCACACGCTCACGGAGAACCGCGTCCTCCAGAACTCCAGACACCCGTTCCTGACGGTGAGCACACCTGGTTCCTGGGCTCCTTCTGGGCATGGGGCAAAGGCCCGGCTGGGGCTACACCCAGGCTGTCCTGAAGGGCAGCCCATGGGCTCCAAGGTGGCAGTCTGGGGACAGGACAGTAAGCCTGGGCCTTCCCCCGACTAGCCCACTCCCCACCAGCCAGTCCTGGGGCTGCATCCTCCCTCGAGGGAGGCTGGGGTGCCATCCCTGGGAATCCCCCAGTGGCGTCCAGTCCCCTGGCCTTTGGGCATTACAGGGAAGTGGGTGAGAGCTCAGCATCTGTCTGCCAGAGAAGCTGGGCTTCCTGAACCTTGGGGGGCCCGGGGCAGGGCTGCCATTGCTAGGGCCAGGGTTGCTGCAGCCGCCAAGGCACTATCAGCCTTTCACTTGTAGCTGTTCCCTTCTGGAGCCAGGCTCCCCGTGGCAGGCCTGCAGCAACCAAGGTCTCAGCTGCCCTGCTCCTGGGGCCCCTCAGCTCCCAAGGCCCCTCAGTTGCTGGGGCCCCGCACCCCGGAGCCTGAACCCAGCCCCCAGCCCACTCTGTCCCCCAGTGCCTGTGTCACATCTCTGAGCAGAGACTGTGGGTTCCGTGTGCAATGTGGGGCCTGGCCTGACCCCCAAGGCTGGCCACGGTCCCAGCCCTGCTCCCCTTCCAGGCCCTGAAGTACTCTTTCCAGACCCATGACCGTCTCTGCTTCGTCATGGAATATGCCAATGGGGGCGAGGTAGGTAGCTGTGGCAGCCACCCTGCCCTGAGCTCACACTCCTCTTCCTCCCGGGCCCATGGCCCCCACGGTCGGTGCCAGTGATGCTGGGGGCCTTTCCCTGGAGGCGCCAAGCTCTGCCTGCCTGACGGCCTCCCAGACCCTCACAGCCCTCGGGTGCCTCTGACCACGTCCACCCCACCCATCCCTTCCCCACCCGTCCCACTGCACCGTGTTCCTCTGCACATGACTCTGACCATGACCTGCAAGTCCCGGGTCTGTGGCCCCAGCACCTGACCCACCGCCCTGCAGCTCTTCTTCCACTTGTCCCGGGAGCGCGTGTTCTCTGAGGAGCGCGCCCGCTTCTATGGCGCTGAGATCGTGTCGGCCCTGGATTACCTGCACTCAGAGAAGAACGTGGTCTACAGGGACCTCAAGGTGGGCGGGTGGGCCTGGGCGGGGCGGGCAGGGTCTGGGGTCAGGGCCTTGGCTCCTGCGCTCACAGCGGCGGCTCCCACAGCTTGAGAACCTCATGCTGGACAAGGACGGACACATCAAGATCACAGATTTTGGGCTGTGCAAGGAGGGCATCAAGGACGGTGCCACCATGAAGACCTTCTGTGGGACGCCCGAGTACCTGGCCCCTGAGGTGCGTGCATGTGACTGTGGGCTGGGGGACGCCTGAGTACCTGGCCCCAAAGTGCGTCCATGCAACTGTGGGCTGGGGGACATCTGAGTACCTGGCCCTGAGGTGTGTCTGGGCAGCTGTGGGCTGGGGGACGCCTGAGTACCAGGCCCCGAGGTGTGTCTGTGAGCTGGGGAACACCTGAGTACCTGGCCCCAAGGCGCATCTGGGAGGCTATGTGCTGGGGGACACCCAAGTACCTGGTCCTGATGTGTGGCTGTGGGCTGGGGGATACCCAAGTACCTGGCCCCGAGGTGCGGCTGTGGGCTGTCGGCTGTCCAAGTACCTGGCCCTGAGGGGCATCTGGGTGGCTGCAGGCTGGGGGACGCCCGAATAGCTGGCCCCGAGGTGCAGCTGGGCGGCTGGCAGATACCTGAGTACCTAGCCCCGAGGTGCATCCAGGTGGCCTGTGGTCTGGGGGATGCCCAAGTACCTGGCCCCGAGGTGCATCTGGGCGGCTGTGGGCTGGGTGGCACGCCGGGCGCCCTGTGATACCCTGTACCCGTGCAGGTGCTGGAGGACAATGACTACGGGCGGGCCGTGGACTGGTGGGGGCTGGGCGTGGTCATGTATGAGATGACTTGTGGCCGTCTGCCCTTCTACAACCAAGACCATGAGAAGCTCTTTGAGCTCATCCTCATGGAGGAGATCCGCTTCCCACGCACGCTCAGCCCCGAGGCCAAGTCGCTGCTCTCGGGCCTGCTCAAGAAGGACCCCAAGCAGAGGTGAGTGTGGCCAGGGGTGCGTCCTGCCCCAGAGGAGCCGCCTCTGTGCTGGGCTGCCTGGTCCACCTGCTGGGCTGCACCGGTGGCCAGGGCGGGTCCTCAGACGCACGCCTCTTAGGCCAGCAGGTGGGCAGGAAGGGGCTGGACACAGCTCTCCGACACCCAGCCCAGACCCCATCTGCAGCTTCTGCCCTCACTGTCCTTGGGGCCTAGGATCTGGCTGGGGTAGCAGTGTCCCCATGGCCTCGTCTCTCCCCAGGCTTGGCGGGGGCGCTGAGGATGCCAAGGAGATCATGCAGCACCGCTTCTTCGCCGGCATCGTGTGGCAGGACGTGTATGAGAAGAAGGTGCGTGCCCATGACCACCACACTACACCCCACGTTCCACGTTCATGCCACAGCCACGACCCCCAGGCATCCTCACCGTCACCAATACACAGAATACACAGCCACATATTCCTGTGTGCACATGCTCCTTCGTGCCACACAGCGATATCAGTGTGCCCATGGCACATCAGCATATAGAACACACTGCTGTGTACTCACATGTGCACACGCTCCTTCATGCCACATAGCCACACTCATGTACACGAGGCAAACCAGCACACACAGCACACCACCGTGTACTCGCGTGTGCACATGCTCCCTTGTGCCACACAGCCCATTCACGTACACACAGCATGCCAGCACACAGAACACACTACTGTGTACTCGCACGTGCACATGCTTCCTTGAGCCACACAGCCGTACTTCGTGCACACACGGCAGAACTCCGTCCTGGCTACAGAGGCTCTGGGACTGTCTTGCCGCATCGTCTGGTTGCCTGGTGTGGCCTGAGCTGAAGCTGGGTCCCGGTGGAGGTTCTGTCGTCCCTCTTCCCCTCCTCCTGGGGGTGTGGTGCAGGGACAGACCCCCTACCGCGTCCCACGCCACCCCATCAGATGCTCGGGGTGCAGGCCGGTGGTGGGGGCACTGAGCCCTGCCCCCAGATTCCCCAGTAGTCTGACCTCATTCCCTCCTGCTGTAGGGAGAACATGGCCCTGCCCTTTGGGTGTGGACTGGACAGGGTACCTCCCAGGGGGGTGGTGGCTGCTTCCTGTGCACACTGCACTTTGTTCTCTAAAGACCATGGGCCATGCTGATGGGCTCTGCCCCCTGGGCTCAGGAGGGCTGTGACTGGCAGGCTGTTTCCATCACCAGGCACTCGTCTGCCCCAGTGGCAGCTGCCTTCCTGCAGGTCCCGTCCTGGCCACACACTGTTGGCTGGGTCAGGCAGCCTGGGGGTTGGCTGAACCTCTGTCCTCAGTGGGTCCCGCTCTGGCCCAGGTTATGTCTGCCCCAAGGCCTGGCCGGACCTGTTTGGGAGGAGTAGCTGCTGGCCAGGCCTGTGGCTGGGCATGCTTTAGGGGTGCTGCCTGCATGCCCTGAGGGACTGTTTGGGGACTCCTCACGTCGCGCTGCACTTCACAGGCATGGGGGCCAGACCACCACCCCCATGTCCCCCTGCCTCCTGCCCGTAGGATGGCTCCTGGCTTCCCCTTCCTGTGAGGTCAGTGCCACTTGGGCAGTGCCCAGTGGGGGCAGCCAGCCACTGGGATGTGCCATCCTCCTCCAGCTGCAGGCTCAGCTTTCTGGAAGGGTGGGGGCCTGAGCTGTGCCCCCTTCCCCCTGCAGCTCAGCCCGCCCTTCAAGCCCCAGGTCACTTCCGAGACGGACACGCGGTATTTTGACGAGGAGTTCACAGCCCAGATGATCACCATCACTCCTCCTGACCAAGGTGAGGTGGGGACTGGGTGCAGGGTGGGCCCTTGGCCGCCCCCAGGCCACGTGCTCTACAGCCCAGGGGACAGAGGTTGAGGTGCCAGTGACGGTGGGGCGCCCGTGTGCAGGGCCAGGGTCTGGGGCCTGGGAGGGCCTTGCGGTGACGGAGACCTTGCCTGCAGATGACAACATGGAGTGTGCTGACAGCGAGCGCAGACCCCACTTCCCTCAGTTCTCCTACTCGGCCAGCGGCACGGCCTGACCCGGGCCCGGACGGCCCGGGCTGTGGCGGGGACCCGGCCGGGCGGCGCGAGTTTAGCTTCACTTCTCGGAAGACATGGTCCTGCGGGTTTTCTTAATTTATTTCATCCAGGTTGTCCCCAGGTGCGCCTTGGCCCCCAGAGCACTTGGGGGCACCGAGGAGGACGGTGGGGACAGGCAGCTATGGGTGGGGGGCCGCGGGCAGGCGCCCCTCGCCGCCCCCGCTGTCCCGGCCCCGGCGCCCCCTGGCGCCCGCTCCAGGGCCCAGCACTAGGCCACACCCCCTGGGGGCGGTGACCTGGAGGCGGCCCCGCCCCCTGCAGGAGCGAGGTCTGCGCTGGTTGCTGTGTGTCATGCTGGGGGGTGGGGGTGGGGTGGTTTTTAACCTTAGTGACAGGAACCCGGTCCCCACCCCGTGTGACTTCTCATCGTCCCCCAGACCCCACCGTAGCACTTGTCCTCCATAGACGCTTCCGTTTCCGCTGTCCGCCCCGCCCACCCTGACGCCCGGCCCGACCCCTTCTGAAGGGGAGGTCCCGAGCCCCGCCTCCAGCCGGCAGCCGCTCCCGTGGCGTTTTTTTTTACAACATTCAACTTTAGTATTTTTATTATAATATGAGCTCTTCCTCCAGATTCTTCAATAAAAACTGCTTTTCAAGTTTGGGGCTGGTCTGGTCTTGCTGCATGGGGGTGGACCCTGGGGGATCTGGGGAGGCGCCCCTGTTGGGATCACGGCCCAAGCAGCAGGGCAGTGTGGGAAGCCCAGCGGGCCTGTGCCCGGGGCCGCCCTCCTAACCCCACAAGGCTCCCCGCTGCCCCAAGGGCACAGGCCCTTCCCCTCGACATTGGTTCCCAACCCCGCTGGGAGGGGACGGTGGGTGGCCGCCCTGAGGCCAGTGTTAGGGGCACTGGGGCTAGTGGCACTTTACCTAGACCCACAGCAGACGGCCGGAGTCCATGTGGGAACTTGGGGTGCTGTGGGTAGGACATACATGGAGGGCACCCTGTGGTCTGCACAGCTCAGCCACCCCTGCCATGTGTGGCTCCACACAGCCCTGGCCACCCCATCCCGTTCCCACCTGTCCCACAGTCTGAACACCCAGTCCCCGTCACACTTCAGACCAGGGCCATGGCATCCCCCCCACGCAGAGAAGAGCTGAGCCTGCCAAGAGCCTCTTGTCCAAGGCCACCAGCTCCGTGTGGGTCAGAAGCCCTGTGGCCATGGCCACCTCAGGGGAGGGGTGTGCAGGTCATAGAGTCACTGGCCTGGCCTGGGACACGCTGGGTGGGTCGAGAGGGCTTTCAGTGGGGTTTAGGCTGGCTGGGGTCCATCTGATCTGGGCCACTCTCCCGGCCTCAGGTGGTTTCTTAGCTTGGAGATGCATCACTCCAGCCTGTCACCAATGGCATCTTCTCTCTGTCCCCTCTCTTATAAGGAAGCCCTCAAATGGGGTGAGGACCACCCTGCTCGGTAGGGCCTGGTGTTAACCGTTACAGAGACCTTCACAGGGACATCTGGGGGCCGGATTCGGCCCATCCTACAGCCCTGTGCTCCCCCAGCCTCAGCCACGGCCTGCCTGCCCAGAGCAGGCCATGACCTGCCCACAGCAGGCCATGACCTGCCCACAGCCAGGCCCTGAGAGCAACCAGCTCAAGGTCACAGACAGGTCTGTGACAGAGGGCCCGGGGCTGCCTGTTCCCTGGCACAGCCTGCGTTGAGCAGGGCGTGCTGGGGGTGCCACCTCGTGGATGCTCAGTGGCACTGCACCCCAGTACTTCGCAGTAGGGGCCTGGCTGCTGTCTGCTGTTCCAGCAGGGAGAGGTCAGGGGGCTGGAGCCACGGCCCCCCATCTCTCGGATGGGACCAAACCGCCAGCAGGTGGGAACAGAGGGCCACTTTGCAGCAAAGGGTGGAGGTCCCTGGGCCTGGAAACAAGCAGGGGGCAGGAGCAGGCAGGTGACACTGGCCTCTGGACAGTGAGCCTTGGACTCCATTCCCAGTGGCTGCTGACGGGGCTGCCAGGTGAGGAGTGCCCTGGTGGGCACAGAGCAGGGCTGTCTGGAGGGAGCCCCAGGATCTAACAGGCCATGAGCAAGTGCCCCCAGTGCTGACTGTGACAGCTATTGGAACACGTTAGCCAGTCAGTGGCCTTTGGAGGCAGGCTGCTGGACCACAGATACTGGAAATGGCATCTCCGGGTACCCACTGCACTGCCCTCCAGCTCCTCCTGCGACTGTCATGGGCTGTTCTGTGACCTCAGAGAAGGTGCCTTGGAGGCCTGGGCCGGCTGCGGCTGAACCTCCCCGAGGGGTTCCTATGGGTGATGGGGAGGGGCCTTTAGGCTCCACTGTGGACATCAACACAAATAGGGCTTGCTTTGTCCCAGCGTGAAGAGTGAAAGGCCTCTCTGAGGCCAGAGAGATCCCCTCCTAGAACACGCTCGACAGGACACTGGGCAGGAGCGGGAAGTGGGGAGGCCAGGGTACACCTCACGTCTGATGGGGCTCCTGGCTGTAAAAGGGCCACAGGAGGCCCAGTGGGTGAGTGGAGGACGGGGTGGTGAAGGCCAGGCCGGGCCAGGGAGACTCTCTGGGTTCAGTTTTCATGAAAACTTGGAAATTTTCTAGCCATTATTTCTTCAAAAAATCTTCTGCCCGCCCCCACCACAGGCCTCCCGACAGGCACAAGAGGCTGCATGTCCCTCAGGACATCATCTTCACTGATGTCTCTGCTCACCATGGGGTTTCTGCTCCCACGTCTTCATGCCACCCCACTTTCCCCCCACGTTGTCCAATGTACTGCTAGTACCTTCCAGGGTCTTTCCCTCCATGAGTGCAGTCCAGGTTTGAATCTTTCATTTCCTTCTTTTACACGCTCCCTTTACCTCTGTGAACACAGGGAACATGTCTGTAACTGTGGTTTCGACATCACATTTACTAACCCGACCAGCTGTCATTTCTGGGTCTATTTCTATGGATCGATTGTTCTTCTCATTGTGGATTTTATTTCCTTGCTTCTTGGCATGTCTGGTGTGTATGTGTGTCTAAGTATATATGTTGCTGTTGTTAGGTGCTGTCGATTCGTCTCCAACTCATAGCGACCCTATGCACAGAATGAAACGTTGCCCAGTCCCACACCAGCTCCATGATCTTTGATATACATGAGCTCATTGCTGCAGCCACTGTGTTAATCCATCTCGTTGGGGGCCTTCCCCTCCTTTGTCGACCCTCCACCTTACCAAGCATGACATCCTTCTCCAGGTAATGGTCCCTTCCGACAACATGACCAAAGTAGGTGAGACGAAGTCTGGCTATTCTCCCTTCCCAGGAGCATTCCGGCTGCACTTCCTCCAGGACAGACCTGTTAGTTCTTTTAGCAGTCCGTGCATTCTTCACCAGCACAACTCAAAATCATTGACTCTTCTTTGGTCTTCCTTATTCATTGTCAGCTTTCACATGCATATGAGGTGATTGAAAATATCATGGCTTGTGTCAGGCGCACTCTAGTCCTCAAGGAGACATCTTTGCTCTTCAGCACTTGAAAGAGGTCCTTTGCAGCTGACTTGCCCAGTTCTGGATGTCGTGACTGCTGCTTCCACTGGCATCGATTGTATAGCCAAGCAATGTGAAGTCTTTGACAATTTGAATCTTTTCTCCATTTATCGTGATGCTGCTTATTGGTCCAGTTGTGAGGATTTTTGTTTTCTTTATATTG
>NW_006921715.1:7773994-7782829 GCF_000298275.1 Orycteropus afer afer | reverse complement strand
TTTTTTTCATTTCTCATCTTTTTAACGCTCTCTTGCTTTCTTCATGATGTTCTTGATGTCATCTCATAATTCTTCTGGTTTTCAGTCTTTAGTGTTCAGTGCACCAGATCTATTCTTTAGATGGTCTCTAAATTCAGGAGGGATATATTTAAGGTCATATTTTGGCTCTTGTGGACTTGTTTTAATTGTCTGCAAGTTGAACTTCCATATGAGCAGTTGGTGGTCTGTTCCATAATCAGCTCCTGGCCTTGTTTTGGCCAAAAGTACTGAGCTTCTCCATCACCTCTTTCCACAGATGTAGTCAATTTGACTCCTGTTTACTCCATCTGGTGAAGACCAAGTGTATAGCCATCATTTGTATTGTTGAAAAGTGTTTGCAATTAATAAGTCATTGGTCTTGCAAAATTCTATCATGCAATCTCCAGCATTTCTATCTCCAAGGCCAAATTTTCCAACTACCAGTGATTCTTTGTTTCCAAGTTTTGCACCAGTGATAATTAACACATCTGGATTGCATGTTCAGTCAATTTCAGACTGCAGAAGTTGATAAAAATCTTTGATTTCCTCATCTTTGGCTTTGGTGGTTGGTGTGTAAATGTGAATGGTTAGTATTAACTGGTTTTCCTTGTAGGCTTATGGATATTATCTTATCACTGACAGCATTGTACTTCAGGAAGGATCGTGAAACATCCTTGTGATGAATGCCATGCCATTCCTCTTCAAATTGTCATTCCCAGCATAGTAGATCATATGGTTGTCTGATTCAAAGTGTCCAAAACCAATCCATTTCAGCTCACTAATGCTTAGGTATCTTATCTTCATGCACGACAACTTCCAATTTTCCTAGATTCCTACTTTGTACATTCCATATTCCAATTATTCATGGATATTTGCAGCTATTTCTCCTCAATTGGAGTCGTGCCATGTCAGCAAATTGAGATCCTGAAAGCTTTACTTTATCCATATCAGTAAGGTGGTTTCTACTCTGATGATGCAGCTCTCTTCCAGTCATATTTGGAGTGCCTTCCGACCTGAGGGGCTAGTCTTCCTGCAGTGTATCAGACGGTGTTTCTGGACTATTCATAAAGTTACCCAGTGATGTATCAGTGTTTCTCTCCTATTCATAAGGTTTTCCCTGGCCAATTCTTTGTGAATGGCCTCTTCCTTCTTCTTAGTCTGTCTTAGTCTGTAAGCTGTGTTGCAACCTGTGAACTATGTGCAACCCTGCTGCCATCTGAAACAGTGGCACAGCCTCAAGCCTTACAGCAACACGCAAGCCACCACAGTAGGACAAACTGACAGACAAGTTTGTCTCCCTCAGCAGTTCAAAACCTCTCTGCCCTCCCCTTAACTGGATCCCAGGGCTCTTCCCCAGCTTCCTGACTCTTGGGGTGGGGCCTGTCTCCCTCCCCTTACCTGGATCCCGTGGCTCTCTCTCATCCCCAGCTTTCCCCCCGCTTCCTGCCATATGTATATGTACTTACATTTAATGGTGGACCCATGTTTTTTAAATTGTGAAAATATACACTGACACCTGTCAAAAACCTGTTGCTGTTGAGCATGACCCATCGTGACCCGAAGGGACAGAACAGAGCTGCCCAGTCTTTCTCCTATGGACCGGCTGGTGGGTCTGAACCGCTGACCTGTTAGTTGCCATGTGCTTAACCACTGCGCCACCAGGGCTCCTTACATATAACACGACGTTTGCCAACTCACATGACTGTTGTCTCATATTCCATCATCATCACCACAGAAACTCAGCACCTTGTGACTCTCCCCAACCCAAGGCACCATTGAACACTGTTCTATTTCAGGGAGGGGAGATCAGGTATTTGTCCTTTGTTCCTTTGCTCAGCACCATGTTTTCCAAGTTCACCCACAAGGCAGGGCTTCATTTCTCTTCAAAGCCGAGAAATATTCTGCTGTATGTCTGGACCACCCTCCATGCCTCCTCTGTTGACAGACACATTGTTTCCAACTCTTGGCAGTTGTGAACAGCACTGCCATGTACCTATTAGCATCACTACTGCCGAGTCCCGGGATACCAACCCAGGAGTGGAACTGCTGGGTCACGTGGTCTTTCTGTTAACTTCTGAGGGACCCCCAGACTTTTCCATAGCATCTGCCCCCTTCTGCCTTCCCATCAGCGACAAGTAAGATTCCAGCTTCTTCATGTCCTCAACACTCCTTAGCCCTGCTAGTGGGTGTGGTGTCTCACCGTGGCTTTGATTTCTGTTTCCCTCATGGCTAATGATAATGAACCCTGGTGGTTTACTGGTTAAGGCATTTGGCTACTAACCAAAATGTCGGTGGTTTGGACCCATCAGCTGCTCTTTGGAAGAAAGATGAGGCAGTCTGCTTCTGTAAAGATTACTGCCTTGGAAAGCCACGGGGGCTTGGTTCCTTTCAGAACAGCTAAGGATGCTGAACATCTACTCGTGCTTGTTGGCTTCTTCTTTAGGAAGAACTCTATTCAATCCTCTG
The DNA here is from genome assembly GCF_000298275.1 of Orycteropus afer afer. NCBI lineage: Eukaryota > Metazoa > Chordata > Mammalia > Tubulidentata > Orycteropodidae > Orycteropus > Orycteropus afer. The sequence goes on along the minus strand of NW_006921715.1, from coordinate 7,780,345 downwards.
TCTGGTTTCCCACTGGCCTGTCTTGTAATCTTTTGTTGGATGCCAGACATTTTAAGTTGTATCTTACTGGGGGGGGGGGGCGGAATTCCACTAATGCTTTCTGAGCTTTGCTCTGGGGTTCTCGTAAAGGACCTGAACAGCCTTCATCCAGGGTTCTTATCCATGTGCTTGTGGGCTCTGCCCCACGCCCTCTGCTCAGGTTCTAGGGAACGTGACCTATTTCAGTTCCTTCCTAGTGGCCTTTCCTATCTCCATCTGGGGTAGTCCCCTTGTAAAACCAGTGGGCACTCCGCAGCAGCTAGGAAGGAGCCCTCACTGCAATGTCTCTTCCAGGCTCCACTGTGCCCCTCTCCCATTGCAGTCAGGAAATGCACTTGCTGTAGTGGTGAACTGGATGGTCGGAGGCCCACCTCATCCATCTCCTTCTCCACAGACCGCTGCCCTGCATGGCCTGCCATCAGGTTCTGCGTAGTGTGTCCAGCTGGTGGAGGTGGAGGGAAAACCCAGCCTGTTATTCCATCATGGCCAGAAACCAACAGACACTACAAACATGTATGCCAGGTGTGGTCCAGGCCCTGGAACCTGCTGCACAGCTAGGAGAGTCAGCATGGATCACGTTGGACGGGAAAGTCCAGTGTGTGGGAAGAGGACATGGTAGAGCAATCCTAGGCACGGGAACATTTTGGGACAACGTCTCTGGGTACATCCTGAGAAAGCCCTTCCCATGTACTAGTCAGGTCACCTAGGGCAAGGAGCACACTGGGCTCCTATCCCCTCACCTATAGAGTGGGGATAGGAACTGTCACACCTGACACTCAGTGAGGGCTACAACACCTGATCATGCAAAGTGCTCTAAGCACACCACCCACGTCCACTCTCCTGGGCCTGCAGGGTCTTCCAGAGCTGGCACAGTACCCACATCCATTCCCAGCCTGCGGAGTGTCTTCCTGAGCTGGCACGGTATCCACGTCCATTCCCAGCCTGAGGGGTCTCTCCAAGCCGGCACGGTATCCATGTCCATTCCCAGCCTGAGGGGTCTCTCGGTACGGTATCCACGTCCATTCCTGAGTAATCTTCCCGACCCAGCAGGCCACCCATGTCCATTCCCAGCCTGCAGAGTCTTCCTGAGCTGGCAGGTCACCCACTTCCACACCCAGCCTGCGAGGTCGTCACAGTTCTCAGCAGGCTGCAGGTTAGATGCAGCAACACCATCAACATGACTCACACAAGAGCCCTCTTGTCCAAATATAAATGGTTTATTCATTTCTGTCATTTGGAGTATAAAATATAAAATACAAAGCTCCCCATACCCTCTTGCCCACAGTCTGGTCCCTGAAGACTGGCTCACTGCAGAGCCGGCTGGTCCACAGTGGCCTCAGGCTTCAAACATAGCACAGCTGGTACAGAGCACCTTCTCATGAGGGTCGCTGTAGCTGCAGATGGAGCCGGAGAGAGAGAAGCCGGTAAGCCACCTGGACCCACCTGGGTCCCAGCAGGACCCACCACCCCAGAACCACACACAAGTCCTGTGAGAAGCCCCTATACCATGTCACACTTGGCACTCTTCCAAGGCTTCAAGACTCTGTGAACCAAGAGTAGGAAACCCACAAATCAGGGTGAGCGCCACGGGGAGTCAAGGTATGTGGAGTGCCTGTACCCCTCACCCCTGACCTCCAGAGTCAGTGCCACAGGGAGTGGAGGTGGGTGGGGGCCTGCCCCCCGGCCTCTCAGGGTGAGCACTGTGGAGAGTCGGGTGGGTGGGGTGTGTGTCCTGGGAAAGGGAAGCAGTAGGAAAAGCTAAGCACAAGGGACACAGACAGCAGGAAGTCCTGCAAGGACTTGGCACTCTACCTAGGGCTCCCAGCACACCTGGTGGGGGGCAGGGTGACCCCAGCACCTGTCCTCCTGCTGGTGCCAAATGCACTGAGGGGAGGAGGTGACTGGGACCTGGAAAGGCAGGAAAGACCCTCCTTTTCAGTTCACAGAATAGGAAGTGGAGGAGCCAGCCTTCAGACAACCCCGCGCCAAGTGAAACTGGGGGAGGGCGGGGCTTGCCCTGCACCCCCACTGTCATCTCACTCGTTCAGTTTCAAAAGCTGCCAACAAGGAGCTGGGTCAGGTCTCTAGAACCGGCCACTAGGCTGTTTTGTGGAACTCCTCTTTCGTACAGTGCAAAGAGGCCCTGCAAACGCCCCCCTTGGGAGACCTGCCCTGAGGGGAAGCAGCCGTGTCCTCTGAAGGTCCGGTCAGCTGCAGTGAGCCTACACATGTACACACACCCTCACACACCAACCAGACAGGCATGCCAGCCCGAGAGGACCTCGGACCAGGTAGACAGGTAAAGCCTGGGGCTCCACCTGCCAGCAGCTCCTCAAAAACTGAGCACATTCACAGGAAATAAGACACGTCCTCCCGGGAGCCCACAAACGACTAGAGGGGACTGCAGTCAGGGTGCAGCTCCCGACAAGGAGGGATCACAATGTTTCCAGAAAAAACCACCGGCTTCAGTCTGGCAAGGCAACAAAGCTGACCGCCATGCCCGCCACGCCATCCTCCCGAGCCCCAGACGGACCATGTACTGCAGACGAGCTCTGTGGGGACACATAGGTAAAGCCACTCACTCGACAGAGGAGCACAGGGCGCAGGCCACGGCGCCACAGCCCCAGCAGGTACGCAGGCACCGCCCGCAGAGTGGCCGCTCACACTGGCTACAGACAGCCTTCCCGTCCACGCTACGCACACACGAGGAGCAGGCCCTGGATGCCGCCTCTGACAGGTCTGCAAGGAAGATACACCACGGACCATCAGCCGGTGATCACTGCTTCCCCGCACCCCTAGAGGGGGTGGGCCTCCTTGCGCCCCTGGCCATGGTCTCTATGGGGTCTTTCACACTGTCACTCCCTACTCGGGCCACTACAGCATGACCACCAGAGGCCCTGGCTCTGTCCTGGGGACATCCATGCCTTGTCAACCCTCATGTCTCCAGGGGACCCTCCCGACATGCCCAGAGCTCAGTACAGCAGAGGCTGATCTCACGAGAGCCTTGCCACGCCCAAAGCTCTAGCCAGCCGTCTGGAGCAGAACAGAGGTGATGCCAAGGCCCAGGGACAGTGGCCTCCACCTCTGGGATGCTGGTGCCAGAGAGCCACAGGGGGACTGCAGAGGGGCACTTGGGGCAGCTCTGCTCCCTCCTGGCCCGAGACTGAGGGCCGTGTACCAGCTTCCAGGTCTGGAGGTGTAGTGAGGACATGTGGTTATAGGTGTGCAGCCCTGGCACCTGCTCCTCCAGTAGGAGAGGCCCTGCTCACAGCCTCCCAAATGGAGCAGAAGAGCTCGGTCCACTTCAGCTGCACTCACCAGCCCCCGAGGCCTGGGCACGGCTCCTCAGTAGGCAGCCACCTGGCCCGATGAACATCTGCCCGCGGGTGGCCCCTGGCACGCCTGTGGGGCTGGGCTTTGGGGACTCCGGCAGGTGGACAAGGGTGCAGGTCTCTGGTGCGCCTTCTTCCCACGTATGGTCCATGTAGGCCTGGGCCCCACGGAACAGAAGCTGCCTGGTTCTCTCTGCAGAAGATAAGGATTCCGTGTTGACGACACCAGTCCCCAGAGCCCCAAGAGGTCCCCTTTGGCAGGCACGCTGTGGCCCCTGTGCTCTGTCACCCACAAATGCCAGGCTGTGGCCAGCTGGGTCCTCCTCTCCCTTCCTCACCTGGGCTCTGCTGCCATCTCCTGCAGGAAGGTTCTGGACCCTCCACCCCCACCTGGACTCATGACAGGGGCTCCCACTCTCCTCACTGCTCACATGCCAGTGTGGCTCTCAGTCTCACTCAGCTGGCCTCCCCTACAGGCTGCATGCCCCCACATATGGCATGCACTAACAAGTTTCCCACCAAGAAGCAGGCCTTGGGCTCTGGGCCAACCCCAGCCAGCAGCCCTACACCTGCAGCAGTGGGCCCTGACAAAGGCCGCCCATCCCTTCTGATCTTTGTGGGTGTGGACCCCCACCCAAGAGCTGACACGGTCCCTCAGCACCCAGAACCTGCCTCTCTATGTGTCTACAGAGTCCCCAGAGGCACAGTCACAGATCCAAGCCTGGACTTCAGTTCTTCAAATGCCAGTTCAGGGTTCCCCTTTACCCAGACACAGCCCAGCAAGGCCTGCTTGCAGACAGGCTGCTGGCCCCAGTGCAATTGGCAGCAGCCACTGCCAAACGAGGTGATATTGCCAGTCAGGTCCCCCCTCCCACCCCACTGCAATGGGCATGGGGGTGCATGGTGAAGGCACTGCCTGTCTTGCGGGGTTTGTGGTTGAGGATGGGAAGAAGGCTGGGCTGGACATCGTGACCTGTGAGCTCAAACATGCGTCCCACTGTGAGCGCGGAGCCAGGGACAAGACCCTGCTGCTCCAGGGCTGGAGGACGGTGAAGAGCGCGGCGGGTGGGAAGGCCTTCGGACCTAGGGGCACACACGTGAGGCTGTGCGGCAGCTCGGGCTTCAGAAGATGCTGGGGTCTGCAGTCCCTGCGCACAGGGGCAGGTTGCCCAAGCGCCAGGGGGCAGCGGGAAGGATCCTGAATAGCAAACCGCGCCTGCCGGCGAGACAGAAGCCAGGCGCAGTGTGGCCTCGCTCCGCGGTCTCAGTCACTCACGGGAACGGCCGACCGACAGCCCCATGCACACCCCAAATCCTCTGGAGCGCACTGTGCCCACGGCCCACGCTGGCCCGTTAGGGGCTACGGGACACTGTCCTGCTCTCCCCGCCTCCCCTCTCAGCCCGGCTGTCTCGTGCACGACCCGCTTAGGTGCTGCCCCCGGGAGGCCTCGTCGGCGTCACCGAGGAGCCCAGCCTCGTGTCCGCCCCACCGGGGCCCATGCAGCGCGAGGGGCGCTCCACAAACAGCTTCCCCGTGGGAGAGGGCTTCGGCCCATCGGCCATCTCCCTCCCCACCGCCTCCTGGGCTGCTGAGCGGGAGACGGGCTCGTGTGAGGGTAACGGGGACGGACCCCGCACCGACGACCCGCAGGCCCCACCGCGAACGGGGAGGGGGCTGCGGCGGCCCGGCCAGCCCCTCGGCTCCGGCTCACCGAAGACCTCCCGGGAGTGGCGCTCGCCGCACACGCCGCGGCTCAGCTCCTTCGGACCCACGCGGATCTTGAGCTGTAGCGGGGCCGCGTCCCTGAAGGGGCAGCCCCGCTTGGGCATGGCCGCGGGCCGGGGGACGCAGCTCGGCGGGATCGCGCCTCTCCGCTGACCCGCGACGTCACAGCCGCGCGCCAATCCCGGGCCTAGGGCGGGGGGCGGGGCTTGTGCGCGGCGCGGCGCGGCGCGGTGCGGGATAGGCTGGGGCGAGGGCAGGAGGCGGGACTCGTGCAGGGGTCAGAGGGAGCCGGTGGCGCGGGAAAGGCTAGGGGCGAGGTCAAGGGTCGGGGAGGTTTAGCCATGGAACGGGATAGACTGTGGTGAGCTCGCGGGGCGGGACTAGTGAGCGACGCAGCGCAGGATAGGCGCGGGGTGAGGTCAGGGTGCGCCGGGGGCGGGACCGATGTACATGAAGCACGGGATAGGTCTGGGCCAGGTGGGGGGACGGGACTCGCGGCTCGCAATAGGCCGAGGGCGAGGTCAGTGTCGGGACTCGTTCATAGCGTGGCTCAGGATAGTCTCCGGACGAGATTCGGAGGCGCAGGAAAGGCTCGGTGTTTCAGCTTTTTTTTTTTTTTTTTTCAGCCCTCAACAGTCCTCCTAACTGGTTATCGTTCCTGGTTTAACTGACCAAAGGTTCAAGATAACTCACTTTTCCCTAACTTAATTTTGCAAAGCTCCGAGCGCTCATCAAAATGGAGACATGCTGGACGGGTGCCAGCTGAGACCAGAACTCATGGCCCCTCAGCTTCGCGATCGCTGCGCTCCCATGGGTGCGGTCCCCACCTCCCCACGCGCGCCCTCGTCCTTGCTCAGATACCCAAGGCAAGGCCGTTCTCACAGCCAGCTCACCCCACCCCAGCCGGCCTGAGCACACTTTTCCGCCAGCACCTGCGGCCGCGCGACCATGCCTCCTCTCCTTTCCCGCCACTGACGTGTTGCAGAGACAGGGCGCTTGCCCTAGAGGGCGTCCTCGTTGTCTGGTCCTCTAAAACAAACCAACTCACTGCCGTAGAGTCGGACCTGAGGACCTGACTCATAGCGACCCCTCCTTGGGTTTCCGAGGGGGTATCTCTACGGAAGTAGATTGCCCAACCTTCCTTCCGAGGAGCGGCTGGTGGGTTTGAACCGCCAGCCTTCTGGTTAGCACCACCAGGGCAGCTAGTTCTCAATTCATCCCAAATTCTGAAAAGTCGTGGAAGGACACTATGCC
>NW_006921715.1:7752882-7772764 GCF_000298275.1 Orycteropus afer afer | reverse complement strand
GGCGGCAGCTGGCATGGTGGGGATGGGGATGTTACCGTGGCTTCTTGGGGTCGGCTCAGTCTTCGTCTAAAACAGCTGGATCATGGACTCTCTTGATTTTCCGACACCGACCCACTTGACTGGAAAGACAGAGGAGTTAGTGCAGCCGGGACAGATGTCCGCCAAGTGGCTTCTGTCCTTCAATTTTGTGGATCATTACTGGAGTAGAATCAAAGTAGTGAAGTCACATTTTAAAGAGACTGCTTGTAGAGGAGTTTCAGGTGCACAATAGAACCATGTGGAACCTCCTGCGTCCCAAGGCCCCTCCCTCCTGTAGTTAACACGGGCAGTGGGAGGAGTCCTGGGTGTGAACACTGAACACACTCAGCTGCTCACCAGAACGTTGGAAGTTTGAGTCCACCCAGAGGCACCTCGGGAGACAGGCCTGACAATGTGCTTCCAAATGACCAGCCACTGAGAGCCCCGAGGACGCCAGCTCTGCTCTGACACACGTGGGGGCCCCACCAGTTGAAGACAACACCAGGTGTGGTGGTTAAGTTTGTGTGTCACCTTGGTGGGGCCTGGGTGAGGGGCTGGGCAGCTGAATGTAGTTATTCCCCATGGTGAGACTGGCAATCAGCTCCATGGTGGAATCTACTAGAGCAGCTGAGTAGCTGCTTTGGGGATGTGGTCTGCTTCCCGTATATAAGCAGCAGCTTTGGGAATGGTCTCTAGCTTATGACACGCTTGGACCCTGCATGTAGCTGTGTCGTTGTTCAGCAGCCTGCCACGCTCTGCCGACTTTGGGACTTTCAATGGACTTGAATTGATGGCCTGCCATGTGGCTTGGTAACATTGGGACTGTGCCATTTTACTTGTCAACCTTGGGCTTGTCAGCCTCAGCAGCCAGTAGCTGCCTGAGTGCAGAGATGCCTCTAGCTTCAGTGGGCCGGAAGCAAGGGTCAGAGCTGAAGCCCAAGGTTGAGGGGCTTTCACCCAGCCTTACAGCCTGGCACTTTGAACTTGGACTTCTAGCCTCCTGAACTGTAAGAGAATAAACTCCTGTTTGTTAAGGCCATCCACATTTGTGGTATCTTCTGTTAGAGCGGCACTAGGTAACCAGAACACCAGGGAAACTAGGTTACTGGTTTTAAAACACCAGGGTGCTTTCTTATTGTCTGGCCAAGTCTTGTACCCAGTGGGACCACAGGCCAGTGCTGGAAGGGTACCCACCTGCCACCCCAACGTGGTTCTCCACAAACCGGACATAGTTCTGGGCCTGGGCTGGGAGGTCCTCCCACTTCCTGGCTGCCGTGGTGTCTACTTTCCATCCCGGCAGAGTTTCGTATTCAACCTCCACCTTCTGAAGGGTCTCCTGGTTGGCTGAGGAGGGAATGTACACAGGGTGGGCTGGGGCCCCCTGCTTTCCTCTCACTGTGAACTCAACCAGAGCCTGGGGCCTGGCTGCCCAGGACTCACATGGAGAAACGAGGAGCCCTGCTGGGCCTTCTCCCATTAGTGCCTTTCGGGCTGTCCCCCTTCCAGACCTGGGGGACATGCCCACCCTGTTGTGTATCCACTGAACGCTTTGCTAGAGCTCCCACTGAAGATAGCATCCAAGGACCCACTCAGAAATCCTCAGAGTGAGGATCTGGGGGCCTCAGCTCCTCCTGAGAGCATCAGCTCCCCGAGGAAAGGGGACCCACTTATGCAGTGACTTGCAGCTCCCAGCAGTGTCACCACAGGGTGATGCTGGAACAGCCACTGCAAAGTCCACATGGGCCTTGCAGCTGCCCGCCACCTGTGCCCCCCACCAGCTCCGCAGGCTCCCTGAGGACCCTGGGGGGGCCTCCCAGGCCTCTCAAGGTCAGGGGGTAGTGGACACTAGCAAAGGGATGCACTTGCACTTTGAGTCTAATCCACTCCACCGTCCTCTCTGAGAAGCTGCATTCCCCCAGCGTCCACAGTGACTGCCACACGTGGACAGCAGCCTCGAGGCTCACACCTGGGAAGTAGGGGACCCGCTTCCCGTTCAGCTTGTAGGAGACGCCGACCTTGATGTCATCCAGCACATCCAAGATGTCCAGCTTGGTCAGCGCCAGCCTGTGCCGCAACCAGAGACGGATGAGGCCGCAACCAGAGATGGACAAGGCCGCAATTGACCAGCAACCCAGGGACCCCCCCTCCACCCTGTGGGCTTTCCATCCTCCTGCACCTCTCGTGCCCACAGGGAGCTGAGAGTGAAGCTCAAGAGCCCAGGAATGGTCCAGGCACAGAGGTGCACTTCAGGTCTGTCAGGTAGGGCAGGTAGGTGCGTGCCTTGGGCACCGCATGAGGGGTACCAGTGAGCAGGTTCTAGCGGCATTGTAGGCTTCAGGCCAGCAGTGAGAGCTCGTTGGTAAGTTAACACCAATTCCACTGGCATCGTCTTCCCGGGCAGGTGCTCAGCCTGGCCCCGCACCTCTGCCCTGGATGGCTGATACCCCTGCTGCCAGTCTGCCCAACTCCAAGTGCCTGGTGTGGGGACCTCGAGGACAGCACGTTCTCAGAGCACTTACGCAGTGAAGCCGTTGATCATGTGGGCGTATCTCAGGATCACCAGGTCCAGCCAGCCGCAGCGCCGCTTCCTGCCCGTGGTCACGCCCCACTCGTGGCCACGGTTCTGCAGCAGGTCCCCGATCTCCTGTGTGGAAGACGGGGCCGTGGTCAGCAGGAGGGAAAGACGACTGTGCCAGCCTGGCTGCCGGTTGCATCTCCAGGGACAGCCTCTCATGACGGAGCCATCCTCAAGCCAGCAGCTCCTCCACACACCTGTGCCCCGTGTCCTAGCATCTCTGCCACCAGCTTTAGCTCACACTGGGCCCTGACCGACCGGGTGGCAGGGCCTCCGCTCCGTGGGGAGGCACAGGCAGCCTCTCCGGCCCCACTCACACTCTGGGGACAGAGCCTAGTGTGTGGGGTGCATGTGGGTGTTTCCTGCAGGCCACTGACCCGTGCCCACCCCTCCAGTGAGAGCTGGCTGGAGACTGCTCCAGAAGTCCTGCCCTCCCTCCTCCACTCTGGCCTCGTGCACCCTGCTGCCTCTCCCTGTGTAAGGACAGAAGCTTCCTGTCTCTGTGACAGGGTCACAGGTGAGGGTGGGAGAGGAGGGCTGGGGGTCTGAGAGTTCCGGGATTACCTGACTTTTGCTTGGCGGCTACAGAAACCCAGGTGGAGGAGCCGTCCCAAACAGCAGGGATGGCTGGTGTGTTTCTGAGGACAGGGCCAAGGCGCCCTGAGTCCCTTTGGGGCCCTGGTCCCTTTGGAGCCCCTGCACTCAGTGGGGAGTGTACAGCGGTACTGTTCCCAGGTTGGGAGTCGAAGTGTGCACTGATACACGTGTGTACACATATGTGAGCTTACACATGTATAATGCACACGACTGCACACTACTCAGACACATCTGCACATACATGCACACGTGCACACACATCCATGTATACACTGCACATGCATATATGCACACGTGCACACACATGCATACACGCACACACATACACACACGCATGCACACATGTGCACATGCACACTCAGTTTGCATTCATAAGGTATTCCTACTGTGGGAACGGGTAAGACTTCTACAGTAATCCTCGCTCCACCCTGTGGGCCAGAAAGGGCCCTCCTTGACGGTGAAGTCATGACCACAATGGGTCCACGTCTGGCCTACAACCCACTCCCTGCAGGGAAGGGTACTCACGTTAATCTGCTCTGTGGGGAAGGCACCGATGCCCACGCGTGTGGTATATGCCTTCACCACGCCATAGACCTCGCCAATGTTCTGGGGGGGCACCCCCAGGCCTGTGCACACGCCCCCCACGGTGCAGTTGGAAGATGTCACAAATGGGTAGGTCCCTGCAAGACAGGCCAGCCACAAGAACCCCCTCAGCAAAGAGCAGTGGCAGCCACGCTCCATCTCCTGCACATCTCTGTGGTGGGGGATCCCTGAGATCTGAGGGGCTGTCCTGCAGGAGTGGCCACATGGGGCACTGTGGGCTGGGCCACTGAGGTTCACACAGGAGTCCAGGGTGAGAGGGAGTAGAACGTTGCTCCTGGCTGGAGTGGTGGGTGTCCTCCTGCCAGCTCCTGGCCACCTTGGTGATGGGGGAGGGTGAACAGGTACATCTATGGGTCAGGGGCTGGGACACGCAGAAATTGCACCTGGGATGTTGGAGGCCTGTTCAAACCAGCCTGGGTGACTCCCTGCCGCCTCACAGCCACTCACCCCCTGGCCTTCCACCTCTTAGCTCCTTCTCCCACCCACCCCATGGAGTCAGAACAAGGGGCACAGTGCCATTTTCATGATCACAGAGGTACCATGAACTGGGCCGGCTCAGCCCCTCCCCATGTACCCTGGTCCCAGTTTGCAGTGGTTAGCCTGCCTTCCTGGGCAGGCACGGGGCTGGGGGCCCTGGAGCAGGCAGCCAAGACTCACCAAAGTCTATGTCCAGAAGGGCTGCATTGGCGCCTTCCACTAGGATCTTCTTCGGGGGGCCATGGAGTGCCTCATACATGAAGTACACCCCGTCACGCACCATGGGCCGGATCCGTTCGGCAAAGCCCTGCAGGAACAGGAAGATAGGAGCCCACCCAGCAGCCTCCCGGAATCTTCATTTCACACACAGCCCCTGTGACCTTGGGCCCTGCTACCCTCCACGGGTCTCCCTGGGTGATTCACCACTGGCCTCTTAGGATGCCGATCTGATTGGACAGGCTGATGGAACATTCTGGAAACACATTTCACATGTGTTTGCTATTGTGCCTGCGAGCAATGCCTAAGGGGCTGCTCACATCCTCTTTTTCAGGACCTGGACGTCTGTGTGTTTCAGGTGTGTTTGATGTGTAGGCTCAACCCAGTCCACCCAGCAGGTGTGTTCCGCTCTCAGAGATGTGGCCGAGAGGGGCGGGACTCTTCCCGGGACCTTCCGGAGGTTGCAGTCATCATCCCTGTTCCCTGCCCCCACCCCCAGCTCTCAGAGTCAGAGGGACACCAGCACTTCCTGTCGCAGGTATGAAAGGGGCTCCTCCCTGTGTCTCCTGGGCAACTGTTCCCTGAGAGTACGTAAGGGGTATACAGGGGACACCAGGTAAGTGAGCCCCTGTGTCCTGGCCTCCTGAGAAGCCCACCTGGGCCAGCATTGCCTCAGGGCTCGCAGGGCGGCCTTGTCCCCAGGAAGAGGCCAAGAAAGACCCACCCGGTTGCCGCTGCGTTGATTCTACTCAGGGGCCCCAGGGTTTCCATGGTTGATTTTTCAGGCCTTTCCTCTGAGATGCCTCTGGGGGCCTTCAAACCACCAACCTTCCAGTTAGCAGCCGAGTGTGTTAATATTAAGCATCTGCACCACACAGGGGCTCCCTGAGGCCAGCCGCCCCGTAACAGTGCTGTTTATAACAAGCAAGCTGCCCAGGGTTCCAGGGGTGCCTGATGAGCCACTGACCTCCTGGGACACCGCCCCACCTGCCCTCAGACGTGACACACCCCCGCACCTTGAGCCTTTTGAGTTGACCCTCGATGTCTATCTCCAGCGTGGGGAACATGGCCTGGTGCTGCTGGGCCAGGCTCTTGAATCTGTGGACGGGGTGGTCACTGCATTCCCTGTGGGCCCCGGGTCCCTGAGCATTCCCCACTCGCCCCCACACACCCTCCCAGGGCAGCCCCAGGCACCTGGCAGAGAACTCATCAAAATCTGAGAGGAGGTCACAGATGCGAAGGCCGGTCCGCGCAGCTTTGGAGGAGTAGGTTGGCCCAATGCCCTTCCTGGTGGTGCCAATGCTGAAACCAGCGCACAGGCAGGAGGATGAAGGGGCCCACCCCGCCCCTTAGGGTCCACACCCCAGACCTGGGCTTCCTTGGTGGCCACTAGGGTTCTTTCCTACCAGTCTGGCCAGGGCCCCGGGAGACCCAGCACCAGACAGCAAACAGACACGGCCCACTGTGACCCAAGCAAGTTTCAGTCAGCAGGCCTGGTGCTGGGCAGACTGTTCCAAGACCAGGCCTGACCCTTCCCTCCACCTGAGGCACCGTGCCCAGTGCCCTAAGCACCTGATGGCTGTCTGCCTTGACCACCCTCTCCACCCTGAGGACACTGTTATGGCCGCTGGCTCCTTCCTTGCCCTGGGAGTGCTGGCTGGGCCACCACATGCCCACTGCCCCCACAGGCCCATCCCCACACATGTGGAACTGAGAGGCTCACCAGGACCACCTGCTTGTAGCTAAGCTATGTGTGTTCAAGTGTGTGTATAGCGAGTACACGTGTGTGTGCCTGCATGGGGGCCTGGTGTGTGTGCATGCATGTGTGTGCTGGCCTGTGTGTGTGCATGTGTGTGTATATGCACTGTGTGCACTTGGGCGCATAGTGAGGACACGTGTGCCGTGTGTGTGCCAGCATGGGGGGTGGTGTGTGCATGAGTGTGCATGTGTATGTGAAAATGTTTGTGTTCATAGTGAGTACATGTGTGGTGTGTGCATGCCTGCATGGGTGTGGTGGTGTGCAAGTGTTTGTGTGCATAGCATGTGCATGCCTGCATGGGTAGTGGTGGGGTGTGCATGTGCTGGTCAATGTGTGCACGTATGTGTGTGTGTGTGAATGGGCCCAGGCAGAGGACAGCATGCAGGCCAGGCCGGGGTGTCTCTAGGCGAGGCACCCAGAGATGCTCCCTCCCCCCTCCTTTCTAGTGGAGGCCCTGGGTGGCAGGGCTGCTCTGTGGGCTTCGAGGGTGGCCAGGCCAGCCCACCGTGCCTCTGGGGTGAGGCTCAGGCTACCCTGGCATTTTCAGGGCGTCCTGTCTCCTCATGTCAGGGCGTGTCACCTGTCATCTTCAGTGACCCAGTATGGAGCACCACGGACGTGCCCCCATTCCCAACCCACCCCATCTGTTTGCTCTGTCCTGCCCCCTCCCGTGTGCTCCTGGGATGCTTGCTGTTTTCTGCACGCGTGTTCTGGGCTTTGGGGACAGCCGGCCGCATGGCGGGGGTCTGGTCAGTGTTTGGAGCAGGTGACTGAATGTGGGGGTGGGAGCAGGACTAGAGTGCCCTATGGGAGCTTTAAGCAGGGCCAACACCTGTTCTTTCTCTGCCCTGCCCTGTCTGTGCTTCTAGACTTCTCTGCGCCTTGTGTGCGTGCAGACGTGTAGCTGTGTGTGCGTGTGTGTTCCTCCCTGGAGCTCTGGCAGTGTGGCCAGTGCAGGTGCAGTCAGGAGGCTGAGGAAGCACCGCTGCCCACGCAGACAGGACTCTCGCAGGGCTGGACCGGGCAGCCCCCCACACCTAGGCCCGGGCCCGATCCCTCGTTGCCCGATATGCAGGCCTTGGAGATCATCGGGGGGACAGGGTGCTGTGTAATTACTTCTTCCCCTCCTGCGCCTGGCGCTGCACCTCCTGAAGTCCGTCGACCGCCTGGTGGAAGTCAAATACTGTTGGTCCAGGTGAGCACCGTGGGGACACAGAGAGACAGAGACAGTGGTTCATGTGGCGGCTCCCAGGCTCCAGGGGACAGGATGGGGTGGTGGAGCCGGGCACAGCCACCAAGCCCTGGCCGGGAGCACACACTGGGCGCTGGCTTCCACTCAGTGTATGCCGGGAGGTCCCGGGCCTCAGCTGCCCCCCATCTGGCCTCCTTGGAAAGGACAAGGGACAAGAGGGAAGGGCTGTGGTTTGACAGGGCCCCTGGGTAGAGAGGGCTGTATCCAGCCCCCCCCAAGCGGACCTACCGAGGTGGGCTCGATCCGAGATGATAAGCCTCTTCTCCCAGTCCTTGAGGCCTGTGGGGATACGGGCAAGGGACCCTGGTTGTCCCCACTCCTACCTGGGCCGCCCCCCACCTCCCAACCCCATAGGCTGGCCTCTGCTGCAGGTCCTGGGAAGACCTCCGAGCTGCTCTGAGGTCTGGCTGTCCCCTTGCCCGCAGCCACTCTGAAGATGACCTGTCCCCTCTTTGGGGCCCTGGTTTCATCCCTTCCCGTGCTCATCTGCCTTCTCCAGTGGTGCCCTGGGTCCAGCCTGCCCTACAGCCCAAGGCATGGCTCTGGTCCTCCCCAGGTCCCCTGCAGCCACCAGCACTGCAGGCCTGCCTGGCCCACGCCTGAGCCCAGGGTCCCCAGCGATGGTGACAGGCACCCTGCCTACCTCTCCTCCCCTGGCCAGCTGCCACCCCTCCGCCCCATCGTGCTCCCGGTGTGCCTGCTCACGACCAGGTCATTCCAAGCACATTCTGTCCACTGGTCCCAAACTGGGCTGGCGTCAGGGTCTCGGCTCCTTCCTGAATCAGAACCCCAGGGCCTGGGACCGCTGTCCGCCCGCCTCGCTTCATCCTGCACTCAGACCTGAGCTTTCTGTGTCGGCAGAGGGAGGCCGGCAGCGGCTGGGCCCTGCTGAGGGAGGGATCGGTGCCTGCAGAGGCGACTGCTTGCTGGGGGCCAGGCACAGCGCTGGACTCACCTTTCTTCTCGTTTTTTTCCGCTTCTTCAAATAATCCGGGTAAGTGGATGACCACCCCGTTGCCTAGAACACAGGAGACCGACTGTCACCGACAACCTGCGTGTGAAACTTCACAGCAGAGTGAGCTCTAACGTAAGGGTGCCACAGTGAGGGAGCCCACCACTGTGGAGCCGGCTGGAGCCCTGGCGGCCCCACATGTCAGGACGCGGCTCCACGGGACCTGCCGGGAGTGGGTCATCAGGCCTTGGTCCCGAGGTGCCTCTGGATGGACTCGAACCCCCAACCTTTCTGTGAGGAGCCAAGCACCTTACCCCGTGTACCACCAGGGTCTCCAGTGTAAACCACGGACTCCAGCTCACGGCAGCATTTCACTGTCTGCTCCTCAGTCATGACAATGTATGACATGCATGCCACTGCGTGTGCCGGGACGCAGCACGAACCTGTCAGCACGCGCTGGGATGGAGCGTGAACCTGCACCTGCTCCCAGAACTGCCTGTTAGCAGCAAGACACAGAGAGCAGTGGGGGGTGGCTGACCGGATCATGGGCCGTGAGAATTTCAGCGTCTCAACAGCAGGTGGGGTGGGCAGTGTGTGAGCGACACCTGTCAGGCTGGGCCGCTTTGTTGAAGTCCCTGAGGTGCAAATGGTTAACGTGCTTGGCTGCTCACGGAAGGGCTAGAGGTTCGTGGGGCACAGTTGTGCTCTGACGCACGTGTGGTCCCTGGGCCCGAGTGCACTCAACGACTCATTTGGAGCAGTTTGTCCTGAAGGAGCATCAACCTCGGGAACAGAGCGCAGGCCTCACGGCCTCCACACGCCTCCGAGACAAGACTGTGCCGACACACCCAATGGCACAGGGCAGGCTCGGAGACAGGGCCAGCACAGGGCCCCGGGAATGCAGGCACCCTGCTTGCCCCCGGCCCCCAGTCCACGCGGACGCCTCCACAACGGAGGCTGAGGCCGGAGGGGCTGAGTGCTCACATCAGCTCACCTGGCTGGGCACGGCACTGCCTCCCCGAAGGAGTCCCTGGCCCCGCACCGCCCCCCGTCCCTGGCTGCTGAGGGGCCAAGGGCTTCACAGCAGACAGGTGACAGTGCCTGCTGCTGAGGGACCCAGGTATCACTGGGTGACCCGTCACCCCCCCAAGGGACTGGGGCATCACTGCAGATGGGGTGACCTGTCCCTCCCTCCCCCACCACTGCCGAGAGACCAGGGTGTGGTGCGTCACTGCAGACGGGTGACAGCCCCCTGCTGCTGAGGGACCTGCATGTCACTGCAGCCAGGAACTTAGAGACTGCAGGAAAGGTCACCAAATGCCATGCATCCTGAAATGACCGGCAGCCCGGGAAGGTTTTGCAAGACCAGGGCAGCTGCGTGGGTGTGTGCATGTCCACTCCCCGCTGAGAGCTCGACCCTGGTCGTGTTCCCTGGTGACGCCCTGCCCCATCCCCCCACTCCTCAGACACTGACAGGTCATCCTCGCCAGGCTGGCGGCTGGAGGAGGGGGGAAGCCATGGTTGGCGGCCTGTCACACTGGCCAGGGTAGCAGCCCCAGGCCTGGGGACAGGGACTCAGGGCACAAGCACAGGTCGTCTTTGCCGGAGCCCCATCCGTGACACTGGGCAGACCTCCCACCTTAGCTGACCCCTCCCTGTGACTGCCTGTGCTTGAGAGGCCCAGGCCATCTGTCCATCTGTGGGGTGCAAACCAAGCTCAGATAAGCCAGACAGCCCTGTGGCCTCCGCTTCCCAGCCCGTGGGGCACTTTGCTGCCGGCGTGGAAGGATTCCCAGCCCGTGGGGCACTTTGCTGCCGGCGTGGAAGGATTCCCAGCCCGTGGGGCACTTTGCTGCCGGTGTGGAAGGAGCCAGAGGGACAGTGCATCCGGGGGCCTGGTCTGCCTGGAGGCTGAGAAACCTCTCTGATGAGCCGCTGGGGGTGTGGGAGCCAAGACCCAGACTGGAGGGTACTGGGGCCCAGGGGCTCTGTAAGAGGAGCCTGCAGGGGAGCTGGCCGAGGGGAGTGGGGCACAGGGCACAGCCTTTCTCCACTCAGGCCCACCGTCATTTGGCAATCGGCAGGCCCACCGTACCCCTGCACACACCCTGACGTGTGCAAACATGTACACTCACATGCACACTCCCACATGCATATCTACACGCATGCACACACTACGCCCACATGGACACACATGTACACTCACTGCACACACACACATGTGTACACTCATACCTACACACACACACACATGTGCTAATGCATGAACACACTTGCCCACAACAGGCCCTGTTCAGACACACATATGCCCCCCAGACACTCAGATGGGGTACACACCCCCTGGCACTGTGAACTCTGCATCCCACCTCTCTACCCCAACCCTCATAAGGACAGGCCCCTCGATCCTTCAGCTCCCAGCAGGCTCGTCTGGCAAGCACTGTCCCCCTGGTAAGAATGTGCGTGTGTCTGAGTGTGCATGTATGCAAGAGTGTGCACATGTGTCTGAGTGTGAATGTGTGCATGTGTGACTGTACACATGTGCACCTGTGGGTGCATGTATGTGCACACACGTCTGAGTGTGCACATGTGAGTGCATGTTTGTGAGTGTACATGTGTGTGCATTGTGCATGTCCGAGTGTGCACGTGTGCATGTTTGTGAGTGTACACATGTGTCTGAGTGTGAATGTGTGTGTGAGTGTAGACGTGTGCATGAGTCTGTGTGCACACACGTGAGTGTGCACATATGTGAGTGCACGTTTGTGAGTGTACATGTGTGGGTGTGCATTGTGCATGTCTGAGTGTGCATGTGTGTGAGTGTACAGATGTGTGTGTCTGAGTGTGAGTGTGCGTGTAGTCTGCTCCTCAGTGTGGGGCAGGTCATTCCTGAAGCAGCGCCTGGTGCATGGAGCCACATGGGCAGGTCAGCACCCTGGCCTCTCCTGCCACCAGGGGTGCACTCACCAATGAAGGACACGGCCTTGCTGTTGATGATACCGCTGGGCAGGAGGTGGAAGTCGTACTCCTTGCCATCCACCACCACAGTGTGGCCCGCATTGTTGCCGCCCTAGAGAGAGAGACACTGAGGACCTGGGCTAGCACCCAGCTGCCCTCTGGGGCCACTCCAAACCCAGAGGCTCAGGGGCTGCCCCTGGTGCTGGGAGCCTCTCCCCATGGATGGGCAAGACTATGGGTGTGTGGTTCCATCAGGCTCGTGGGTGTCTGGGATGTGTAGGTGAAAAGAGGGGTTGGAGAGGGTCTGGCCCTCCCCCTGGTTACTATCGCTGTGGGGGAATGGTGAGAGTGGGGCTGGCTCAGCACAGGGCCCCGCTTAGAGCCCAGCTGCCTGCGGGGCCCACACTCTCTGATGCCGGCAGCGGGACCCAGCCTCTGCAGGCAGCCAGCTCTGCTGGGCCCCCCCCACAGCCCAGCGCTCTGCATGGCCGCCAGGGTACAGGTGTGGGCGTGGGCAGACCTGCCCTTCACCAGGGCCGGGGGTGCCCAGCACAGCCTGGTCCCGTTCCCTTTGGCAGGGACCCCTCCCAGTGGACCCACACCGTCCATCCCAGAATAAAGAAGACAGCTCTGGAGCAACCCTCCCCGGGGTCCCCTTCTCCATGAACCTGGTGCTGCTTGGGGTGCAAGGGACCCTGGGCCAGGAGGGCAGGCACGTGACCTCCAGTGCTTCCTCAGATAGCACAGGGGTCACGATGCTGCCCTGCCCTGGCTCAAGGTCAGAGGGGAGCTCAGACGGGGAGGCCCACAGTCACAGATACCCATTGATCAAGTGACGGCTGCAGAAAGGTGTTCCCTGGGGCTGGCTGCTGCCCCTGGTGCCAGTCAGGCCGCAGTGGGGGGAGTGACCAGGTGTGGGAAGGGTCAGCAAGCTTAAGGCTGCAGGTGGGTGGCCCAGTCCCCAGGTCCCTTCCCACAAGATGGTGCATCAGGACCCCCTCCTGTCTAGTGAGGCTGATGGGACCCCCAGCCCAAGATCCTTCCCCACACCTGGGTCGTGGCCCAAGCCTACCTTCCTGTTCTGCCCTCAGCATGCCCACTCTGTCCCCAGGATCCTCAGATAACAGGGCCCAGAGCAGACCCCTGGCCCCATTGCAGACGTGGGTCCTGTCGCTGGCTTCCAATGAGGGGGCCTCTTCCAAGTCCACCATGCTAAGAAGCCCAGCTCTGGCTGTAGGGCGATGGGCTGACAGCTGTGTGGGCCAGTCCTCTGGCCTCTCCTGGCCTACCTGGCTGGCCCTGGTCCTATCCTCTGTAGCCCTCGGCCTGGTCAGCCCCGAGTGACACACTGATCCCTCCCCACCAGCACGAGCACCTGTCCTCACGCTGCATCTGGACAAGGTTGTCTTGCAGTTTCCACCAGGATGGACCACGGGTGGAGGGCTGCAGCGGAGGCCCAGAGCAGGGAGCCCGGGGAGGGTGCAAGGGGCAGGCATGGGGGAAGCCTGGCAAGAGTGACCACCCCTGACCCGCTTCGTGCACCAGGGAAATGAGCTGTGACACGGAGCGCCTGCCTCCACTCTTGTGCACTCCCTTGACCCTTCCTTGGTCTCTGAGTCCCTCCAGTGTCTGAGGGCCTTTGGGGAGGCCTGCTCCACAGCTTGCTCATGACACCGGGGTGTTGCACCTCCAGAATGAACAGTTTGAGGGTCTGTTCTGGGGTGCGACTGAGGCCGACACGATGGCACTCCCAGGTGGTCAGTCTGAGCGGTGGGATGGGAGGGCTGCAGCAGGGCCCTCGACTTCCCCTTTCTGACCAACCCTGACCCGACAGGTCCACCTGTGTCTGCACAGACTGGGGAAGCAGCGCGTGGATTCTGTGCCCATCCTGAGATCAGGACCTCCGTGCCCACAGATAACGGAAGGCTTGGGTGATCATTAAGGCTTCTTCCCCTGGTATGTCCATGCCTTGGTGAGAGCCGGCTGGCTGGACGAACAGGGCACAGTGGGATCCTGTCCCTCCTGAGGGCTGGGAGAGAGACTGGGAAGGGACCCCAGAGGGGCTGCTGTGGGAGGGAGGACCTGGGGTCTGGCTGGGCTGCTGCAACCAGGTGGGGGGGCAGCTTGGCTGGTGTCAGGAGGGTTCTGAACCGTGAGATGGACAGCAGCCAGGCTGGGCCCTGTGGTGACAGCAGGGCTGCAGCCTGAGATGGCGCACCACTTCCTATCAGAATGGCCAGGGCTTCTAGCCGGCTCCCGGTCCTGGGAGCCCGTGCTGTTACCGGCCTCTGGGCAGGCCGTGTGGGATTCTGGGGTGTGTGGCTCCACCTGGCCCAGGTTCTGAGGGCCATGCGTGTGCCTGGGGCTCACTCTCCTTGCTGCCCCTCCACATGGCTCTGCCCAGTAAGGCATCGAAGGCCACAGCCTCCCACTCTCGGTTCACAGAACACATCCAGGCCCAAAGCCCCCTTAGCTTCTCCCGCCCCTGCAGGGGGGCGACATCTGGGGGTGTGGTCTCCGTTTACAGATGGGGAAACTGAGGTCCTGAGAGAAGTGACATTTGCAGCAGAGCTGGGACTGGAACTCGGTTGTCTGCCTCCAAGGAGCTCCCTCTGTCTCAGACTCAAGACCCATTCACCCACCTGGGCCCGGGGGCCTGCAGGGCCAGACAAGTGGTGAGTCCTGCCTGGAGAGGCGAGGGGACAGACGGGGCTCTGACAGAGCAAGGACACACCCAGACGAAACCCAGAGGGCGCCCAGAGCCTCAGACTGCAGAGGGAGCCTAGACGGAGCCTAGAACAGACAAGAGTCCAGACGGAGCCCAGAGCCCAGAGCCCAGAGCCTCAGACTGCAGATGGAGCCTAGACGGAGCTTAGAACAGACAAGAGCCAAGGGCCAAGTGCCTCCTGTTCTCCATTTGCTGGTGTCATGAGGCCCCAGACACAGAGACAAACTGGCAATAGCATGTGGGCTGAGCACACTGCCTTTGTTTGAGGTAAACACGGGCTCCTAGGGACAGATGAAGGCTGGAGTGGACTGTGGGATCAGGTGACCCAAGTGCTAGCTCTGGTGGCAGGGCCCAGGAGTCAGGCCAGGGCCACTCCTGGCTGGGCACACACCCAGCCCGGGATGCTGTGCCCAGGGCTTGCCTCAAGGGGCTGCACAGGCTCCCAGCTACCCTGGAGAGTCCAGAGTAGTGTCCTGGGGAGACATGGCCTTGGGGGCCAACAGGGAGGCTGGGGACAGAAAAACGCCCCTCCCTTTCTTAGGCAAGGCCCCTCCCGCCGGCCTGTGAGCCCATGGAGGGAGTTGAACAATGGGGCAGTCACAGAGGTAGACCCTGGAAGTCTCTGAGCCAGGAAGGGCGTGATCTGATTGGCCATGGCCTAGTTTGGAGACGGGAGGCCAGGAGCAGCCCAGGATGTGGAAGCCCCCAGAGTCAGCCAGGCTGACCCTAGGACCCCTGTTCTCCCTGGCCTCCAGCCTGCAACGAGAATGCCTGTCACTTGCCTGCCGGGCTGGCCTCTGCATCCCAAGGCCTGTGTGGCACTGACCCCCACCCTGACGTCCAGGACGCCTCCTCCCCGTGGCCATCCCTGCCCCTGGACTGTCTAGACAAGACTTCCTGGCTCTGTCCCAGGCCATCTGCTGGCCTTCAGCATCCTGAGCTCAGCCAGGCCCTGACTCACAGCAGAGAGGCCTGTGAACTCTGCATTCTTCAGGACAGACCTGGCTCTCCGCAGTCGAGGCCCACATGGGCCCCAGAGCCCAGGGACTATGTCCCACCCCCCTTCCTGCTGCACCTCACAAACAAAAGAGGGAAGGCTCCCTCTCCCCCTCCTGGTGCCTTTGCCCACCCCCACTCTTCCCACACCACCTGTGGCCCTCTCCCAGACCTTAAGGACCCTACTGTCCACCTGAGCAGGCAGGTGGCCTCCTGCGTCTGAGTGAGCCTCAGGCTGCCCTCTCTGTGCCTGGGCAGGTGGTACCAGAGGCATCGCGGAAGGTGAGGGGGTGGGCTGAGCAGGCTCAGAGCAGCCACTCAGGGGCCAGGGGTGTCACTCAGAGCAGCTATGGCAGGGCTGTGCATCTGTGCTACATGAGTGTGCATCCACACGTGCATATACATGTGAGTGCACAGCGTATCTGTGTGCATGCATGCATATAGGCATGTGGAACACACATGTATACGTGTGCACCTGTGTATTTGTGTGCAGATGTGTGTAATGTCCACACACATATATGCATGTGTTCATGTGAGTCTACATGTATATATGTGTGCACTGTGTTATGTGTGAGCTCATGTCTATGTGTGAATGTGTGTACATGTGTACGAATTGTGCTCATATAAACACATGTGTGCACACATGTACTATGTGTGTGGATGTGTGCACCCATGTGTATTTATGTGTGAGTGCATACATGTATGCAACATGTGTGAATGCATACATCACGTGTATGAATGTGCACACATGTGCATGTATACATCTGCTTACACACGTGCATGTGCATATGTGTATTAAATGAATGACTGTGCACGTGTGTGTGTGGTAGGGTGCTAAGGGCAAGGAGTTGTCGCTTTGGGCAGGGCCCCTCCTCCCTGGTCTGCACAATAGCCTCCCAGGCCTCCATCTCCCCCACCCCACCCTCATGCTGCAGTGGACCACTGGGTGGTTCTCATCCTTGACCACGTCGCAGGCCATCCACACCTCCACGTCCAAACCACTGTTCCCCTCATGGGCTCATTCTACTGCAGACACTGAGCCCTGCCACCACGTCTGTCCACCCCTCGTCAGGGAGCCACTGGCACATGGCCGCTTGCCCCAGACACTCACCCTGACTCCTTCTGACCTGGCATAGCCCTCCCTTGGGGCCTGTTCAGGCCTCTCATGTGACTCCTTCTCAGCTCCCCCCCCAGGGGTCCCCACACTGCTCCAGACCACTCCCGGGCACACTGTGAAGTCCCTGGGGGGCTCCCTCCCAGCCCCACTCTGGGACTGAGCACGCAGGTATGGTCAGGAGGGCCCCAGGCAATGGAGTGCTCAGGAAGGGTGGGCCACACTCCCCTTAAATGGGCAAGCCCAGGACACAGCCCATTGCAGCAGCATCCAGCCCAGCTGGCCTGTGTGGCCTCACACCTATGGCAGCCACCCCTCTGGCCACGGCCCAGGCGGGCCTTCCCTGCCTAGAGGGGGACCCAGCTCATGGTGGAAGGCCAGACCAAGCCACAAAACGACCCCTCACTGCACATGGCTGGCCACCCAGCACCCTGTGTGGCCTCTCTACACTGCGGGGAGGCGCTCTTTCAATGTACACGTTGCCTCGGCGGCTGGGCCAGAGCCAACACCAGGTGAAGATGGCTTCAGATGGGAGTGGGGATGCAGGAGTGAGAAGTGGGTTACCGTTGCAGGGCTCTGGGGACTAGAGGGGACAGCACCCTGGGTGGCACGAAGGCTGAATGTGCTCCCTGCCAACCGAAAGGTTGGGGGTTCAAGTCCATCTAGTGGTTCCTCAGAATGGACGCCTGCCAATTTACTTCCAAGCCCTCAGCCGCTGGAAACAAAGTGGGGCTCAACTCGACGGCAGCTGAGGGGCTGGCCGTGACAGCAGAGGGGTCAGCCTGCTGGGCACAGGCCGCAGTGCCAGACCCCGAGGCAGTGCGCTGTGACAGCATGTGGCCCGATGTCCGTGTGTAGTGGGGACAACAGAAAGGGCATGCCCTGGGGTCCTGGGGCTGGGCGATGGGCTGGAAGAACGGGTGGACTCGCTCGGCTCAGTGAGGCCACGAGGGACCTGCAAGGGGACAGGTGATGCTGGCCAGGCCACGGCCTGTGGGTGGGGCAGTCGACTGGTCAGGCCTGGGTATGGTGAGAGGGGGACAGCACTGGGGGGCCACGGGCAGCCCCATGGACCCCAGGCTGTGGGGTCAAAGGGTGGGGGCTGCATATCTGCGAGCAGAGGGGAGGCTGGCCCCAGACACGGGCCCTGGAGACCCAGAAAGGCACAGGACAGAGTGCATGTTCTGGCCGTCATGGAGGCCTGGGGCCCTTGGGTGTGTTCTGGCCCCAGTGATCCAGTGGGGAGGAGATAAGGCAGCTGTGGGGACAAAGGGTGCCCCCCTGTGAGGCCCAGCCCCAGACGCCTCCAGGCAGGAGCAGAGGAGTCTGGAGTGTGACAAAGATCACCGAAGTTGTTGCTCTTATGTGCCGTTGAGTCGCCCGACTCATAGCGACCCCCCCGTGGGTTTCCGAGGCAGTATCACTACGGAAGTAGATTGCCCAACCGCCAGCCCTCTGGTTAGCAGTCAAGTACCTTAGGCACCATGCCCAAGGAGCTCCTCCGAAGGGCGTTACTAAATACACCTGAAGCAGAGACCCAGGGAGGGACAGGCCAGCTGGGGGCAGGAGGTCGGGATGCAGGGCAGAGGCGGCCACTAACCTCCTCGCCATCCTAGGAGGTAGAGCAGCCGCCATGGGGGATGGGGACGCCACTCAGGACGGCTCCAAGCCCAAGGGACCCTTGGGGCCAAGCCGACTCCAAGCCCTGCACGCCCTGCCTTACCTCTCAGCTAGGCCTCTGGGTCTCCAGTCCCCGCCCAGCCTTGGCCTCCTGCACCCAGAGCTCCTACGGGCCCCTCTTCAACCTTCAGGCACATGCCAGCCTCTGAGCACAGTGGGGAGGTCACGCAGTGGAGGGGACCAAGGGCAGAGTGTGCCTGGAGGCCAGTGGTGGGTGAAAGGCCCCGGCTAAGGGGAGAGACCCAGGGGCAAAGCAGGGTCCTTGATGGGTGCCTGCACCCTCATGGAGGGGCTGGAGGTGGGACTGCGGTGATGGCCTGTGCCGGGTGGCCTCCCGCCTCACACTCAGCCTCGGTCTCCCCGCTTGTACAGGAGCTCGATGGAGCCGCCCTGGCTTGTCAGGAGCTAGAGAGGAGCGTGAAGCGAGCAGCCAGACGGTTATGAACATGCACCTGGAGGCCAGGGGCTCCTGCAGGCACAGCAGCTGGGGAGAGAGCGCCCTGCGACACCAGCCGGACATGGGGCTCTGCACTGGGCTGCTGGGGGCGGGGGTAGGAGTTGGCGGGTGGCATGTCGTGGGCTAGAAGGCCAGTTCCAGAGCCATCTCTGCAGCCTGGTGGCGTCAAGATGGAAACCACGAAGTCCTCGGGCCACCTGGAGGAAGGCCTGTGGCAGGTGCGAGAGCTGACTGCCAGCAGGGTCCTGAAGTGGGGGCTGGGGGCTACCGGGAGCAGAGAGCCTGTGGAGAGTAGGGAATGCGGGGGGCTCTGTCCTGAAGCAGGGCGTCTGCAGGGAGGGACACTGCACAGGTCAGACCCGAGTAGAGGAGCACGGAGGCTGGGAGCTCTCAGAGAGAGAGGGCTTGTTTGGTGTGGCTGAAGGCAGAGAGAGCGGAGAGGCCCCCAGACCCCTAGAAGCCTCTGCAGAAACTCTTGCCTGGCAGCGTAGCCAGCCTACACCTCGCATACTTCCCCCTGGGCAAGACCTTGTGGGGCAGCTTGCTCTGAGTCCCACCCTCCTCCTGGGAGACCCATGCCTACTCTCCTGCCATCCAGCTGGTACCCATTCCTGGCAGCAGCCCCCCGCATGGCTCCGACCCAGCGGGGCCCAGGCATGCCCCCCCAGAGCCAAGCCCCTTTTGCCCTGGGTTGTAATCCAGCCCCCAGGCAGCAGGGTTTGGGGCCACCTGGCACAAGGATGGGGCTCGCAGTGGCCCCTGGAGAGGAGCCAGCTCTGTGTCCTCAGGGCATAAAGCCTATGCCAGCTTCCTGCTGGCCCCACTTGCACTGAGTCACCCAGCCAGGAACTGTGGCATGTCTCCTGTCCCCATGGCAGGCCGGCCGGCCTTCCTGACCACCACTGCCCCTGCCCTCCTTCAGGTCCCTGTCCAGGCAGGTGGGCTCACCCAGTGTCCCACCCACCTCAGCCTTGCCTGCTGCCCTCCTGCCCCGCTCTGCCCCCTCCCCTCCCCTGGCTGACCCCAAGGGGCCCTCCTGCCCAGAGTGAGGCCTCTGGTTCTCTCCAAGAGCCCTGAGCCTGAGCCCTTGGCCTTGTGTGTGTGTGGGGGGGGTCCCAGACCAGGCTGGCTGCAGGGATTCCTGCAGGAGGGGGGATGGGCTTCAGCCACTCAGTGCTAGGGGCCCTACGTCACACCCCATGGCATGCCCCACCTCCTGGAGGTCGGGTGTCCCCAACTCAGCAACTTGTATTTATAGCCCTTGGCTCCCTGCCTTGGGGGGGGCAGTTCCCTGGGGTAGGAGTGGAGGAGGGGCTGTGGCAGTGTTGGGGGTTCTGGGGAGGGCAGGAGCCTCTCTCTGGAACTTAGAAGGAAGGGTGTCAGGTGGAGGGAGGGCTTGAGTGTAGATGGGGTGTGTGTATGTGTGTGTAGGTGTGGGCATGTGTATGTGTGTGTGGGTGTGTATGCACAGGTGTGGGCATGTGTACATGTGTGTGGGTGTATGTA